>NC_056731.1:1282324089-1282551589 GCF_019279795.1 Protopterus annectens | reverse complement strand
TCCTCACACCCAAAAAAGAGCTGTTTTGAAAGGGCAATTCATTAGAGCTGTGAGGATGGTAACATTGTGGGAAAGTTTTCTTTTAGAATGTAATAATTTAGAAAATATGTTCCTAAAGAGAGGTTACCCTAGAGATTTAATTCAAGATGTAATGAGGGAAGGCATTACAAAGAAACAAAATGGACATTTCAGGGCATTATTGGGGGATGGACCTACTGACCAGAGCCTGTTAGATGGATCAGTGACAGAATCCTACCAAGCTCCATCAACAATAGACATAACATGTTTGGACGTGGTAACAAACAAAGAGAATAACAAAGCCAAGTTTGACAATAGTGCCATATTCATCACAACATTCTCTACTGACAGCCACTTTATTAAAACAACACTTAATAAGAACTGGAGTTTATTGAGTACAGACAGGGATATCATGACACATGTAGGTAAATACCCAGTCTGTGTTTATAAAAAGGGCAAGAATTTGGAATGCTTTTTTGAAAATCTAAACACCCCAAAAAAACAGGATACATGCTTAAGTGTGGTAGGTGCAAGTTTTGCCCATATATTTTGCCAGTGAATGAAATTAATATTAATGGGACGAGCTACAAAATTTTGGGTAAATTTTATTGCAACTCAGAAAAAGTGGTTTATTGTGCTAAGTGTTCATAATGCATGTGTTCCTACATAGGAAAAACTGAACGTAAGTTGAAACATCGCATTGGGGAGAATATGAGGGACCGAGATGAAATGTGAGTTTAATTCCTTGGCAAAACATGTTAAGGAAAACAGTGGACACAATTTTCGATTATAGTGTTGGACAGTGTAGCAGTGAACAACAGGGAGGGGTGCATGGCCACTGCCACTGGAAAGACAAGAATTGATATGGCAGTTGTGCTTAAATGCCAAGGTTTGGCCTGGGTTGAATGAGGCTGTTTCTATTTCAAGTGTTTTAAAACTACATTTACATATATACAAGTTACTTTTATGCAAATACTTGATTTTATAAGTATTTTAGAAGTATTTTTACACTAGGTTTTTAACAAAAAAATGCTTTTTTACTTATGTCTATTAGATATACATTTTAACGGTGTCTATTCAGTATTAATATTTGTTTACAATTTTAAAATGTTTGATATATCTTATACATTACATTTCATATTCAAGTCATTCATTCAAGTATTTTCTCTTAAGCAAGGCTGTATATATGTCATGAACTAGGGGTGTGATTTAGTTGAGTTTAGAGGTATGGTTTGTGATGTCACTACATATGCACTTTAGGTTACAAGATTCAAAATGCTGTTGGAACATTTTTTATTTGTCTGATGAAGTTCCTAGTTTGTTTCAGGGACGAAAGCGCTGACCTTTTACTGCTATATAAATAAAGTGGATTTATCGCTTCTTCTTTGTGGAGTCATTTGGCCTGAATTTGCTTTTCTATGGATTATTGGTCTTCTGCTTTTGTGCACACATTCATTCATACATGCAGACAGCAAAATAAACACATACAATTTTTCCTTTTATAGTCTCTCTCATACAAGCATACACTTTCACACACAGACATAAACACAGACTAGCACCATCACAGCTATGTGGTCTCTGCACAGGAGCCACCTCCTGGAAGGCCAAAAGGCCGTATTAGAATTAAAATTTGTACGTGCATCGGGGGTGGGGGGAAGCTGTTAACCTCAGGGATTGTTCTAACTCCAGTGTGCTGTAACTGTCTGCACCTACAGCAGTACGGGGATTGGGGATGGGAATGAGAATGGGGAGGGCACTAGACACTAGGGGAAATGAATTTACTTCCCTGCTTCTTGACTGGAGAACCAACAGGTTTCAACATTAATGAACACTTTATCTTTAGCAGAAAAGGAACTTCTTCCATTAACCAAATGAGCACAGTTACACAGTGGAAAGAAGGATGAGGTACTCACTCATTCAGTTTCAACTGTGCCCCTTTTGCATTTTGGCACCATTCAATCTACAAAGAAAAAAATTACCTCAGGATCTTCTTCATGTTTATGTGAATGTTGTTCTAAATGCAGCCTTGATCTTTTGATCAGCTTCGGCTCTACAGTTTGCGAAAACTACATGCTACACACACTACACACACTATAATGTATGCCTTTTTTTCTCACAAAATAAATCTTCAGAATACAATCTGTCACCAAAGCTCTACTGAAACAGAAATGCAGTTTGAGGAGGAACTGAGGATTGTCATATGGATCATGTGACTACATCCTCCAATAACATCTCCAATGCAGTTTTCACTGAAGAAAAAAAAGTAAGTTGAAATGGAAAAATGTACAGTTTTGCCAGTACATTTTTCAATTTGAACAAATCACAGATGTAACTTCAGTCAAAATCCAGGAGGAGGGGTGCAGGTGCACCCCCTTGCACCTGCCTGCAGGCACCCTTGATTGTAAACCACTTGGCAGTTAACAGAGTGGAAGCCCATCCATTTGGAGTAGGTGGGGACTTACTGACAATGTGGTTGCAGTCAGTGGCTTCAAGGACCTCAGTGAAATGGGCTTTGCTACAGAATGCTATTTTAGATATGATTCTCTCATTTGCAGCCCATGGAAGCCAAATATGTTCTACCACATGCTGTAGTTTCATGTCATGGAACTGGTATAGGATCCAAGAAGCTAATCCCCCATTATTTAATGTGTAGACTGCACACATCTACTAAATTCTGTATGTCATCTCTGTATACATGGTAGCAGTCAACAATACCTTGGTCATGGAAGGGTTTGTATAGTAGCTTCCAACAGACCCATGTGTGACATGGAGGGCAACTATATGTGTCATTCTAGACACTGGCTCTGTAGACAGTCACTAACACATGCTGCTGTATTAATACTGGTACTGATTCTGCCATCACAATGGAGGTGAAGCTCTTATGGACCAGAAAACTCTGGTGGTCAGAATATGGATCATTTTGCTAGTGCATGTTTCAAAATTACTCCACCATTTCTAATTCTGTCATTTGCATGTACAAGAGTTGTCACTGGGATGTGGGCATGTTCATATGTTCACAGGTGGTTACTAGGTATCAGCCAAAGAGGCATTGTAAGCCTAGCCAAACGTGCTGTAAATTTATCAACATATTGCTGACATGTATAAAAGGATCTAGGACTATTGAACGAAAGTTCAATAGTCCGAATCCACAATAACCGAACATACTTTAACGAAAGCGCTTTCACCGAAAAAGCACTTTCTTTAAAGTACGTTCGAAAAAAAAACAATAAATCTTCTTTTATGCCCCCCTGCACCCCCATGTGGGTGGTTGTGCCCCCCATCCCCCTACTTTTATATTCTCACTCCGAGATTGCACTACAGTAGGGAAAAGGGAATTCTCCCTTAACCAACCCGTAGTGGGACTGGCACAACCAACATACATAACCGAAAGTGCTGCTTCTGTGAACAGCACTTTTGGTTATGTATGTTCGGTGATTTCTGCTTCGACAGAAAGTGCTGTCTGGGATCTGTATGGATCCCATATAAAAAACCCAAGGAATGTGACAGTTGATATAGGATTGTGGACATCAAGCATTCACAGGCTGACCCTGTCCATTATTGACATAGGTGCCAAACCACAGGTAAATTTGGGATTTCCCATCCATTAGTCCTGGTTATGTTTAAATAGGGTTACGGGTGAACTTTGCTTCACATGGATTGGAAACCTGTTCCTGAGAAGGGATGATCTTTGAGACACATACCTGTCCTACCATCATGTCCTGTTTATGCTGTAAATAAGAATTTGGTCCTTAGAATGGGTATTTCTCATGCTGTTTTTTTTGTGGATGTACAACACATCTATCAGTGGTGGATGAGAGAATGACTTGTAGACTAGGCATAGATCACCATGCAGCAGTCTGTGGAAGACATAGGATTTGTAACTTGCTTCTTGTAGTCTTTTTGTGAGGAACCTATGTGGTTTCTCAAGCTGTTGCAACTGCCTGGACAAGATTATGCCAAAGGATGCATTGTACTCAATGTATGGTCTAATGAGAGCCAAGTACAAAAGAACAATGATGACCTTGGACCTGGATGCCATGCCCTTACTTAGAAGTTGTGAAATATGGACTGATTTTCTCACAACAGTAGACACATGAAGGTGAAAGGTTGGGTTACTGTCAACATGTGTTCCCAGATCCCTGACCACTGAGATGCTATGCATTTTTTTGCCTCATGCTTTAATCTATGGCTTTGACACTGATTGTTTGTATGCATCAGGCTATTTTGAAGGGTACCTGTATCTTTAGGGGATTTGACGACCGTGCATATTTTGCAGTCATCTGCAAATATGGTCATCCAGAGGACCTTTACATTTGCCTTGAAAGAAGAGGCCTCAGCACTGATCCCTTGTGGAGGTGGATTCCCCTTTCCTAACTTCTTGTGCCTTATCAGTGAGCCAGCTGACTAACCACTGTATAACATATAGGTTTATGTCTAATTTTGTAAGTTTATCTACAATGCCCAAGGGATGTATTGTGTAGAATGCATTGGCCAGTTCAAGTGTGCATTGTTTTGCTCTCATCCATAACTTTAATGAACTTCTTGAAGAAGCCCACCAGGTTAAGTCAGCATGACCTGTCTTTGACAAAACTGAACTGGATAGGATCAAGTGCCTGTAGGTTCCCCATATTATAGTTTATCAGATTAGCGATAATTCTTTTCATGGCCTTGCATATATGACTAGTCAGACTTATGGGTTAGTAGTTCCTCGGTGCCATGGATGGAAACCCCCTTTGTGTACAGAGATAATTACTGCAGTCTTACATTTATTTAGCCTGAAGCCTGTCTGGAGGTTATGGTTAAATCGAGATTCTATTAGGCCTGACAGTTCATGTTTCATGCTATTCAGGAGGCATTCTGGGATATTATCAGGGCTCAGCAAAGCAGTGTTCTTGGCTGTAGGTAGCACACTGAGGACCGGCTCCCTAGGTAGTTGGAGGAGAAATGGTGGAGGATATTTCCTGGTAGAGGGGATTACTGGAAGAGTGATAGGGGAATAAAACTGGAGCAAAATGTATCACCCAGCAGATGTGCTATGCCCTCTGGCTCTGTATAGATGTGAGCAATCACTATTAGTTCTTCACATTGTTGGGTGTTGCCTTTAGGGTTGTAAACATAACTGAAGAAAGCCTTATAGTTATCCATAGCTTGAGATGCTATTTTTATCTCAAATTTGGCTTTGGCAGAATTGATTAGTCCCCCTGAGCTGCTTATTTAAATTGATGAGGAAGTTTTGTTTTACCTTGATGGGCAATGCCCTTCCTGTGTTTGGACATGATTTTCTTTCTTTTGATATACAACTTATTTATACTGGGATTCCACTAGGGTGGCTTGTTTCTGGAGGTTTTCCTATGTTTATTTCAGGTATGTACAGCTGTCTCCGTGCAGCTATTTACATGATTGCGTAGGCTTTCTGTGAACATTTCTGCATAGGCAGCCATGATCACAGGATTTGGGGGTCTTGGAATTTTGCTAGAGTTAGCACTGGAATTTTTCTTAAATGTTTTGTGATTAGTTGTGGTCCCAGGATAAATATTTATTTCAAAGGAGACAGCTTTGTCATCCGATGTGACCCATGAGGATTTTACAATAGGCATACCTCTCAAATGTACAGATTTCGGCAGAATGTTCAGATTTTGTCCTCATATTTTTGGGCCATTTATCATAAAATTGTGGTTTTCTGGCAAATTAGTGGCAAATCATTAAAGACTGGAGTTAGAAAATAATGACAGACATTTGAGTTTCAAACTTCCTATCCTTCAGAAAATTCATGCTAATACAAAACCTGTTATTCTATCAACTTTCTAAGTTTATAAGAGCAATATTTAAAAAGTGTCCCTATTTTTCAGCCTTTGTCTCACTTTTATTTATGGCTTTGTCCAGATTTCTTGCTCTAAGGGGTCAAGAGGAATGAATAGGGAGAGTGCATTCTTCCACTGTGTTTGTGAGGACCAGGTCAAGGATACTTGCACTCCAGCTGGGCATGCAGACTAGCTAATTCCAGGACGTTTATGCTAACAATGTCCAAGAATCTGTGGGCCTGCCTGTTTGAGGTCATGTCTGATTCCCAGTTAATTTTGGTGTAAAGTTGTCCATGAATATTGCATTGGTTTGAATGAGGGGTCTCTCCATTTTGTTCAAGTAAGTGATATAGGCTTACTGGGTGATTGCAGAGGACCTATAGACTTATGGGTTAGTAGTTCCCCGGAACCACGTATGGACCCCCCCCCCACTTTGTGTACAGAGATAATCACTGCAGTCTTACATTCATTTGGCATGAAGCCTGTCTGGAAGTTATGGTTAAATAGAGATTCTATCAGGCCTGACAGTTTATGTTTCATGCTATTCAGGAGGCATTCCAGGATATTATCAGGGCTCAGCAAAGCAGTGTTCTTGGCCTTAGGTAGCACAGTGAGGACCTGCTCCCTTGTAATAGTTGGAGGAGAAATGGTGGGGGGTATTTCCTGGCAGAGGGGGTGACTGGAGGAGTGATAGGGGAATAAAACTGGAGCAAATTTTATCACCCAGCAGATGTGCTATACCCTCTGGCGCTGTATAGATGTGGCCATTCACTATTAGCTCTTCACATTGTTTGGTGTTTCTTCTAAGGTTGTAAACTTAACTGAAGAAAGCCTTATAGTTATCCATAACTTGGGATGCTATTTTTATCTCAAATTTAAATTGATGAGGGAGTTTTGTTTTACCTTGATGGACAATGTCCTTCCTGTGTTTGGACATGATTTTCTTTCTTTTGATATACAACCTATTTATACTGGGACTCCACTAGGGTGGCTTGTTTCTGGAGGTTGTCCTATGTTTATTTCAGGTATGTACAGATGTCTCTGCAGCTATTTACATGATTGTGCAGGCTTTTTGTGAACAATTCCACATAGGCAGCTCTGATCACAGGATTTGGAGGGCTTGAAATTTTGCTAGAGTTAGCACTGGAATTTTTCTTAAATGTTCTATGATTAGCTGAGGTCTCAGAATAAATATTTTCTTCAAAGGAGACAGCTTTGTGATCCGATGTGACCCATGAGGATTTTAAAATTGGGAGAGTGCAGCGTTCCACTGTGTTTGTGAGGACTAGGTCAAGGATACTTGCATGCCTGGTAGGCATGCAGACTAACTAATTCCAGGGATTTTATGCTAACAAAGTCCAAGAATCTCTGGGCCTGCCTGTCTGAGGTCATGTATGATTCCCAGTTAATGTTGGTGTAGTTAAAGTTGTCCATGAATATTGCACTGGTTTGAATGAGGAGTGTCTCTATGTTGTTCAAGTAAGTGATATGGGCTTCCTGGGTGATTGTGGAGGACCTATAGCTTACAATGATATGGTATGAGACTTTGGTTATGGTAAGTTAGATGTGGAGAACCTCAAATGTGTCAAACTGTTTTTGACCAGCCTCGAGGTGTTATGTTTGATGTAAATTGAGACTCCTTTGTCTTTAAACCCTACCCGTGTAGTAGCTGGTCTAAATTTGTGGAAGGCATTATAGCCTTACACTGCCAGGGTGCTCTCTGTGGCTTTAAAGCATGCCTCAGTAACTGCACAGATGTTTTATTTTCTCCAGAATAAGGAGAGCTTACAGGGAGTGAAATTTCCTGTTTAGGCTCCTGGCGTTGAATATTATTACCTTTAGATTATTCTGAGTCGATTTAGTTATGTCTGTAGGTTTATCAGGTTGGCAATGCCTAAAAGGGTGAAAGAGGATAAGGTTTTAAACAATATTCAGAAACCTAGAGGGGAAGAGGTGAGACCATCCCTGCAAATCATCGTGGTCTATCATATCCTCCCAGGCAGAGTGACACCAAAACCTATGCCTATTATTAAAGTCAATTAGCTGGTTTCATGCTGTGGTATCATCCTTGTAGAATGTAGAATGCTGCTGAAAGTTAGGCTCATACCAGTCTGGGATACATAGTCCAACAGATCTAGCGTGTTTCTCTCTTTATATAGTCCAGGGAGGTGTGTCTCAGGTCATTCACACCCACATTGCTGGTGATGGAGTCCTAATGGTACCTGTGTTGCAATGACTTGAGTGCATACATGATCTGACAGATCCTAGCCCCTGACAGGCAGTTGACTGAATATCTCCTTGCTCAGCCTGGTGAGTAGAACATCTGTGTGTCACACATTAGAATTTTCTAGGATTAAAATATTTTTTTTTGTACTGAAGTTGGTCTTATGGAATTACAGGTTGAGACATTTTGTGAAGATTCTGTGTGCATTTTGGCATGTTTTGTTTTAGCTGAGTGTTTTAAAGTTTGTTGAGGATACTTGCATTGTGTGATAGGTCTGTGAGGCCTTTGAAATTTTGTAAGATTACATTTAAGAGAAGAGTTTCAGCATATACTGATCTATGTGTCGTAGGCCATATTATGTGTAGAAGGTGTAGTGTGTGTGTGTGTGTGTGTGTGTGTGTGTGTGTGTGTGTGTGTGTGTGTGTGTGTGTGTGTGTGTGTGTGTGTGTGTGTGTGTGTGTGTGTGTGTGTGTGTGTGTGTGTGTGTGTGTGTGTGTGTGTTTCTGACAACTAAATTTCTCACATACCAAATCAGTTTGCTTTAGGATTAGGTGGTTGTTGGTAAGCATGAGACAGTTGCTATATTGACTCAGGACACACAAATCCACCAAGCTGGCTGCAGAGATAGGAAAGTGCAGATCCATGGTTACAGATCCCTGAATTATGTTAATTTTTACTATTGAATGGCATAAGGAGGGTTAATGGCTGGCTACTAGGCTGTTACTTGTACTTGCAGGGCTGTGCTTTTTGTGCAGCTAGGTACTGAGTAACTAGATAATTATTGACATGCATCTGTCTACCAGTATGAGTTCATTTGCAGAGCATGCATACTGCACTATTTCTCCAGTAGCACAGTTGTGTTATTGTGTTTCTGAATTGTCCCCTCTGCAAGTCACAGCTCAACATACTGTACTGCATAATTCTGAGTGGTATGGTTGTGCGTCAGGGCTGGTAACTCAGCATGTAAAAATCCTCTACCAAACATTAGCGGACCGGAGTTCCGCTGTGGCGACCCCTAACCGGGATAAGCCAAAAGACACAACAACAATAACATTTGCCTATGACACAACCCCCCTCCCCCTTCATCACTTTAAGCAAAGATTTAGAATCTTTCCCCATAATAAGCTCTTTTACAGTTTTCTAAGTTTTACTACTATTTTCCAGATTTATATGAAGTGTTTTTAACAAATAAGCCTGCATTTTGCCTCCACAAAACCTAACTAAAACATTACATTTTCTACTTGAGGTTCAGTTAAACTGTGTTGAAGATTTAAGATATTTTTAAACTAGTAATTTTTTTTCTTTTACAAAATCAATATACCTTTTATTTACTCTTCCCAACTGTCCCACTGAATTGGCCAATTTATTCTCCCAGGCTGAAGACTCCAGTTTCTCATGACTTGGGGGGTGGGTGGTGATGGGCAAACTAGTGGGAGTAGAGTCATCATACTGAAAGGGACCAGGATTTTTTCATAGCCTTAATTCCCTCCCCCAGGTGATGACATACCTGTACGTCTAATTGGAGAGGAATCAGACATGATTTGAACATATGCACCATACTGGGCCCATAAAGCAGCCATGTCTGTTCAGCAGTCTCTCCTGCCTTCCAGCCCAGGCATTTCTTCTGTGTTCCTGCCTTCACTATAACCGAACAAAAGACTGCAACTCATGCTCCCCCTTCTCTTTGCAAGCAGGCAGCATGGGGTAGCAAATAAACAAGGTCACTGTTTTTAATTATGAATAGTTTTCACCATATTCATGCAAATAAGTAAATACTACATATATCCACAATGGGTCTATATTGCAACATCGAATGATAAAAACAGCAAACGATGTTTCATCGACACATTTTCAGTGAAAGCTGAAAATGTCGAAACCACAGAACAGTGATTTCTTTCCTAGGGAAAGAAATCGTTGTTCCAACCCCCCCAAAAAACATTAAACACTTCTAAACACATACACATATACCCTAATCCTAATTATACCCCCCCAAAAACCAGTAAACAACTAAATACACATATGCACATAACCCAACCATACATTTAACGAAAAAAAAAAACAGTAAACATTTTAAACCATATGCACTTACCTTAACCCGCACCCTAACCCTAAGGTCAGTAACTGTTGCATAATCACACTTGGGAGTTATACCGGACAAGGGACCACAATACACTTTAGAACACGGCAAAACAACGAAGCGGTCTAGCGACTTCTTTCCCAGGGAAAGAATTTGCTGAACAGCCACTTCGCTGTTTTGCCTGTTCGCTCTACATGTGTCGACGAAAACGCATTCGACAAAATGTGTTTTCGTTGTACTAATAGGAACCCATCCACAACATGTATGCACTTACACTGTCATTTTCTTTTTTTTTGTTCTGTCCCTTTAAAATAACATTTCATGTACCCTTCATCAAATTCTGTGTCTTTACAGTGTGCAAATAGTAAAGAAAATATCCCAGAGGATAAATGTTCCATGACACTGAGTAAATATCTATACCACTGAATCAGACATATTTCTCATGTGTTTTTAGCTATAAATAATTCCTGAGTGTGGGTAATGTAAAGTTTACCCCTGGTCGTTGTGTTCCATGCATAAGAGAAAAGCCCTAAAGGCTTAACAAAGTTACCCATTGGTAAATCTGCATCACATACGATTCAAATAAAGTTTAAAACATTTAAAAAGAAGTGCCTTGCATGCATGTTTAACTTTTTAAAATAATGCTGTTGCATTTTGGGATTATCATTTTTTTTTTTACAGAAGGTAAATCATTAACATTACAGTGCTAAATATATCAGCGTGCTTCAACCTACTGTCAGACTGATGCAGCTGTAACAGCATGGGGTCTGCACAAGACATGAATACTATTTAACGTATGGATACAGCTATGATTAGTGATACATAAATTGTTTTCAAAACATGCACTTAGATTACTACTGCAAATGACATAAACAAAGCTGTTGGCATGTACACATACCATAAAATCACAGCAGCCATGTTTCAAAATTGTCTTTTAAATATAGCAGTTGTTAAGACTGATACTTTGCCTGTTCAGTGTTGCTTGTGGCTACTTGACTGCGAGTAGTCATTTCAAAGGTTCATCTATGTTACCCTGACTGCTAGCTAGAATCATAATTATCAAAATTTACTCGTTGCACGTGTGACAAAAGAAACGCATGTCAAGAAAAGTTGGCATGCTTAACCTTTATACTTTGGCAGCTGAATCTAAAACTAACTTGTCTTGAAAGTATTTCTTGGCGTTGTATGCTTCAGAATGGGAAACATTCTGAAAGTTGTTTTTTCTTTTTTACTGCCCAGTGCATTTTTTATTTATTTAAATGTTTAGTTAATTAATTATTTTTGTTTTGCTTAGGAATGGCTATTTATTTATTTAAATGCTTAGTTAATTAATTTATTTACCAGGAAAGTCTTGAGTTAGGAAAGGTATGATAGCCTGTATGTCAGGTATTAAATAATTCATTTTATTTTGCTCTGTCACTTCATTGGTAAGTGCCAGGCTAGTTACCATTGCAGGCCATTTTCAGCCTATCCAGTTTCCCTTTTTGTGCTCAAATAAACCTCATTTGGATAGAGACTGGCCTTAGCCATCCCATGGTTAATAATTATATAGTAACCCTAATGAGAACAACTGGGATCATATCATAGATAATTTAATGGGACCCATCCATGCATGGGAAAAAAACATTTAGGAGATGCCCCTGTCCATTAGTAGTACAGAGGGCAATCCTGGGGTAAATGTTCTACTTCCTATCCATAGGACGTAAGTCGGTCTTGAATATGGACAGGGACGAACCTTGTTTTATGTGATAGGGAGTTTGTTACAGGGCAGCAGTATCCTCTGCAAGATATGCGTGTCCCTCCTAACCATTCTGTTTATATTGCAAAAGAAGATTAGGTCTCTAGATGAAGTATTTCTGATGCCATTCGATTTGATGATCTGCAGGAAATCCATCAGTACTGGGTTGGAGAATGCCTTGTATGCCAGACACAGGTAACCTCTTAGCTGTCTGTAGGATACTGAGTGTAATGACAGGGCTTTGAGTCAGGCTATGTAGGGCATGTTGTTTGGGCTGTGCATCCTTTTAGTAAAGAAACTCTGTGGGCATTCCAGTTGTTTCATGTGTCTGGACAAATATATATCACAGGGGGCATTATATTCAATGCTTGGCCTAATAAGGGCTGAGTAAAAGGGGCAGTGAAACCCCTAGATCTAGACACAATACCTTTGCTTCTGAGCTGACTTTCTTACAACTATAGATGCATGTTAGTCAAACGTTAGGTCGCTGTCCACATAAGTTCCCAAATCCCAAACAACTGGGTCAACTCATAGGGCTGTATTGTCAACGCATGCTTCCCTGGAGTAGATTACTTCCCAAAGATTACAATAACACATTTTTTAGCATTTAGTTTTAGCTCATGAGTTTGGCACTAGTTATTTATTTAGGACAAACTTTCCTGCATGATAGCTAAGTCATTTAGGGATTTAATGACTGCTCCTAACTTGCACTCGTCTGCAAACTTAGTCAGATAGAGCCTTTTGATATTGGCTTTTGCTTCAGAAAAGTAGATGCCAGACAGGAGAGGTCCCAGTACAGAACCCTGGGGCACTCCACTGGTGACTAGTTTCTTTGTGTAAGTAACTTCCCCATTTTGATTTCCTCAGTTCTATCTGTGAGTCAGTTGGCAATCCAATGAGTGACATAGGAGCTTATTCCCAGTTTATTTAACTCTACATATTGCATTATTTATGGTGAGATGCTACTTAGTGTTCTAGTTGAAGAGTTATCTGAATATTTTTCCACTTGGTGGGGAAAATGGTGGCATTTGTATTTATAACTGGATTAATTTCCATTTTAATGTAGTTACTGATCTAACATGTGCTACGATTGTACGATTGCTTGTTTTATAATATGTTTGTCAGTTCATACTGTTCAATTGGCATTCACATTTTGGAATATTAAATTGGTCCATTTGTATACTTTTCATTGTTTTTTCTCACCTTGACTGGTTGCACTACTTTTCTCAGTAATGTGTGTTTTAGTTTGTTAATGTAATATAGTTTAGATTAATATCTTTGGGTCCGCAGGTAATTAGAAAAGGGACTCCATATCCTTACGTGAACCAGATCTAAAACTGATAACAAGAGTAATAATGTCATATATGAACTGATAACTTAGTCTTATGTTTTGCAAATAAAACTAGATCATACCTTCTCCCTTTCATATGTCTGAAGCTATCAAGCTTAAGTAAAAGATTGCTATACAATGATGTAATAGTGTCTGAAATCTATTAATTTAACACATCTCTTTATGCCTCATTATGCAGCACCTTAAATATATCAGGAACAGACATCCTCTGATGTAGTGGTCAGCTATGGAAAAAAAAACACCCCAAAACCTTCAATCATTCAGAGTTCCTTACAAGATGGTACTTGCTTTGTGTATCTTGTCTGAGCAGGCCAAGAGTGTTATTATTCCTTGTAAAAAAATTGTAGTTATCCCAAAGGATCATGGGTTTGCAGCTCTATTGGACTGATATGAGCAGCATCTTCTGTGGCTGTGCAATCTGATGTGGGAGTGGCAGTCCTTTTCACACTCTGGGCAGCAGTAGGCAGATGTCGGTCTGGTATCACAGACATGGATCTTTCTGAGGGCTCTCTTATCCTCTGGTCTCCTTGCCAAGGTAGTTTCAAACATTGTGAGAGCTTCCTTCAGTTATTGTTTCCAAGCAATCTTGTCTGAGGTGAGACAATATCAGGTGTTCAGAGAGTGTGGAGTCTGCTTGCATATGGTCTTGTAGCATAATTGGGTCACCTTTTCAGTCCCTTTCAGACTCCAGCTCTCCAAAAAGGAGGTCCTTTGGTATTTGGCCACCTGTCATGCATGAGACATGACCCAATCAATGCATACATCTCTGTTTCAGGAGGGTGAAGATGGAGTTGGTGCCCATCCTCTCAAGCACTGTGCTGTTGGGAATCTTGCCCTGCCATGAGTTACCAAGCATGTACCTAAGGCAGCATAGATGGAATCCTGTTTTGAGCACAGAGTCCATGTTTGACTGGCACACAGTAAGGTGCTCAAACCCTAGGCTGTGTAAAGCTGCACCTTGATGTGCACAGTGAGCTTATCATTAGCCCGTGCTCTCTTTGTCAGCCTGGAAAACCTTGTGGTGGCTTTTCCAATGCACTTGTTGATCTTGCTATCAAGCGACAAGTTGTCAGGGAGCATAAGAAAATTAACGATGCAAGAAAATGCATATGATGACAAGAGACTCGGGTATTTTCTCACTGTAAAGGATTTACCACTGAGTGTAAACCAATTAATTTTAAAATAGATGAAGGTACCTGTAACAATGGTGTTTATTTATTTTAAGATCTCAGACAGAAATATTTGCTAAAACTGATTTTTTTGTTATGCACCCAGTCTAGAACTTATTGCAAGTGGTAAACCTCAACATGTTTTCCTTAACAACATTCTCCATATCTATGATCTTAATTTCAAATTCTGTGTCAGAAAATAATTATTTTTTGCTTTAAGATCAGAACTAACAAAACCTGGAATTCCCTTACAAATAGTAAGAGTGCATACACATTTAAAATGATTGTATCATTTTATTACAAAATCATCATATTGTCATGTGTCAGTTTTTTAACACCTTTACTGAATTACCACTTGTGACATAGGCCAATTTACATTTATACAAAAGTAATGAAAGCTTTAATCCTTTTGACCTTTTGCTGGAGAGCCAAAGACTGAATGAAGTTCATGAATCTTATTTAATAAATTGTGAGCATTAGAGTAATACATGCTAAGATAGTGATTATATCTTGCAAATAATTTTCACCTTTGTCTTGTAACAATGTGCCCATAAAGTCTTGAAAACTCTTAAGATCTTAATTTGCTTAAATAAATGTGATTTTTTTTTGGTCATAGCAATGTTCGCCACTTGAGGGGATCTTCCCACATTGAACTAATGTTTGTGTTCCTCTCATGTCCAAACGTATTTAACCATGCACTGTTTAATCTCACTTTGGAGTACCAGTAACCATTTAAGATTAGAAAAGGGGAACTTTCACTAAAGCAGATGTTCACATTATTTTTGGTACATGGTCGTATATAGTCTCCACTGCCTTGAGCGTATGTTTCAGTTAATTATCCTCAAAATCGTTAATGTCTGCATGTATGACAGTAACTATAAAGTGCAGTCAGGAACATCTGAAAATATTAAACCCCACAGGCTAGAGACAGCACTTTTTTCCTTATCCACGGGCTGCTTATTTGAACATTAATTCACCTAGAATAAAATGCCTGATTAAAAGGAGCTTACTTGGTACTTCTGATTAAATATTTTAGCTGATGACTGGAACTCTCATCAGAGTCAGTACTTGGCTGCCTTGTATGTTTGGATATTCTATTTTTGTTACCTGCCACTATCTTAGTATCCAGGCTAGATGATCTGTCCTTCACTGACTGTGTAGAGCAAGGAAGAGGAGAAGAGAACACTGCCGCTGATGTCTCTACAGTCATCCTAGTGCAAACTTCACATTGTTCTGAAACATTAACACTATTCCCTTTGGAAAACTGTTCTGCCTGAGTATTAACTATATTACCAAGTTACATACTAACTGATAGAAAAATCAACCTGGCCTGTATCGCAACATCATTTTGATCAGTGTCTTGCAGTGGTAAAAAAACGCCTGCACCAGCATAGCTGCATCATGTTGAATAACAGCTAATGCTCAAGGTCAGATAATTATATGTGTACATTTTCAAAATAAATGTACTTGCTACACCATTGAGTAAGGTTTTAAAAACAGGTCCCTGTTTATTTATTGTATATATATATTTAATGGTTAATACAAAAATAAATTGAGCCTTCCTCTAGCAAAGAAGATAGCCATGCTGGTGCACGTCTGATCATTATAATAGTAGTAGGCCTTTAAAAGGTGTTGAAAGACATTGCACTTAGCTAAGGCAAAATATTAAGTGTATAAAGATCATTTTTCAAACTATAATAAGTATTTGTTATATAAACAAAGAAAAACAAAATAGTGTCATGTGTTAATATGAACCCTAGTCAAAAAAGCAAACAGTAATAAACCCTTAAATAAAAGAAACTAAGTAAAATACCTGGTACTCAAATCATTCTAATCATACCTAGGCGTGACACTGAGTTTGATATATCACTAATGAAATGTGATTTCTTACAATAGAAGATAAAAAAGTATTTCTATGGCCCCACTGTTAATTTCATAACAATAATATCAGTTATTTTATATCTAACATATTATAACTTTAGAGGACCATAAGGAAAGTACAGTGCAGTCTGTTATTGAAATCCTGACAAACTATGAGTCATTTCAATGAATCATATGGAAATAAACCCCAGTTTGTCATTGCTGTTCTAGCCCAAAACTAAATAAAACAACTACTAATGCATTTTACACAAGTACTGATACAACAAAAGGACTGAGCGTTAATTCATTCTTCATAAGCACAGAGATTCAGATCAGTTGGCATGAAAAGGCTGACCACAATACAAAAAGGTTTCCAACAGGAAGATGGATTAAACAGCTAAAACTGTGAATGCATTCAACGAAACATTCAGTAAAAAAATAAATAAAAAAATACAATCCCTTCCATAACATTTCAAAAGAGCTATGAAAACCATTTCTTCATCATTTGCTTCATATTACAAATGCAAAAGCAGCCTATAAAAATGTGACAAAATGTTTCTCTTAAAACAGTAAACAACTAATTCCTTCATTTCAGAGCTGCAGCTAGGTCATCTAGTGCCCTGGGCAATTCTCCAGATGGACACCCTGCTCAACCCAAAAGTTCCCCAGATGGACACCCTGCTCAATCCAAAGTGAAAAAAAGGTGCATCCACATGTCTTCCTTAAGGTAAAGACCCAAAAATAAATAAAAATTATTCTGTAACTGTAGAAAGGTTCTTAAATTAATTTCTTTACTGTACTTGTACACTACTGGTAACTGCAGACTCTACTCCTAAATGTCTGTGCTGGGGGAGCTGCCCATTTGCCCTACCCTAGCTACTGCATTGACAAATACTCTAATAAACTTGTGCCAGTACAGACAATTGGAAACACTGGTACTTTAACCAGTAACATATATATCTCTTACAGCACAACAGAAACCTAGAATGCAAAATGCATGTTACACCATGAAACAGGCATTTCCATTTAAGTATCGCAAACTATATTCAGATACATACATGAAACATAGAGATGCACTATTTAGGGCAGATCTTGACACTTCCTTTTAATATACAAACAGTGGTATACATTAGATTCACTGACAACATAATTATCATAGAACTGCATTTGCATAGGAAGTTACATAAATATGAAATGGTTCAGATGTTATACTATGTCCTCATGGGTGATGCTGAAATAAGAGAAGGATAAAGTTATGGACTGTTAATGGATTCATAAAAACATCCAAGGCCAACTTTGAGAGAAAAATCGCTAAGGACACTAAAGATAACCACAAAGCCTTCTTCAGCTATGTTAGAAACCTGGGCGGAAACCCTCAGATATACTCAGAGTTAGTTCACAACAACAAAAAATACACTGAACCCACAGATATTGCCAACATTCTGGCTGACAGGTTCAGTGCAAATTTCTCCCCTCCCTCAACCCCAAAAGAAGAAATACTTATCCCAGCTGAATGTAATCTCCCTGTCATCTCAGATGTCCAGGTGAGAGCCGCCCTCAGCAAAGCTAAAAACACAGCATCAATGGGACCTGACGGTATCCTGGGTTGCATGCTACGTGAACTCCAAGAGGAGCTAAACCCGCACATAAAAATGCTATTTAACCTTAGCCTTACTACAGGATATGTACCTGAACACTGGCATACAGCAACAGTGGTCCCACTCCACAAAGGGGGTACCTCTACAGACCCTGGGAACTACCGCCCCATAAGCTTAAGCAGCCTGGTCTGCAAATCTATGGAAAGAATCATTATGGAACTCATAAACAGAGACATTGGGGACCTACAGACACTTGACCCCACCCAGTTCGGCTTTGTAAAGGGCAGATCCTGCCTTTTGAACCTGGTTGACTTTTTCAAAACAGTCACTAGAGCCATTGATGAGGGCAAAGCAGTCCATACAGCCTACCTGGACTTGGCTAAGGCCTTCGACACAATACCCCACTCAGGCATCATAGATAAGCTCAACAGTTTAAATGTAAACCCTTATGTCACTAAATGGGTTGCAAACTGGCTAAAGGACAGAACCCATAAAGTTAAAATCGCTGGAGCAATGTCAGACTCAAAGCCAGTCACAAGTGGTGTCCCACAGGGATCTGTCCTGGGACCCCTCTTGTTCAGCATTTATTTCTCAGATGTTAAAGCAAACATGGGAGGGTTGTGGCTGACAAAGTTCGCAGATGACTGCAAACTAGGCGCCATAGTCGACACACCAGCTGACACATACATCCTACAAAAAGGCCTCACAGAAACGGACAACTGGTGCCGGAGTCATGGCCTTAAACTAAATGCCAAAAAATGTATAGTCATCCCCTTTGTGAAAAACAAAGTACCCACAAATTATCACATAGACAGCAACCCACTGAGTACGGAAAAAGTAATCAGAGACCTAGGGATCCAAGTCGACAGTGACCTCTCATTTGACACCCACGTTGCCAAAGTGGTTAGAAAGACATTCTACCTTGCACACCTTATCATGAAGGGATTCACATCCAGATCCAAGGATGTCATTGTACCCCTATACTCCTCCCTCATCAGACCCATGATTGAGTACAATGCCCCATTTGGTATGTACCTCACCCAGCATTTGCAACAGCTGGAGAGACCACAAAAGTACCTCACCAAGAGGATCAAGGGTCTCCAACATATGTCTTATTCTGCCAGACTAAAGAAACTCCAGCTCTATTCAGTAGCATACCACCTGCTCAGAGGTGATCTCTGCCTGATGTACAAGACCATGTCCAATCAGGAACTGATGGACATGCTCCACCTCAAAAAAATCCAAATCCATCAGAACCATGAGAGCTAAAGACTTAAACCTCGGCACAAGTATGAATAGGACATGCTGGAGGGATAGATTCATAACCCAGAGGCTTCCCATGCTCTGGAACAAGATCCCAGTTCATGTTAGACAGAGCCCCTCACTGACTCTCTTCAAGAGAAATCTTGATGAGTGGATGGGAGATCGTAAGTTTACCCCAGGGGTCACATCTGTGTCACTACTAGACAGGGGCACAGTAAACTAATTCTATTATATAAGGGACCTTCACTGTGTCACTACTAGACAGAGGCACAGTATTCTAAATCTATTCTGTGCATTTTTGTACCATTTCATGGGGTGGCGAAAGCCACATCACTATGGCTAGGCTTACAAATGCCCCAGGGCAGATAGCCTAGTACTAAACTATGAAACTATAAGCTTAACCCTGTAGACTTGGATTTTAGTCCAGTTTCACCTAACAGCTTCACTCTGTACAAGTTCTTTAAGAAGATAGTGTTACTGGGTCACTTGTGAAAACATGCACATGGGCCCAATGAGCTTCTCAGGTTCACAAATAAATAAAATAAGATTTACATTTAAGTAAATGACACAAACAAAAATAATAGAAGTAAAGTAATAGAAATCTACCTACAAATCATAGCTCTCAACTGTCCAGATATTCACAGAATATCCTGATTTTTGACTCATATTATTGGTCCATTTCTCAGAAAATTGTAGTTTTCTAGTAAATCACTGGCAAATCACTGAGCATTGAAGCCAGAAAATAATGGCAGACATTTGATTTTCAGACAATATCCTTCAGGAAATTCATGCTAATGCAAATACTGTTACTCTATCAGCTTTCTAAGTTTATAAGAGCAATATTTAAAAAATACCCCATTTTGGGACCTTTGCCCTCCAATTATTTATAGCCTTGTCCAGATTTCTTGCTCTATGAGAGTGAGAGGTATACTACAAATGTCATTGAGATTCAGTACAGTATGCTGCAATGTCCATGCACAGATAATATGCTGAGGCAAATCGCTGAGCCTTTTGTACATAACTGCAAAGCAAATCAACTAGAATGTCTGCAAGCAACATACATGAACGTCTGACCACTTTGTACACCTCTAGTAGCTCAATGAATTACATTTGGCCATAATAAGACATCACTGAACATCACATGTACACTTATTCCACAGTTTCCATATTAGTGCACTTCAAATCAAGCAGTATGTAACTGGAAATATAATTTCCTCCCAACAACGTACTCGATAGTTAAACAGCATCATTGTACTTGCTTCTCTAGAAATCATTGCTGTCTTTCATATCACATTCTTCATATCACATTCTTCATAGGGTCGTCTACATCACTCCTACATAGTTTTACTGAAACCATGTGCTGCAGACAGTAGACCAGTAGGATCCTCTTTTAGCAGCCCCATATATAAACAAGTGGCCAAAGAGCTGTAGCTGCTTTTTTGTGCTGATGCAGAGAAAGATGGCATAGCATTTACAGAACTTCTTTCTGGCTCTATGGTAGAAACAAGATACAACAAGGTTATATACACATAGTGAAATTTAAAACTTGAGGAAACACTTTTAAAGCATTTTTGCAATGGGAGCATCCACCTCCTGCCCTCCTCCCAGTGTAGAGGACTGATGCCCCTATTTTTGTATGCTAACTATGAGATTGCTGTGCCTCAGAGCAAGGGATAGAATGGTATTCATAGTCTAGGATTTCACAGCTGCATAGTCATTATCTGTGTGGTCTGCCACTACATGTATCTGCAAAAAAACTAAGCACAGGTTATTAGCACTAGATAAGGAAAAGCAAAGCTGCTTTTAACTGCACACCTGCTTATATAAAATTAAAGGTTAAGTACACACACTGTACAGGATAAAAGGTGTAGGGTTAGTATTACTTCATATGTGCTCGGATATTGAGGACAGACATGGACAGTGCATCTTTTATTATTAATATTTAAAAAATAAAGGGGCTTAAAATGTTTTACATAGGGGTATCCTTATGTAGACACCCTGCTGATTGCTTTAAGGAATAGAAGGGGGGACAGGAAAGATTAAAAAAGGGGATACACTACAAAGGGGAAGACACAGAAGGAACACATTGAGATGATTGTGTTGGAAGAGATGGGAGAGGAGGATCACTATGTTTTTGGTGTTGGAGAGACACCTTATTTTTTCAAATTTTTTATATAACAAGGTAGTGTGGGTGGGCAATAGTTCAGATGGTGTAGGAGAAAGGATAAGGGAAGAAGGGCTGAGGAGGTGCCAGCAGCACTTCCAGTCCACACAGTCTCAAAGATTTCCACAGCCAGATGGTGCAGGAGTGGTGGACCTCGATGTTGAGAGGGGTATGGGCCTGTGTTGGTTGGCACCAACTGAGATAGAATGTCTTGAACATACTGAAGAGAGACTTCAACTAGCTGAATCCATCTGTCTATGACCTCCTACAGCACATCCTTCAACTAAATCTTGAAGCCCCCATTCAGTGAGGCTTTCTAGGCTGCCTTGCACCATGTTACCTTGGGACCAGTGCCATTGCCCCAACCCTGCAATACTGTCCCTTGATGGGGAGAAGATGAGTATTCCCAAATATGAGATGTATATGCCTGGGCCACTCCAGTGTTTTTTGGATCTGTAAAAATATGAACATAAATGGGAGAGAAAGAAAAATATTAAAGGAGAAAGGAATGCATAATTAAAATAATAAAAACAGAGAAAAAAGAGAGAGACAAAAGAGAAAATGCACAAAATAAATTCACAAGTATTATTACACAGCATTTAATTTCTTACTTTAAAACATTTTTCTTCTTATAGATCCTCATAAAAAACAAAACAGAATGTACAGGAAGTACTTATGCAAACTTTGGATGAAATTTTATGGGAAATGCTTATGTGTACTTTTCAGGAGAGTATGTTGCTATTGGTTCTGGGGAGGTTTACATGTTGCAGTCTACTATGCAAACATAGTGATCATATTTATGCCTGGTATGCATTTGTTTGCAATATTGTACTAAAAACACCCTTTATAAATAATTGCATCTTATAAAATTAGTTAAAGATAATATGCTGCAGTTTATATATGGGTATATCTTTTAAATTTGGTTGCAATAATTTAGTGAATGCTGTCTACTGCTTTAGTTACCAGGCTCTATAATTAAGTTCTGTATATATATATATATATATATATATATATATATATATATATATATATATATATATGTATATATATACACACACACACACACACACACACACACACACACACATATATATATATATATATATATATATATATATATATATATATATATATATACATATATATATATATATATATATATATATATATATATATATATATATATATATATATATATATATATATATATATATACACACACACACACACACACACACACACACACACACACACACACACACACACACACACACACACACACACACACACACACACACACACACACACACACATATATATATATATATATATATATATATATATATATATATATATATATATATATATATATATATAAAGTAATTAAGGAAATCAGTTAAAGTCAGATTACAGCACATATATACTAACATATCTCTCACTCTTGGTTGCAGTAATGTTCTAAATGTACTCAGTTTCACTCTCATGCCTTATACATTAGTCCATGCTTTGTAAGTTAGTTTTATATTATAGTAATGAAATCAGTTAAATATACAATAGTATTTGCTACTTTATTCATGCTTACCAGCATCTTCAGCCATTCTTGCTGCTCTGCATTCCTTCTGTTGCCTGTTGTAGGCAATCTGCTCCTCATCTATAAAGAGAAGACATAAGGCAATTCTTTATCCATCATTCATGTTTTTTTGCTCTTAATATTACTTATATGAGTAGTACTTATTTGCAAGGCATTTCATTCAAAGCAGTACTAGCTTAGTATGTGTTTATTGAACAATTTATTACTATCTCTATTTTCATACTTTGTCAGTCTTCCTTTTGCTGTAAGTTATAAATAAATTGATATTTTTCCATTTTTGTGGAATGGTGTTTTAAAATATAATGCTTTGCATGTAACGATCTGTGAATTGCGGTCAGCCATACGTTGCAAAAACACAGAAAAATGTAACAAGTCATGAAAGTTTTCACTTCTTTAGCTACAAAAATGTGTGCTTTGATAGGTTTCTTCCTTAAGATTCTAATCACATAAGGGGATAATTAGAAATGTATACATGGAAATGAACACTATTAAAGGAAGAACTGAAAGAACTACATCATTATACGTAGCATGGCAAAAAGTAACTGAAATACTGGAGAATAATGACTGCAGCAGATTATAATCAGGGAACAATTGTATAGAAAGCCAATTATATGTCAACAATAGACACCCTTGTAAATACTTTATTTTGGTTTTAATGTTTGATATCTGTTTAGAGGTTTTAGCCTACCTTTTTAAATAATTTGTAAATACTTCATTGTCATAAATAACCTGCATTCATATTTTCTTGTTTTTGGAAATTAATAAAAATATTAAAAAAAAAAGAAATAACAAGAAATGTATACAGAAGTATTACAACTGGTCATTTCTCACCAAAGCATGTGCTGAAGCTACACTTGGCATTGCAACCACTACCCCCTTCACCAACCTCCACTATGATTAGGATATTGTGCCTGACTACAGTTAGTCATTTTGTATGTGCAATTAATATTGTGCAGCAAATTACTGTCTTTTACAATTATCATAATAGTTCATACTTGTCTGCCCTATACAAATTGTTTTCATGTAATTTAACTACTACCTAAAGTAACCCAGTAGTAAAGGAAATTATGTGGAAATACAAGCATGTATATTTATATATGGATCTAGGACGTTTGCTCGAAAGAGCAAACATCCGAATCCATAACAACAGGACACACTTTAATGAAAGTGTTTTTATCGAAAAAGCGCTTTTGTTAAAGCATGTTAAAAAAAAAAACACTGCATTAACATTTTAGCAGCCCCCCTGTGCACCCCACGTCCCCTACTTTAATATTCTCCCTCCGAGACTGCACTACAGTGGGGAAAAGGGAATTTTCCCTTACATGCACCGTAATATGGCTTCGGCAACAGGCATACTTATGTGAAAGTGCTTCTTCTGTGAAAAGCACTTTCGCGTAAGTATACCTGGCCGTTTGGGTTTACTCAAGCAAACGTCCCAGATCTAAATATATATATATATATATATATATATATATATATATATATATATATATATATATTTTGCTTTCTGTATAAATACATGATGCAGATATCCATCTGAGGTTTATAGACATAAGTTCTGAGTACAGATATGCTTATGCTTTCTTCTACATTATTATAACACTGCAGATACATATTTACTTTAGCATGCATTTCTTATAGCAAATACCTTCAATTATGCAACCTTCTTGTAGTTTATTTTTTTAAACCTGTCTTTAATATAAACAAAATAAATACTATAGAATATTGGCTTGGATGCTGCTACCTGGTCAACTCACTCAGCCAGCTGATCAAGCCTATGCTTCTGTATGTCACTGTGCCTGTGGCAACACTGTTGGCCAGAGAGTTGATCCATGTTAGGGATGGCAAGTGCTCACCCAACTCTTGCCAGATTGCAGTTTTTTTCTACTCACTTCCTCTTGTGCACACCTGGATTTTATCCAGATATGATTCCCTAAGAAGGTGGACCACCATCATGGTCTGGTTTGACCAGCTTAAAGCACAGTCTTGTGCCAACATAGGTGCTGCCTTTATTTGAAGTGCCTGAACCAAAATGAAGAAGTATGGATCAGGGCTGTGGTTCACAAGTGTAGAACCACTCCTTCTGGGATGTAATATCTCCTTAACTTAACCCAGTTAACCAACAGAGGCATTAGAGCAGGTACTGTTATTATTGGCAAGTTTGGTTTAACAAAATTTGATTTGTCACATACATGTTTTTAAAGGAATACATTCATATTTAATTTTCAAGGCAGATGAAAAACAGTATGCATTTAACATTTTTTTGCATTACTTACAATTGCTGGGCATTGCCTTATCTAACTTTTTGGAGTATTACACATGAATGCCATTTATTCATCTGTAGTGCAATATTTTTTTTTTGGGGGGGGGCTGCAGAAATACATATTCCTATATGAGTCATTACCAGCTGTTATTAAATGTTGAGTGATTTGCATAAGAAGGTGTGCCAGATGATGTTAGATGGGCACAGATTATACTTCATGGTGGTTTACTATTGTTTATTCAAGTTTACTATTGTTTATTCGAATGGAAAAACATTTTCCGTTCAAATAAATGAATGGTAATACCGAAAGTAAAAAAAAATACCTTTCACAATGTCGAACCAAATGCTCAACGCATTTGACTCGACATTGTTGTCGAAACCACCACGTGATAGCCATATAGGAGCTGATGTAAATCAAACTCCTATACAGCTATCACATTTTTGCAGGGGGGCAAGACCCCATGCACCCCCACACCCCTTACTTATATATTCTTACTCAGAGATCACACTACAGTGGGAATGTGGATGAATTTCCACTCCCCACTGTACCATGATCTCCGTGCAGATAGTCGATTTCCACTTATGCAAATGCAGTTGTGCATTCGCATAAGTGGAGTCGACTATCTGGTGCAACAGTGCTTGTGTGTTCTACATTCTGATTTTTGGCACATTATAGGTGATAGAATGCGGTTCGCAGAAAGAATAGTAAACCCTTTATGTTTGTGCAGACTGTCATACATATGACTCCATTCTGTTTTTATTTCCTTAATATTTTCAGCTTTGAGCATATCTGAGGCTATCCACACATTCCTGTGGCATGCTGGAGATTGCTGAAGACTGATGTTGACTCCACCACTTTCTGCATCATATTCACTAGAACCTGATGCAGCGTCCACATGTAGCTAAGACCTACTTACATGGATACATGTCTTAGACATTTGTGTAACAGTGAAATTCATAGAGCTAAGATAATTGAGCCTAATTTCTATACAAAACTTGCAAATGGACCTGAATTTATGTTAAATGGTTTAACACCGCCCTATTAAGTTGGAATTACTCAAGTTAGTTGACAAATGGCTTAGAAAACTACAGACTTTTTAAAGTAAGAAAAAGTAATACAAATATTGGTATTTGAAGTTAAACATTTCAAAGTGATGTGAAATTAGTGAGTTACCTTGTGGCTTTAGTGAATAATGTAAATTTATCATTTATAAGTGGAAAAGCTTTATAGCAGCAGAGGAATATGCCACACAGACCCCAAATTTAGTGGCATGATCTCACATTCCACAACATGTTAGCAGCTCTACAGGATGTGACAGTGCATCACAAAGGCAAGCACATGCTGACATTACAGTCACACTTGAACAGGAGGAGGAGGAGGAGCTATGCACCTCAACACCAGTAATTTAGACCCAGACAAATACTTTCAGGATGATGGCAGACATTCAGAGGTAACAATGTACACAGTGGCATCTTTACAAAGGGGATCTAGGTGCATGAATTTGTTACAGCTACCCCAGGAAAGAAATATTGGCTGCCAGCAGCAAATGTGCAGTTACATTGTTAGGGCTCAGAACACTGCCACAGAAAGTCAGTTAGAAATGGTCAGAGGCCTCTAGGATATGGATGAGGATTTCCAGCACTACTTTGCAATGGCACAAAGTAGGGATAATGCCATAATCACACTGATACATAGTATGCATTGGTGGCTGTCTCCATTCGTACACTGGTTAGAACTTACCAGACTCAAGCAGTTATCATGAATTGCAACAAGGAGACTCTTGGAAGAAGAAGAGAACGGGATACTGTCGTCACATGTGGAGGCAGATCAAATAAGAATACAAGTGCTTCTCAAGGAAGTACTGTAATTAATTTCTTGAACAAGGACTACATATTTCCTGCATGTCATGTCAACATTAATCTATACTTTGTAGAAGCTGTCATTTGAGGTCCCAATCATGTTTGTGCAGCATTATCAAATCAGTGTTTGCAGGATCACCTGCATTAAGTAGGTCATGACATCAGACAAACTCATCATCCAGCTCTCATGATAGCCTTTCTTCAAAATCACTTACACTCGCACCTAACCTATCTTTTGGGGATGCATATGACACATTTGACCTTGATCTACTGTGATTCATGTTACATTTCTGTTGCATACAATCTGACCATTACAAACACAGAAATATGTTTAACTTGAAAGAGGAATAAGTTATTAAAAATGGGTGCTTAAGACACTTTTCAACTGCATGCATTTCATTGCTGCAATGGTACTGCTTAAAACCTCCTGGAACTGTGGAAAGAGATCTGTATGTCATAACATATTATTCCAGTCATTAACACCAATGCTGCATGCATTATCATTCTTACAGCTGGCAGTTGCCTGCAATTTTCAAATTAGTAATATACAAGTTTTCATGGAAACACAGAATAAGAAAATTACAGATTATGAGTATCCTGCCATGTAAGTATCCTGCCATGTAAATGAACAATCCTGCCACTTCACCCTCACCACTGCAGAAATGATAATAGCTTTTTGTCTCAGAAGTAACAAATTATTGTGTATGACAAAGTAAAATAATCTGATATGCAGTACATCAACAGACAACAAATTTTACAATGAGAAAACATTGCATAATAAAAAAAAATATGATATTTTTTCATTCAGATGCAAGATAAGAACTCATGTTGAATACCTAATTAACTGTTTTTACCAATTGTACCACTGCAGGGCATTTGGTAATAGCATACTTACGTATAGCACTTCACTGGAATTTATTATTCAAAACAGTAAAAAATGTGCTAAATACTTATATGATGTTTTACAACATCACTTAATAGGATTCAGAGAGAACTCAGGCAGGACATTTATAAACAATAATATGAGTAACTGTTCTTAAATAAAAGAAAAATAATAATTATTTGAATATTAGATGGAGTGCCAGATGAAGAGTGACAGTAGACCATGATTGCATATATCGCTGCATGCATCAATTATACTCTATGCGTTTTTACAAGAAAGGCAATGCTAACCTGTATGTCATGGTCCGTATTTCTGGACTAAGTGGCACCTCTTTACCTGCACAGCCATATACTGTGCATGAGCCTGTTGCATGGAGTCCCTTACTACTGCTATTACTTAGTTATCATTACGTGTAGAGGGACTGGAACTGGGAGCTGCAGTGACAGCATGGGTCTCTTCACCACCAAACAGCACATGATCATGGTGTGCAGAATGCAACAAGCAGTAAATATCCTGCATGCAGTAGATGAGTCATACTGAAATGCACCCATAAACTCATCCAGACACCTACAATGACTCTTTAGGAGGCTATAAACTCTCTCAATGACAATACAGTTCTGGGACAGGGGTGTGTTGTAGCTGTCTTTTTCAGCTCCACTTGGATTTCTTACTGGTGTCATTAGCCATGTCTCCAATGGATATCCAGCATCACTTGAAAGACAAAAAAAAAAGAGAGAGGGTTAGAGAAAAGGGGGGGTGAGAAAAAAACAAAGGAAAAGTAGTTTAGGATTCAGCAGTACATTTTACCATAACTAACTACTTAAATGCAACACAAAAAAGAAAATATTTATTTTTCCACTTATCAACAAGATGACCACTGGTTATCCTACCATGCAGAAACAGGTGGTAGAGTAAGCTAGTCTGCCAGATATTGGAATCATACACACTGCCAGAATGCTGGGTAGAGACATTGGTGATGAACTCCCATTCATCACACACACAACTTAGCAATTGATGGAATGGTGGCAATTCCTGTTGTGGTACCACTCACCCTGTTGACCAGATGGGGGCAATAATTGCAATTTTTTTTGTACTAAGTACCTCAGGGAAATGTGTGACTCCATAAAAGATATGCATAATCCTGGCTCAGTCCACAGGTAACATTAGGAATTAGATGTACTAATCCACATGTGTCAAGAGTATATCCAGGAACTCCTAAAGTATACTAAAGGTAGAAGCTTGTGAGATCTCCAGCATATCCCCAGTCTGTCTCTCGAAGGTCATTGTGGCAAGTATAGTAAGGCCTATAAATACCTTTCTATCCACAGGTATAGGAAGTCCATGCTTTTCTCCAGTATCCCTATGGGGGGTAATACATACTCACTAACACCCTTATGATATCCCTGTCTGCTCTGAACCTATTAAGTATCTCGTGGTTATCAAAGTTATAGTGGATAATCCTCTGTATATATCTCTACCTTCTTGGCAAGTGAATGCAGCTGGGAGTAGGCTGTTTTGGCTTATCAAAGACTAGTGGCTCACAACTGGAAATAGCAAGGCTAGCAGCAAATGGCAGCATCTACTTTACCTGCAAAGTTGATAGGATTAGTGAGACTCTTCTTTATATAACGTATCTGTGGATGGTGTGGAAAACATGGAAAAGTCATTATGCATACTCTGGGTTACATCATTACTCATTTCATGTAATTATACATTAATTTACTTATGCTTAGTCATAACCATCATGCATTAGTGTAACTGGTCTCTATGAATTGCAGCCACTTAATGACAACCACCCAAAATTTCTGAGATAACATGATCCTGATTTGATATAACAAAGTACATGGAAAGTACTTTTGTGATAACATTTAGAATGCTGATCACAGATGTACTGCACTCTGGATATGCATATTTCGGCATCAGCTGGGTATAACAGCCCTGTGTTTATTATGCTTAGTTAAACACTCTGCTTGTGCTGTGCTGACGAGGTTATAACAAGGCAGAAATATGCATATCCACAGCTAGTGGGGTTTGGCTTTATTGGCCTGAAATTGTCCATTAAAATGACAAAACAAGTCATGGGCATTCAGAATCGCAAATTAGCTGAAACATCTGATGTTCATAAGGGTCATTTGCATATATCCCAAGTTCTCTGGTACAAGAGGTTTGGGAGGTAACTCAGTGGAAGTTCTAGCTTTGCTGGAGTTTTCATTTTGTTTTTACTAATTGATAAACGGAGAAAAAAATGCACATACAAATCAATGCATATACAAAATGGTCTAAACATTGAAAAATCATAGTTAAGCATTTTTCTCTTTTTATTTTTACAGACTTCTTCAGACAACCTGAGAAAAGTTTTGTTTGAGTTGCTGAATATGGCCAAAGTATTACATGAAAATTCTCTCCAGATAATCACTTCAGTGGGGTATTTTTCTAGTACACTTGAGGTAAGGTGACTCCAAAGTTGATTATATGAAAAGTGGGATGACCCTTGGAAAATACCACACTGATAAAGTACCCCCTAAAAGGATACTCAGTGGTCAGGGATGTGGGAACATATGTTGACTGTTACCAAGCCTTTGACCACCACTTGTCTGCTGTGGTAAGAAAATTATTCTGTAATGTACAACTTGTAAGTAAGAACAAGGCATCCAGGTCCAAGAAGGTAATTTTTCACTGTACTTAGGTCTTATCAGGCCAGTCATTGAGTACAATACACATTTTGACATTTACCTTTATAGGCACTTGAAACAGCTTGAGAAACCGTGGAGTTTCCTCACCAAAAGAATACATGGAGTAAACAACAAGTCCTATGTGACCATCTCAAAGCTTTATCTCTATACTCTCTTTCCTACAGTTTGCTGCATGGCGATCTATGCCTGGCCTACAAGTCACCCTCTTATGAATTTGTTGCATATTTGCAAAACAAATAGCATCATTAATATCCATTCTAAAGACCTAATTCTACTAGAATCATTTAGCATTATGACACACACTAATTCTTTCTACTGTAAGTTTGCTCAAATTAGCATGTGTCATATTGCAATGCAAACAAAATGATTGAACATTGTGCAAGTTTATTATATTTGATGTGCAGAATGTACTACAGCTGCCTGAATGGCAGGGTGTTCAGCCTATACAAATTTAAGAATACATGGGGCTATATAAGATTACTTACTGGAAACAGCATGCCATATAGAAGACAGGGCTGTCTATGAATTCACAACCAGATTGAAGGATTCCCTGCAGTGAAGATACATCACAAAGGTGCCAGTGTCTCATTTATTTTATTTTATTTTATTTATTATTTTATTTTACATTTGTTAACCGGGCTAGTCCAACTGGATACATGTCCATTTTCAGTGGAGGAAAAAATATACAGAATTATGTCATAAAAAGAAAACATTTTCTTTAAATTTCTTCCAGTATGTATAGACACAAGAGTACAATATGAGACTTAGCAGGTAAATAAGATTAGATGTTTTACTTAGTTACAGTATTACTCCATTATACGTGAGAAGCAAAATTAGATTTATGTCTAATAATAGAGAGAGAGATAGAAATACTTAAGAAGTGGAAGTTGTGGTATACTAGAGTTAGGAGAAGAAGGAGAGGGAGATTTTGCATTCCCGTTTGCACTGTGATGTCAGGTAACATGTAACCAGACATTTATCACTTACATATCTTATTCACTATCTGAACAGGTCCTTCAGTATGCTATACTTGCAGGTAAGGATGTTAATTGTGGGAATGATATTTAAAATAGCATAGGCTAGCTACAGGTAATTCATGTAGCTGCGTATGAATGTAGATGCCACATGAGGAAAAGAAAGGAAAGCACCAAAAAGCATCTCTCTCAGAAAGGAGCACCCATATTATTGTGTTGCAGCAATAAGGACTACATCACCCATCATGCCTATCATTATGCCAGCTTAAGAATCATTGCATTCTTACTGGAGAAAGGAAACAATAGCTCCTAATAAGCAACTGAAGAGCCATCACTCTTTTTTCACTTGCCACTTCTGCAACTTAAAGGGAAATTCTCAGAGGTTCAGCACTAAAGTGGTGTCATATGTGACTAGCATTGGATGAGACTTTGACATATGAACCTGGTATCTATAACGTTATTACAGATATGACTGAGGAGATGTGAGTATGAAGAGGTGAAAACTGAAATAGTCTTCCTTATTTGTACATTCCTAGGATCAAGTAGCAGGAACTTCATTACTAGTGGTTAATAAGGAAGAGCTCCATGCAAAAACACTGACATTCATAAAGCCAAATTTAAATCTAAGACCAAAAAATCCAAGGCACTATACTGGAGATACAAATGAAACCCCCACCCAAGTCCTCCTACCTGATTGTACTGGATTCAATGAATTCTGATTTTTTCATATCATTTTGTATCCCCACCCCTGCCACACTGTCATCTGTCAGATATAATAAGAATGGGGAAAAGATGGGAGAGTCATTGCAGATCAATCTTCATAGTGTGGAGGATTGATTTTGGAAAGCATATACCCCTTAACACTCCACCTCTCAGAATGTAAAAGCACTGATGTAGTATGAAACCATATGCTTCTACTTGTCTGCGCTGCTGCTGACATCAGTAAGTGTACTATGCTTTCTGTTAAATTCTTGCACTAAGATCCTTAGCTTCTGATGAGGGCTCATGGCTAAGTAGAAAAACCTCTCCCCATGAGCATGAGGAGGAAATGACCACTTAGTCCTTCTGGCACTTGCCTTCTAATCAAATCTTTTTCACCAGTGCTGCAATGTTATTTCTCTGCGCTAGCATGCTGGTTTTATGTTACGTTTGTGAGTGATATTATTGCATATGAGTGGCTAGGCACTAACTCTGTGACTGGCTAATGGTGTCAGGAACATGAGTGCATTATCCATATTTATAAACTGCTTTCAAACAGGGTGCAAACTAGCCAGTTGACGGTAACAAACACAGTACAGGACTATATGTTTAACAGAACAAAAACTGTTCAGGAATTTCATAATTACTAAATGATGCCTAATGAAATCAGAGAAAAGCAAGAGCTAAACATCAGACCAACAAGTATAAAGGGTATTCGTGGATATTCATGACAGCACATACTGGAACAGATTTTAAAGACCGGTGGACATAAATCCAGTATGTCACATTGGAAGAGAATCAATTGTTAAATGAGTTGCTTGACAAAGACTGCCTTTACATAATACTGACAATATTGACTAAACCATAATCTCCATGATATAGACTATGGGCTCAGTATTAACAACAGCTAATGCCAAGCAATGTTTGGGAACACATATTCAAAGATACATTTTTTTCCTTTTTCTTTTTGTGATTTTGAATGTATCAATAGAGGTGTTGCTATGCTTCTATCTTTTGCCATCATTGGGGTCACTTTTGTTAATGACTTTTCATCCCTGTCTTGGGGAGTCATTCAAATTGATACCCTTATCAGGAACACAGCTGACAAGGGAAGGTTTTCATTTTTTTTCATGTCTTTTGCTACGTCTTATGAAGACTTACATTTTATCCTTTTCCTGTTTCTGTTCCTGTAAGCATTTTCTTTCAAAAATGCAAACAGATAAAGTTAAGTACAAGACAGTTATTTATGATACATAACAGTATTTCATCACTGTCAGAGTGCAGTGCTTTATTAATATTTTTATTGGAGAACTCTGAAGGGACACAACAAAGAGTTGTTGGAAATGAGCAACTATGCAAACAAAATTACTGCTAACATGGAATAAAAAGCATTGCAACTAGTAAAATGAACCAAAGAAGCATTTTAACCAAGTAAACTGTTGTGCAATAACACAGGTCACATGGAGCAACAGTATGAGAATCATGTAGGTCTTCTTACAGATATAGTCACAGCTATGCTGTTAAAAACCCGGATTAGAAGAGAAGAGCACATAATGTAAGTCAAGCTAAATGTTATACTATTACAGTGTCCCTTCACAAAGCAGATATGCAGTACCCACATAAACACACACACACACACACACACACACACACACACACACACACACACACATAATGCAATGCAATGCATGATGCATGAGAGACACATTAATGCACACACACACACACACACACACACACACTTAAATGCGATGCATGAGAATGAAAACACACAACATTAATGTAATGCTTGAGAGTGAATACACACAAATACATACGTGCACACACACACACACACACACACACACACACACACACACACACACACACACACACACACACAAGCATACCAACTGTAATCCTGTGCATGAGAATTAATACTCACACACACCAACATTAATGCAATGCAATGCATGACGCATTACTGAGACACATTAATGCAATACAGTAGAATGAACACACACACACACGCACACACAAATGCGATGCATGAGAATGAAAACACACAACATTATTGTAATGCTTGAGACTGACACACACACACACACACCAACACTAAAGCTACGCATGAGACTGACAATACGCATACCATTTGCACTTTGCTCTGCATTTATGCAGTATAGGTAAAACTGAAGCAGAAGCATGCTTACATTTATACAGTTCAGCAGACTAGCAGAGATTTCATGCAGGGCACATCAAATTCAATTCATTTTACATATCCTGCAGTCTATTCTGTCCACTCAAATCCACAAAAAGTTTGTATTAATCTCATCAATTTTACCACAAATATGCACACAAACTTCAGGACCGATGTTTGTTAAATACACAGTGCTCTACATTTCTTTATATTTGTTATCAAGTTCCACAGAACTTATATATTTATGGCACAACTTGCAACCTTCCACTTCCAAAATGAGGAACACTACTGCTCATAACGTGGAACAAATGAGTAAAATGTGGAACACTTACTAATAGCTTACTAACAACTTCACAGGACGATTAACATTTGCAAGTTTTTACTTACAAGAAATTCTTTGAAGAATTAATATGATGATCTTCTATTTACCATTCATAACAGTTAAAAAATTCTTAATACTGAATGCGTGACAGACCCTTTCAATATGGAACTTAAGGAACATACATTTTAAAACCCAAATGAGGAACATTCCTTGTAACGAGATACTTGAGAGGTATGCCTTGCTGGAATACATTGTTTGGAATAAAGACATAATCATTATATTCAGCTAAGTGTTCTCCATAGAGTTATAGATGTTTTATTCCATATATGTGCTTGGTGACCAGTACTGAGTTTGCTTCATAGTAATTCTGGCAACTGTCCAATTTCACAGGGTAGCATCTCTTTGGTGCAGAGTGTACAAACTGCCACACATGTGTAGTGTTGTGGTGGATCAGGTCACGTCTCATTCACATGTACTAAAACATAATATTTCTTATTTTCTTTACCTATTAATCATCTGTTTTCTAATCCTGTATCTAAAGTGTGTTTCTGTATACCATGCCAATTTTCCACCCTGAAGTTCCACCTACTTAGTAAGTAAGTACTAGGTCATCAGTATACAAACCATTACAAGCCTAACAAAAATCACAGTTCAAATGCTTCATTCAGCCCTAAGGATGGCAAAACAAGGTAGACTAGGGAAGCATTTGAGGCTGCCCATCAAATGATCTAGGTTTAGTTTGAGGGTGGTTAGCATGCTACATTGTTTGGCATGTAGTAGAAATTTGTTCCAGAGGTGAGGGATAGCATGCTTTATCTGTTGACAAAGGTTTAGTTTCTTTAACTGAGTATCTGTGGTACCATTTGTTTTGTGAATGAATAGGAAGTCAAAGAAGATTGGATCTTTCATGTTTCAAAAGATTAGAAAGAGATCTCTAGGAAAGAATCTGTATGAGACTGGTTACACAGTTTCACAGCCTCATAGGTGATTACTAGGCTAATGACCCCAGGAGGGAGCCATTTAAGCCCAAACATGCTTCCCAAATATATCCAAGTTTTCATAACCTAGCTCTATTTTAAGGGTACATGTAGGTTTGGGCATGGATGGTGGAGTATCTACAGGCTGCCTACTACAGACATAATTACTAGACCAGGGGTAAACTTACAATTCTCTATACATTGGTCTAAGTTATACTTCAATTGTGTTAGGGAAAAACTCTGGTTCACATGGATGGGAAGCTTGCTACTCAGTAGGGGTAGTCTCTGAGACACATACCTGTCTCTCTAACATGTCCTATTTATATTGCAAACAAGGTTTATGTCTCTAGATCAGGTAATTCTAATGATATTTGTCTGATTATTTATGAATGTGACATTTCAAATGAATCAACATTAATATAGCTGGAAGTTGCTTCATTTTCTGATGTAAAAATTATGTACTAAGAAATATTCGGCAATCATATACACATGAAATTATAAGACAACTTCTGTCAAAGGGGTATATATATATATATATATATATATATATATATATATATAAGTCTTTTATTTTTACATAAACATATTTGGAATGTACTATGCAGAAAAGGCTTATCTGAATTTCATACAGAAGTTACCCATTGACACTGTTTTTTCTAATGCTTATTTTGTATTTATTTTATGTGCTTCTGAATCATTTTATTTCATCCATCGAGTATTATATTCAAATAGGGAAGTAGAAACTAACAACAAGGTTTTTTCAAAGGCCAATAGGTCATAAGCTTGACAGATGAATCTCTGAACCTGTGACCTTAGAATTACTTCAGAAAGGAAGCTTTATCAAAATAAAGAAAAAGCTGATGAATGGCTTGACTTTAAAGGTGGATGAAAGAGCTTTGAAACCACATTACTTTGCTCTTCTTCCATTATTTGATGATTTGTGAAGGGAATCCTAATGGAAAATTAATTACGGATTCAGACACACTACAGTAAGCCAAAAGGTAACTCAGTGAGGCACCCCAAACATGCTGTGGTATTTGCCTTCATCTGATGATGATAGTTCTGTAGGTTCTCAGCAGATTGCTGAGCAACATTCTAAATGTTTTTACAATAGATATAGCTTGCCTAAAATGATCACACTGAAATTGCCACTGTTGTTATCAAAGCACACTGTATTAAAAGCCTTCATAGTAAATTGCATACATCTACATATAATACCAAGTCAAACAGCTGCCACACTGAGGTATCACCTTTTAAAACGGGATCAAGTGTGTGCCTGATGGGGTTCAGTGAATTTAAACCTATTTATGATCAGCTACATCAGCTCATTTAGCTACAACCATCCCTTGGGGCTGTGTTAAGTTTTCTGAAACAATTACACCTAGGGTTTCACTTGTGTACCATGAAATGATGTAGCACAGTAGCAATTCTTTAGATTTAGAAGTTATATTGTTTAGCATTGGGGAACCAGTGGTGAAAGGTTCTCTCAAAACATAGAAATGTCTCACATATTCTCACTCTTCAGAGCTTTGAATTTCATGAGATGAGAATGGTGTATGTTTAGATTTAAAAATATAAAATATAGCTTGACATAGTTACTTGAGACAGGTAGCTGAAAAACACAAGTGGTTTATACAGCCTCAATTATATTCTATACATTCATGTGAGAAATTCTTTAGAACTAAAACAACACTTGATAATTACTTGATAGATATATGATCAGATTGCATAGTCTCTCTTATTTCATATACATTTGTGTGATAAAGCTACCCAGCTTCAAAAGTTAATTGGTTTAATTAACTATATCTACTTTACTGCAGTACTATAGCTACTGTAGTCACATTCATGCTTGTCAATCTGATGAACCTATATAGTAAGTTTTAATTAAGAAACTAGGTAGCCATGACAAGATTGTATTAAAGTGTCAACTAAATTAATCCATTGTCATTTGCCTCTGTATCCTTTAATTATAAGCTATTAAATACTGGAGTAAAGAATAAGAGGCATTTGTTCTATTTCATTATAAGCATTTGATTTTACTGCAGTATAAATGCAACATCTAGAAAGATATTGAGGAGTTATTTTACCAGTGTATCTTAACAACTGTTCGTATTAAATAAAACTGACTGAACCTTTGCAATATGTTTCCATATAACCAAATAAAAACAGGCACAATTCATCTCACAACACTTTTAAAGCATATATTTTATATGTACAGGACTATTACATTTTGCATGCAATATCCAAACTGACCTTGAATTAAAAAAAAATAAATAAAAAGAGTTGAGCTTTTACCATTTGTGCAGTTTTTAGACAATAATTGGATGGAGATATACACTAAAACATCAAATGCACTTCAATAACTTGAACTCAGTTAATACTGATTTATTTACAATCATCTAATAAGGTGTTGATGGAAAAACATTACAAGAAGGTAAAGCAGATTATTTCTCTCTGAAGAAGAACTATGCCAAGGCAATCTGAAAAGCATCTTTCTTTGCAGCCACTGGAAAGGATCTGCTGGAATATTATAGATTGGCTAAAACCTTAGGCACAGCAAATGTTTCTGCTGTAACATCTTGAGATAATTATTAAATGGGTTCCACAGTACATCACTCATGGGATCATCTTGAAAATGACATGGGCCATGGTAGTGTAAATTGTGATAGTGTAAAAAATCTGACAAACATGATGGGAATAGCAGAAGAAAGTGAAACAAATGAGATATAAAATTAAGGACTCATACAGATCTAAAGGAATACAGGACATATAAATTTAAATGTTAAATGCATAATGAAGGTAAGAATTGTAGTAATAATGTAATTAGCATGAATGAAGATAGTTAATGGAAGGTGCATCATCCACATTAGATGTATAAACATCAATGAAGATTAATTACACCAGTGCAACTTAAAAATCACAATCCTGCATATGAATTAATTAAAATATATTAGATTAAGATATAGTTATTACAGGTAATGGTGGAAATAACATGATTAGGACAAAGAAAGGAAGGAAGGAAAAAAATAAAAGGCACTAATTTTGATCTTACTTTTAGTGCTGAATGTTGTGACATAATATGTTAATCAGCAAAGCAAGGATGATGACAACAAAGTGGAGAGACTGGTAAATAAAAAGGGAGCACTAAGTATAAACAGTTGAAGAACAGAATACTGAGCAGCTGTCAGGTGCCAGTAGTTGAAATATGGGATAGTTTTGGTATTCTAGAACATTCTGGGAAGGAAATAAAACATGGTAAAGCATACCATGGTAAAGTAGGCATAAAATATAGGAGAAGGAAATACATTCCCTGTATTAAATAAAGAGGGTAGTATCAAAAAGGGAGCAATAGTTATAGGTTCATAGGTTCATAGGTTCATACTAGGCTATCTGCCCTAGAGCATTTATAAGCCTAGCCAGAGTGTGTATGGCTTTCGCCACCCATTTTAAATTAATTTTGCTATGCCCTTTTTCGAGGTTAGTATACTATGCCTCTGTCTAACAGTGACACAGAAGTGATACCCGGGGTAAACCTATGATCTCCCATCCACTCATCAAGATTCCTCTTGAAGAGAGTCAATGAGGGACTCTGCCTAACCTGGACTGGGATTTTATTCCAGAGTGAAGGGAGCCTCTGGGTTATGAATCTGTCCCTCCAGCATGTCCTATTTATTTCAGTGCTGAGGTTTAAGTCCCTTGAGCGCGTAGCTCGATGGGATTTGGATTTTCTGAGGTGCAGCATGTCCATTAATTTCGGGTTGGACATGACTTTATACGTCAGGCACAGATCGCCTCTGAGCAGGCAGTATGCCACTGAGTAGAGCTGGAGTTTCTTTAACCGGGCAGCATACGGCATCTGTTTGAGCCCCTTGATCCTCTTGGTGAGGTACTTTTGGGGTCTTTCCAGTTGCTGCAGGTGTCTGGTAAGGTACATCCCAAAAGAAAGACAAAAGGAAAATATAAAGTTACTAAGAAATAAAGAATGGAAAAATTATAAAGAAAATATTTTAAATAATGAGTATGAACTTAGTAAGGCAGAAAAGACAAAGGCTGTAATCTACTATATCTTATTGATATAGCAAAGGTCTAAACATATAATTTGTTGAACACAGAAGAAAAAAAATCTACTAAGTCAAGTCCAGAAATGCAGAAAACATGTACCTAAGTTAGAATATATTTCATTCAAATATAAATCTGGCAATATGAAACAAGCATTTCTGCAAGGGCAAGTCCCTCTTTACTCTCATCCACTTGTATATATTCTCTCACCAAGGCCACCCAACTTAGAGGAAGAGACACTATTCAAAAGGAGTGTTCTTTCTTATAGGTTCATAGGTTTATACCAGTCTAACAACCAACAGGGTCTTTATAAGACTAGTTGTGCAACCCAACCCATTTTGACCCTGAGTAACCTGGACAGCTATACAGTGGAGTATGTTAATAAAGTGTATGGGGGTGGGTTATGTTAATCGAGGATTAATGTATTTACTGTCAACCTCTGTCCATCAGAGTAATGGGGACCAGACTGTGGGTGAATTTGCAATTTCCAGTTCAATGATCTTTGTTTTGTTTTAATAGGGTCAGGGATGATCTCTGCTTCATGTGGATGGGGAGCTTATTCACCAATTTAGGGATCCTTGGAGACACAAATCAGTCTCCCCAGCATGTTTTATTTATGTTGCAGGCAAAGTTCATGTCCTTGGATCTAGTATTTCTGGTGCTGTTTGTTTTGTGGATGTGAAAGATATCCATCAGAAATGGATCTGAAGATGCCTTAGTTTCCAGGTATAGGTCACCTCTCAGTAAGCTGTAGGACACTGAGTGCAGAGATATAACCTTAAGGTGATTTATGTAAGGCAAGATATTCATACCCTGGATTCTCCTGGTGAAGAATCTTTTAGGATATTTCAGCTGTTGCAAGTGCCAGGTCAGGCACATGTCAAAAGGGACATTGTACTCGATGATGGGTCTGATAAGGGCTGAGAAAAGTGGTACTACAACTTCCTTGGACCTGGATGCTTTACCCTTGCTTATGAGTTGAGTGACATAGAAAGATTTTCTTACTGCCTTGGCTACATGTTGGTTGAAGGCCAGATTGTTGCCTACATATGTTCTCAAATCTGTATTTCCTAGGTCAACTCTTATGGGTGTTTTAGTGATATAGTAATTAGCTTGGGTGGATGATTTGCCAAAAGGGATCTATAATGCATTTCTTCACTTTGAGTTTTAATCCATGGCTTTGGCACCAGTCACTTATTTATGTTAGACCCTCTTGAAGGATGTTTGTGTCTTGAGGGAAATCAACGATAGCTCCCAATTTACAGTCATCTGTGAACCTGGTGAGCAAGATGCTTTTGACATTAGCTTTGACTTCCAAGAAGTAGATGCCAAACAGGAATGGGCCCATCATGGATCCCTGAGGTACTCCACTAGGGAATGGTCTCCTGGTGGAAGTGGTTTCACCAATCTTGACTTCTCAAGTCCTACCTGTGAGCTAGCCAAAAATCTAGTGAGTTATGTAAGGATTTATGCCTAGTTCTGAGAGTTTGTCAATAAAACCCGATCTGGGTAGTGTATTGAACTCCTTGGTTAGGTCATGGTAGGCGATATGTACTGTTTTCCCCTCATCCACAGTGTTGGTGACCCTCTCAAAGAAGTCTACCAGGTTGAGTAGGCAGGACCTTCCCTTAACAAAGCCAGATTGGGATGATTACAATGTCTACATTTCCAATGTCCTTTTTCATCATTTCCATGATAATTTATTCTGTGGCTTTGCATCCTGGCTTGTCAGACTAATGGTTTGTAGTTCACAGTGTCAGGTTGGTGGTCCACCCTTATGAAGAGGAATAAGTGTTTCAGCCCTCAATTCACCTGGCACTTAACCTGTTTTGAGACATTAATTGAAGACTTCCTCAAGTGTTCCTGCTAGGATATGCTTTAGGCTATTTAGGAAGCAACCAGAAATATTGTTTGGATTACTGAAGCAGTGTTTTTGGCCTTAGCAAGTGTCACCAGGACCTGCTCCCTGTTGATAGATGGGATGATATGTTAGAAGGGATTTCACAGGGATTAGTTTGGGGGAAGAGTAGGGTAGGTGATGTTAGAGCTAAATTTATCAGCCAGACAATTCACTATGTCACCCTGGTCAGTGAAGGCTGTGCCATTTATGACTAGTTATGCACACTGCTGAGTGATACCTTCAAGGTTCCTGACATAGCTGAAGAAGGCCTTGTGATTTTTCTCAGTCTGGGAGGCTATATAGACCTCATAAATGGCCTTGTTGGATTTTATTGGCCCTCATAATTTCTTGTTCAGTTGAATCTGAGAGGTCTTGTCTCTATGAGATCTACCATTTCTGATTTTGACAATGACTTTTTCCCTTTTGTTATATATCCTGTTAGGGTACGGATTCCACCAGTACTGTTTTTTTTTTTTTGTGTCAGATTTGGGCTTACTTCTGGGAGGCATGGCAGCCTCAGTGAAGCCATTTACATGTTTGTACAGGGTCTCTGTGAATAATTCTTTATATCTAGCTGTGTTCTCAGGGTTTGTGTGGGTCATTAATTTTGACAAACTGTTACTTAATAGAATGTAGTTTGCTTTAGAATAATTCCTAACTGTTATGGGTTTAGTTGGGTTGTCCTGGATGATATTTATTTCAAGGGAAATAACTTTGTTGTCTGACCTCAACAATGATAAAATGGCACAGGTGAGGGTGCAATACTCTCCATTACTGTTGAGTACTAGGTTCAGTATGTCTGATCCTCTGGTTGTAATTCACACTATCTGGTCCAGAGTATTTGTGTTGATAAAGCCCAGGAAGCATAGTGCCTTTGAGTTAAAGGCAGTGTATGTTTCCTGGTCTGTAGAGGGGTAGTTAAAGTTTCCTATGAATTGAGTATTTGATTGGATGGTGAAATCTTCTAGTAAGGCTAGGTAAGAGTTTTTTAACATTGTAGGTCATAGAATGTGACCTGTGGCTGGCCAGTACATGGGAAGGAACCTTTTCTATAGCTACTTGGACATAGATGAGTTTGAGGGCATAATCCTGTTAACCAAGGAGTTGTATTTGTTGCTAGCATAGATCAAGACACTTCCACCTTTAGCCCTAGTCTGTGCTGCTGTTGGCCTAAATTTGTCTGTAGATGTGGCTTTAAACCAAGTCTTGATAACAATGCAGATTCCACATTCTGCAGAGTGAGGAGAACTTGCAGGGTGAGGAGTTTCGTATTTAGGCTTCTGGCATTCAGCAGTAACACCTTAAGATTGCTTTGAGTTTTTTTTTTCTGTGTTGGTAGTTTTGTCATTTTGACATTGCCTAAAAAAGGCTTGTCATCTCCATGATGCTGTAGTCTTCAAGTGCAGATAAAATATAATTTTGAGACAATACATATTATTACAACAGGTAGCAAACAACAATGCAACAAGCAAAGAGAATCTCAAGTCAAGCAAACAGTTTTAAAAATAGGGCAATTCTACTTTGCTTGAATACCTGAAAGTGAATCCAGTAGTTACATATAAAAGCAGTCACTACAGAATAATATGCAAATCTAAACAAGGAAAACACTGTGATAAAATAAGAGACCTTCAAAGATAAGTGTTACAGTATCATGACAAGCAATAGTTGTACTCTAAAGGGATGTTTGTAGAAGAAATGTTAATATGAGTTTATAGCACATCCTTACTCCTGCTATGACAGCATGCATCTAGACAGCAATTCATAGAAGGAGATAATATAAATAAGTAATTGAACAAAAAGCAAAGAAATAAAGGGGATGAAAATTATGGTATAATAGCATGCAAATCAAGAAATGCAGTCTAATAAGTGTATAATGACATGCCAGTGAGGCTAGTGGAAACAAGTAACAATTCATTGTTGTCAGTTATGAAATAGTACAGGAGATTGTTTCTGAATAAAAATGGAAAGAGCTGATGAAAAAATTTGTGGCAGTGTAAGAGAATGTTTGTAGAATCAAAGACTAGTGTAAACCAGCAATAGTTAAGTTCACGTGCTGGACTCATAGCTGGACAATGTGGCTGCTCACACAGTAGAATGTGGTACTAGGAGATGATTACTTCACATTAGCTGAGAGACCACTTGTGCAAGGAAAAAGAGATTATGTAAGCATTGGTTAACATCTATGACTATAGACTGGGACTAAAAAAAAATGTGTGGACTTCCCACACTTGAGTAAGTTATGTGTAGTACTTACCACACTAGTAACAGGGAACTCTCAGAGACAAACTGGGGAATTCTTAGCATTGTGTATATAGTAGGCATCAACATGTAGAATACTTATGACATTCCTCAATGGATTGTTTTGGCATGTGGATAAGCGCATCACCTTCCCCAATATATCAATGGAGAGCACAATCAGGATGTATGGTTTCTGTGACATCACTATACTCCCTAAAGTACTGGGAGAAATACATTGCACCCGTGTGGCAATAAAGGCCATAATAAGTATTCATGGACAGTATGATCTCAATGGGAAGTCTTACCATTCTGTCAGATGCCTAGTAGTATGTGACACACAGTTGCTCATAACACATGGCCTCACAGCACCATGGCTGTGGCCACGGTCTCCACATATGCCACAGAAGTCATCAGTTTCATTGTTTCCTGCTTGAAGACTTTCCACTGGGTCTTCTAATACATAAATGCAGGTAGGATAGTATTTCAATATTGCTTGAGCCAAATACATAACTGGCATACAGTACTAACCCCACTCCAGTCTCTCCCCTCCTCTTTGATGTGGTACTGCTAATGTACGTACCCTCTGAAGTCCTGGCTGAAAAAAATCATACAGAATCCAAAAAGGACAAACAATAGCTTGATAACATCATCCATGCTCAAAACATAAATGCAGTAAAGCACATGCTTAGCCTCCTGAAGACTCAGTTCTCTTGGCTGGCACATATAGAAGTATTGCAGTATGCTTCTGCTACAGCGTGTCAGATATTCACAGCCTAATAAATATGTTTATGAATACTCAGTATCTGATTATGACACATATCCCAAGACACACATACACGAACACACATCGCAAGATGCGCACACGCACACACACACACACACACACACACACACACACACACACACACACACACACACACACACACACACACACACACGCACACACACACACACACACACTCTCTCATTCACCCTTATTCACACTCTTATAGATATGCATACAAACACAAACTTAGAGTTCAAGAATGTTTAATGGATATTAAAAACTAAGTCTCTATAACCCTGTAGCAGTTCATAATAAAACAGAGCTAGAATTACAGTTTTGAACTTTTGGGGACCTTTATTGGGTAGCATTGTTTTACGTTTGATTTGTGTTCAAATGTTGCCCATATTTTATTACTGAAAGAAGCATGTTTAATTTTTAGTCATGATGGTCTTCAACCTAATGCTTTAAATAATGAAGAAGTTAATGCATAATTATTGTAAGATATATCTATTCACTTTGTTTGTTTGTTTGTTTGCTTGTTTGATTGATTAACTGTAAGTTTTGCTAAGAGATAAAAGTTATCTAGAGCCCAAAGTACCTGCACTGATACCCCCTGGTATGACGTATGACCTCTTAGCATCACCATTCAGGGATGCCAGAAATTATTCTGTCTCAGTGAGTGTGAAGCTTGATGTATGACCATTTGCTATCACTGTCCTTCCCACCATTTTGAATGTTCATTTCCTGTTTGCTCATATTTAAATTCATAACTTCTGTCCGATTACTTGAATTAGATATGATCTTCTCTTATAGGTTATCTTGTGGGTAATTTATTACTTGTTACAGGATTTTCTTTTTGTACATCATAATTTTAAAAAGGCAATTTGCTGTGCAATCAGCTATAGTTTATTGTTTTAATAAAAGGTATGGTTTAAGCTCTGAACTGACTGTCACTTTGTTTAATTTGCATTTCCTTGAGGGTGAGTTGGTGTTTTGGAATTCTGATATGCATGGATTCCTACATACTACACAATATGAAACAACATTATCAGTCAGGCCAGACAGCATCCTTAGAACCCCGCAGCAATGCTGTAACATGACCTGCTATAACTACTTTGACATTCAGCAGTGGGATGGATGGCCATGGGCAGCCAGGAACAACCACACCAACCCCTCCAGATGGCACTCTGCAGAGTATATAACAGTACAGGCAAATCACCGATGTGTAATGTACCTCTATAGGCACTGATATAGACACTGTGGCAGTTGAAAATCATCCAGTGATACAAAATGTTGCATGGGATATTATCTAATGGCTATGCTGTGATATGTAGTGCATGGTCAAACCTCACTATGCTGTGCTGTGTAGTGCATGGTCAAACTACACTATGCTGTGCCATTATGCTGTGCTGTGTATTGCATGGTCAAACCACACTATTCCATGCTATGTAGTACATGGTCAAACTTAACACTGTTGTGCTACATAGTGCATGGTCAAACCACACTATTCTGTGCTTGTAGTGCATGGTCAAACCACAGTATGCTGTGCTATGTAGTGCATAGTCAAACCATTCTATGCATCACACATCTCTACATGCACACCAAAGAAAGGAGAGGGGGTGAGGATCACCGTTGTTATTATTTATACAAGTATCTAGCATTACACAGACATGTCACTCTACACTGCCATTTATCATGCGCTATCACAAATAATAAACTAAAAATATCATCACAGGCAGAGCAACTTAGAAGATACACCAATGAATATAAAGGAAAAGTACAAAATAAGCAATTTATTGATGACCCAAAACAGTTTTATAGAGAATTGGGAAACAAGGTAAAAGGAATTGAAAGACCACCAAAAAAGAAGAAATAAATACATTTTGAAGAAGTATTTATGATGATCCTGTAGAGCATAACAAAGATGCTAAATGGATAGATGTAGTAAAAGAAAAAAATAACAGGTTTAAAGGCACAAAATATGAAACGGGATGAAGTAACAGCCAGAGAGATTGAAACAAAGTTAAGAAAAGCCTCTATTTGGAAAACCCCAGGCCCAGATGCAGTACCTAACTTCTGGTTAAAAATATTAACATCTTTGCCAAAGATTTAGCCGTGAGTAAGAGCTATTTATATGCACACCCTGAACAGACACCAACCTGGAGTGTATAATTATTTGGGAATTGTTGAAGGACCAACAATAAAACATGAACAAATGCAAATAAAACTTAGTAAGGAATATTTTAGAAGACTTACATTAATCCTCAAATCAGTGTTGACATCTAGGAACAAAATTCAAGCTATAAACCAATTTACCCTTCATGTCCTAACTTACAGTTTTGGGCTGACTGACTGTCCCTGAAAGGTGTTGGATAGATTGGACAAAAAAAAAAGGAGGATGCTTTATGCTCATCAAATGATTTATAAAAATCAGTGCATACCAAGATTATATATTCCCTGTTCCAAAAGAGGCATGAGTATCCTTGAAATTGATTACATGTCCAGATCTGCAGTCATGGGAATGCATACATATCTGCTGACTTCACAAGACCCAAACATAGTGAAAGTTTTGAAATATGAGGAGAATAAATCTAAGATGACTTCCTTTCTTAGTCTAGCAGAAGCATATCGGCATCGAGCAGGAATGGAAATCAAACCAAAAGTAGACAACAATCAGGCAACAACTGAATGTGCCCAAAAAAAACAAAAGAAAGACTGTAAGGTGAAGGATCAGATGAGACGGCAAGAAATGTGGCAAATGCATAAATATAGTTGCAAGTATAGAAAATTCCTGGAAGAACCTCATGTTGATCAGGAGTGAACACAGGAATGGTTAAGGAGAGGCAAATTTAAACCAAAAGATGAAAGGTTAATATCAGTGGCCCAAGATCTTGAACTCCATACATGTTGGTTTACAAAGTCCATTGAACATGTGGGAGAAGCAGACAAATGTGGGTTTTGTAAAATAGAATTGGAAACAGTTGCATATCATGTTGCTGGTTATGACATACTAATGGCAGAAAGACTGTGTACTGAAAGGCATATTAATGTGGCAAGACTTTTGCACTGAAAGATGGGTTGCCAACTGACTCACTGACAGAACCCACACTGTAAAAGTTGCAGACTCCAAATCTGACCTCAATCCAGTGACAAGTGGAGTACCACAGGGTTCAGTCCTGGGACCTCTCCTGTTTGGTATCTACTTCTCGGAAGTACAGGCTAACACAGAAGGCCTCTGGCTAATGAAGTTCACAGATGACTGCAAACTAGGAGCCATAGTCAAGTCCCCAAATGATGTGGACATTCTACAGAAGGGCCTCGCTGAGACAGATGCCTGGTGTCAGAGCCATGGCCTCAAGCTCAATGCCAAAAAGTGCAGTGTCATCCCCTTTGGTAAAAACTCTGTACATGAACTACCACATAGGCAGCAATCTACTTAACACCGAATGTGTGATAAGAGACCTTGGGACACAGGTGGACAGTAGACTCTCCATTGATAGTCACATCGCCACAGTAGTCAGGAAGTCCTTCTACATAGCAAACCTCATCATAAATGGGTTCTCATCCAGGAAAAAAGAGGTCATTGTTCCCTTCTACTCGACACTCATTAGACCCATTATAGAGTACAGCACCCCTTTTGGAATGTACCTCACAAGACATCTGCAGCAGCTGGAAAGGCCACAGAAGTACCTTACAAAAAGGATTAATGGCCTCAAACAAATGCCCTACACTGACCATTTCAAAAAAACTCCAGCTTTACTCCGTAGCATATCGCCTACTCCGAGGTGATCTCTGCCTAACATATAAAGCTATGTCAAACCCAGAGTTGTTGGTCATGCTACACCTAAAGAAATCCCAATCCCTCCAATCTACACACTCTAGGGACCTAAACCTTGTCAACACAATAAACAGGACATGCTGGAGGGACAGATTCCTGTCCCAGAGACTTCCCATATTCTGGAACAGGCTACCCATCTATGTCAAGCAAAGTTCTTCATTAGCACTCTTCAAAAAAAATCTTGATGAGTGGATGGGAAATAGGAAATACACCCCAGGGATCATGTCTGTGTCTCTGCTCAGCAATGGCACAGGAAAATAACTTTCTTGGGTGGCGTAAGCCAGGGAACTTTGTTGGCTAGGCTTAGAAGGCCCTTGGGCCAATAGCCTAGTACCTACCTATGAACCTATAATGACAGGATTTACAATACCATTCACTATCCTTTTATCCTGATTAGGGGATAATATTATCTGTATCAAAACTTTCAGAATAATTATATTTAAAAATTCACAAACAAATGGAAGAAGGACATATTGTCCCTCGGATTCAGCAAGACATAGGTACAGTTGCGTTCATCCCACTGATGTTTACCATCTTTGTGCTCCTGATGATCATGAAGAGTGAGTGCAGGGTAAAAGCAGCATGGAGGAATGAGCTCAATGAATATCCCACTTGAGGCTACAGCAGGGTCTGTGAGAAAAGTACATAGTACTAAGGTTTAGCAAGAGAGAAAAGGAAGTACAAACAGTGCTCAGTTTTATTGCATGCACAGTAATGAGGCTCTGCGTGTTCCCTCAAAGTAGCAGCAGAAGGAGAAGCAATGTGCAAATGTTAAAGAACAATATTATATTCTGCTGATCTATTTTCATCAAGTTAAAAGGTAGAAATGGAAATAGATGAAAGTGGGAAGCAGGCAGGGGAATTAAAGACAATGTGAAAACCTAGAGAATGAACATGAAGGAAGTGGACAATGTGGAGAAGAACATATGTTGTGGGTCAGGTGTCCACATACAGATAAATAGATATATAATATTTGATTGTTGTTCATTTGATGTAAGAAGAAAACAACAGAAGCACAAAGAATTGAACTGCATTTGATTGAGAACTATGTTAGTCTGTAGAATATTACTGTTTGTTTGGTTTTGGAGTAGAGGAATTACAATGCAAATTAATGTTAAACAGTATTATTTTTTTGCTGATGCCACTGTTACTCTGTACCTCCATATCAAGATATTTGCGTATGTGCACCAGCAGTTATTTAGTGTTTCACGAGTATTCTCTTTCCTCCTCCATTGTTGTGCAACTGTGTACTTAAGTTGGGGGGGGGGTGTTGGGGACTTGCCCCCTCAAAAAACTTTTGGAGATATATTTAGTTAATGTGACATTTTCCATGAAATGAGTTTTGATGTTTAGATCAAATGTTTCACTGTTTCTTTTCAAATAAATGTTTTTTTAGATCAAATGAACTTTAATCATGCACACGCACACACACACACACACACACACACACACCTATATATGTGTATATATATATATATATATATATATATATATATATATATATATATATATATATATATATATATATATATATATATATATATATATATATATATATATATATATATATATTTATATATATATATATATATATATATATATATATATGTATATATATATATATATATATATATATATATATATATATATATATATATATATATATATATATATATATATATATATATATATATGTATATGTATATATATATATATATATATATATATATATATATATATATATATATATATATATATATATATGGGTCCCCTTCAGATCATCAAACTTTTAAAAGCTCGACTTTTATATGGCCGAGACCATATGATTGAGCTTTTAAACGTTCAAACAGTCTGAATGGAGATCTCCATACAGCGCGGAATGGGAAGATTTCTCTTTTCCGCAGTCCAATCTCGGAGTTGGTACATTTAAATAGCGGGTGTTGTGGGGTGTTCAGGGGGCTTGTCTCCCTGCTAGAAATGTTTATTTTTTTGTTTGTTTTATTTATTTATTTTTTTACATGTTCTAACTTTTAAATGTTGGATCATATGGTCTTGGCCATATGAAAGTCGAGCATTTGAAAGTTCAGTCATGTAAAGTAGACCCATTTATATATATAAATATATAGCTGCCTCCTTTGAAATAAAAATAAACTACTCTAACAGATAGAAACTAGTTCAATGCAACTCAAACATTATTAAGCAATAGTTTGTCAAAATTCAATGCCCCACTCAACCCTGAGTTCATAGCAACCTAAGAAGAATTGTACATAGAAACCCTGTGATTCCGAATACTGGCTAAGGCTCTTGCCACCCCTATAGTGCCTTTTTTAGGCAAGGTTCAAATGCTAAATTCACCACCATAACAAGTACAAGCAAGCAAACTCTGAGAGTAATGCTACTCAATGTTAGAAGTCTAAACCTCAAAATGCACTTACTCGAGGCACTCCTTAAAATGGAGAACATTGACATCTGTGCAGTGACAGAGACCTGGTTCAAGGCTCCAGAGAGCACCCCTGCATTAAAAGGCTATAATTCATACCACACTTTTCAGCCACCTAACTTGGACTGAAACACTAAAGGCGGAAGCATGTCTATATTCATTAAAGATATCCACACCTCCAGGGTAGTTGCTCAACATAATACATCTGAAATTATCCAAGTGCAACTAACACTGGGCAAGGCTACAATCCAGGTTGTAGCTTGTTACAGATCCCCCACCATGCTCCACAATTCCCACTCTTCATTTCTTAAGATACTGGAAAATATTAAGGTGCAAACCAACACCTTAATTATGGGTGATTTTAACTACCCCACCATCAACTGGGAAAACTACTCATGTACCAACTCATTCACTCAATGTTCATAAATTCCAACACCTTGGATCAGCTTGTCCACACCCCCACCAGGGGCAGCAATATCCTGGACCTGCTCATTACCAATATGGGTAACCGTCATTCCATAATAGAGGTCAGCTCCTTGCTGGTCAGATCTGACCGCAAGCTAATCACCCTAGACATCCATATCCCACCCCCACCCCCCATTAAGGAAACCACCATCAAAAACTACTCCAAAGCCAACTTCATGCTTCTTAAGACAGAAGTGGCAAACTTCACAACACCTATGCAGATAAAAGATAGAAGTACAACTGCTGAATCCAATACAAATGCAATGTATAAGCCCATACACGAGTGCATGGATCATGCCATCCCCAACAGAACCAAGAAGCTATCATCCAAAAAAAAAAAGGAAGCCAATCTGGTGGTCCCCTGCCACAAACAAAGGAAGAAGCTGTTGCAAAAAAGAGTAAAATCCCAAGATTGGAGGAACTCCCTGGTCAGCCTCAGCAAGAAGCTGAGATCCCTCATAAAATCTTCCAAAGCCAGTTATGAAAAATAAAATAGCCACTGATTCCAAAGACAACCACAAAGCATTCTACAGCTATGTCAAGAATTTCAATGGCAACACTCAGATCTGCTCTGAGCTACAGCTCAATGTCACTAAATATACAGAACCAACCGATATTGCCAATATCCTGGCAGATAGGTTCAGTGCTAACTTTACCCCCCTCTTACTCTCGAAAGGGCCCATCTTAATACCAGAAGAATACAAAGCCCCTGTAATCATGGATGAACAAGTAAAGACTGCACTCTCCAAAGCCAAAAACACAGCATCCATGGGACCAGACAACATCCCAGGTTGTGTACTGCATGAACTACAGATTGAACTGGCACCACACCTAAGTACCACGTTCAGTTATAGCCTCACTTCAGGCTATGTGCCTACTGAATGGCACACAGAGACAGTTATCCCACTCCACAAAGGGGGTGCCACCATGGACCATGGAAACTACCAGCCCATTAGCCTGATGAGCCTGGTCTGCAAGGCCATGGAATGTATCATCTTGGAGCTTATAAAGAAAGACATAGGTAACCTCCAAACCCTGGACCCCACTCAGTTTGTGTTGGTAAAAGGTAGATCATGTCTACTAAATCTGATTGATTTCTTTGAAGCCATCACTAGAGCTATAGACGAGGGCAAAGTAGCCTATCTTGACCTCGGCAAGGCTTTTGATACCATCCCCCACTCTGGAATTATAGATAAACTCATGAAACTGGGCATAAATCCCTATGTCACAAGATGGGTGGCCAACTGGCTCACTGACGGAACCCACACAGTAAAAGTAGCTGACTCCAAAGCCGACTTCAGACCAGTGACGATTGGAGTACTACAGGGTTCGGTCCTGGGTCCACTCCTGTTCAGCATCTACTTCTCCAAAGTGCAGGCCAACACAGAAGGTCTTTGGCTAACAAAGTTCACAGATGACTGCAAACTGGAAGCCATAATAGAATCATCTAATGACGTAGACAGTCTACAAAACGGCCTCACAGAGACAGATGCTTGGTGTCAAAGTTATGGCCTCAAGCTCAATGCCAAGAAGTGCATTGTCATCCTCTTTGGGAAAAACTCAGTACCCATGAAATACCAAATAGGCGGTAGCTCAATACACACTGAAAGTGTGGTAAGAGACCTCAGGACACAGGTGGAGAGTAGTCTGTTCTTTGATAACCACATCGCCACAGTAGTCAGGAAATCCTTCTACGTGGCACACCTCATCACAAAAGGGTTCTCCTCTAGAAAAAAGGAAGTCATTGTTCCTCTCTACTCATCCCTCATCAGACCCATTATAGAGTACAATGCTCCATTTGGCATGTATCTCACAAGACACTTACAACAACTGGAAAGGCCACAGAAATACATCACTAAAAGGATTAGTGGTCTCAAACAGATGCCATACGTAGACTGTCTCAAGAAACTCCAGCTCTACTCTGTTGCATATCGCCTACTCAGAGACGATCTTTGCCCAACATACAAAGCTATGTCAAACCCAATCTCTCCGAACCACACAATCCAGGGACCTAAACTTGTCACCACAATAAACAGAACATACTGGAAGGATAGATTCCTTTCCCAGAGACTTCTCATACTGTGGAACAAACTACCCATTCATGTCAAGCAAAGCTCCTCATTGGCCATCTTTAAGAAAAATCTTGACGACTGGATAGGAAATAGAAAATTCACTCTGGGGATCAGTTCTGCGGCACTGCTTGACAGGGGCACAAGAAAATAATTTTCTTGGGTGACGAAAGACAGGGAACCTTTTTGGCTAGGCTTATATAGGCCCCAGGGCCAATAGCCTAGTACCTACCTATGAACCTATGAACCCTGTACATGCAAAATGCTGTATACATTCTGATGTGCCTATTAGAAGTAAGCCCAAAACAAACTCTAAAACGACACTGCACTGGTGGAATCCTAACCTTCACAGTGTATATAACAAAAGGAAAAAAGTAATGACTAAAATCAAAAAGCGCAACTCCCATAATGATAGGAGGTGTCTACTTAAACTAAGCATGAAACTAAGATGACTATTTAAGTCAAACAAGTCCAGTTGAAGTCAAGATAGCCTTGCAGTCCAAAGACAACTACAAGGCCTTCTACAGCTATATCCAAAACTTCAAAGGCACCAGACATCAGTGTGCCAAACTGGTGGTCAGTAGCATCACCTTCAATGAGCAGAGTGAAATAACAAATCTGCTGGCTGACAAATTCATCTCAAAATTCAATCCCAATTTCCCCACTGACTCCATTCAAGAAATACCTACTAGCATAACCCTTAGCTATTAAGGAGCACATCCTGGCATAAGTCCAAAAACACAGACTCAAATGGCCTCAACAAGATCCTGGATGCCTCCTAAATAGCTGGAAACATTACCTATCAGAACCATTTGAATAATTTTTTTACTATAGTCTCAAATTAGGCTTTGCATCATGAGAATGAAGGCCTGCAAAGGTTACCCCACTTCACAGGGCTGGTCCATTAACTTACCCTAGAAACTACAGATCTATTAGTCTGTCAAGTCTAATATGCAAATCCATGGAATGAATGATCATGTAAATGATCAACAAAGACATAGGCAAACGTCAGGACCTGGACCCAACCCAATTTGGTTTTGTCAAGGGAGGACCATGCCTACTAAATCTTGTGCACTTCTTCGAAAAGACTACCAAGGCAATGGGTGAGGGGGAAATGGTGCATATTTCCTAACTGGACCTGGCTAAGGCATTCAGTACTCTACCCCACTTAGGCATAGTTGACAATCTCATGTATCTGGACATAAGTCCCTACATAACTTGCTGGATTATCATCTGGCTCACAGACAAGACTCAGGAAGACAGGATTGGTAATACCACCTCCACTAAGAGACTGCTCACCAGCCGGGTACCTCAGGGATCCATGCTAGGACAGCTTCTATGTGGCATCTATTTCTTGGAGGTAAGAGATAATGTCAAGGGTCTTTGACTGACCAAGTTTGCAGATGGCTGCAAATTGGGAGCTATCACAGGTTCCTCCCATGGTACAAGTATCAAACAAGAGAATCTAAAACAGAAAAATGACTGGCGCCAAAGTCATGGATTAAAACTCAGTGCCAAAAAATGCATCATAGTCCCTTTTGTAAAAACTGCCACCAAGGCTAATTACTTCATCTGTAAGATACCCTTAAGAGCTGACCCAGTTGTCATGTACCTGGGAACATATGTAGAGAGTAATCTAGCCTTTGACCAACAGAAAATCATTCTGTGTTGCCAAACTTATAAGTAAGAGCATGGCATCTATGTCCAAGGACATCATAGTGACATTTTATTTAGTTCTTATCAGACCCTTCATTGAGTATAATGCCCCCTTCAGAATGTACCTGACCAAACATATGTAACAGTTGTAACACCCACAAAAGGTTCCTTATCGGGAGAATCCAAGGAATAAACACACTGTCCTAAATGGATCACCTTAAAGCCCCATCTCTATACTCTGTATCCTATAGGTTACTGAGATGTGATCTATGCCTGGCATACAAGGCATCCTCATATGTTGCTCTGATAGACCTTTTTCACATCCACAAAATTAATAGCATCAGAACCACTAGATCCAAGGATTTAGATTTTGCTTGTGACATTAATAAGACCTTTTGTCAAGACAGATATGTGTCTCAGATGATCCCCATGCTCTAGAACAGGCTCCCAATCCATGTGAAGCAGAGTCCATCCCTAAACCTATTTAAGAGTAACCTCGACCAATGGATGAGAAATCGGAAATTCACCCCGGGTGTGGCCCCAGGTCTCTGATAGAAAGAGGCAGATAGTAATGCCAAAGCTAACATATCCCCCCACATAACCTCTAGAAACTTCTGAACTAACAAACTCCCTCCTTAATAAACACCCATGATACAGCTAGGTTTATAAAGGGCCTGGTGGTCATTAGCCTAGTGTACAACTATGACCCTATGAACATAATTTGTCTATATATCTATATATCTATCTATAGATAGCTATATGAAGAGAAGTTAAATTGGAAAATTTAGTAAGGAAAGTAAGAGGAAAGTAAGATGGTTAGGTAGCAGGGATACACAAACAAATATAGAAGAGAGACAAGACTGACAGGAGAGGTGCTGACACAGTGAGGGAAGGGGGACATAATGAAGAAGGTGATCTTAGTCAAACAGATGAAAGACAATAGTCATGCACAGCAAACTGGGGTTGGCATAGGCATAAACTGAGGGGAACACCAGAATGGAGGATATAATTGCGTAGCACAGTTGCAGTCTCTGCCAGTTGAAACCTAGTGGGAACTGAGCTAATTTGCCATTTTGATTTTGGGTTATCTCACAACTGAGCTCTAGCTCTGATGGTGGAGGTAGTGTATGGCAGCCACATGACTCAATGCGTTGCTGGAAGAGGTGTTCAGGTAGCTGATGCAGGCTTCAGACTTCCTGTCATTTAGCCCTCTCCCACTATGACTTCCATCTCTAGATGGGTGTGAAAGTTATCACCCTCTGTGGCTGTGCTTCTGGTGGGTAGAACAGTGTCATCATCCAGTGTAGGGTTAGCTGCAGTGCCTGATGCAGGTGCTGCAGGAGTTAACTGCAGCAGCAGCCTGCGACCCAGATGTTACGGGTGTCAGTGGTGGCGGAGCAGCTGCCACCAGTAGTGGGCCAACAGGCCTTTGTGGAGGAATGGGTGTAGATGTTGATGCTACTGCATATAAGTGTAAAATAAACATACAGAAACAAAATAAAAAGAAAAAAGAAAAAAAAATGCATGTAACAAGATAGTGAAAAAGAGGGCAGAGAGAGACATATAGATATAAAAAATGAAGATAAGAAATATCCTTACTTTAACTGCATTGCAGATACTATAATTAAGTTATAAAGAAATACCCACGATAAAGTAACAATGATGTTGCATATTTCCTTTTTTTGTTCAGTTATTCACCAATTGCAGTCATAATGTTTAGAAACTGCAGCTAACTCATGAAGTAAAAAACATTTTTTTTGCCAGTAGAAAAATCCCAGTCTAATTCTGGGACATTTAGTTTTACATCATAACCATCAGAAATAAAGGAAAGCATTGTCTTAACAGAGCCCCCCCCCCCCCCCACACCCAAAAAAATAATACACTTTATGCATCGCCGCTTGGCTAGGATTAAACTATTCCTGGCACCATAAAGTTTGCTCTTCAAATTTTCCCATAGAACAAGCCAGTTTATTTAGTTTTAGCACTCAGATCTGTTTCTTTGAGCTCAGCACTTGTTCAGAACTCATTGTAAGCACTAAATAAGCTACAAATTACTACAGCACTCAACTTTCCTCACTTGTTCAGAACTCGTTGTAAGCACTAAATAAGCTACAAATTACTACAGCACTCAACTTTCCTCACTTGTCTAGAGGAAAACAGTTTTTAGTACTTAATAAATAAGCACTTATCCAGGCAAGTCTAAGGGTCAGCTCCTGGTGTTTTCTCCTGTCTACCTGATGAATCTCGGCATCTTGGGGCAATGCAGCAATTGCCTCATGCACACAGTCAACCCTCTCCTCCTTCCACACAACACTACAACCTATGAGAGATGCATTTATAAGCCAAATTGGAAGCAAAGCTTTCTTCACCCAAGACTGGACTAGACAGTCAAGAGGAGAAAGTAAACACTTGCACCACACCACACTTATTACATAGTCCCTCAAAACCTACACCACCAAAACACACAAATAGCAACACAAAACACACACCTACATTCACAGAGGCTCTCAATAAAAATCTTCTCAAGCAACAGAGACCTCCAAAGCAGAAATGCAAGCAACCTCCACCCCCCCCCAACACAACCCAAATGACACATAGCCCACAAACTCAATGTACCACTCAACCACAGCCCATAAGGCATAACAACATACCCAACACTCTAGTCATAGTTGACTCTATAGTCAGGCACACTGATGTTCCACACACCAGGCTAAACAAGGAGAAAGTTACTGTCAGCTGTCTGTCAGGTGCCAGGATCTGCCACATAACGCATGTACTCAGGTCACTCAACAACAAGTACAAATATGACACTATCATTGTCCATGTTGGTGTGAATGACCTGAGATGTACCTCCCTGGACTACATGAAAAGAGACATGGAGGAGCTCTCCGATCTTATAGCCCAGGCAAGTATGACCCTAGCCCTGAGTAGCATCCTGCCATCACCCAGAATGATACCACAGTACAAGGACAAAATGATTGACTTCAACAATTGGCTAAGCTTCTGGTGTCATTCTAAGGGGATCCAGTATCTGTCTGCCTGGGATGACATGACTGACAGACCACGATGCTTTGCCAGAGATGGCCTGCAGCTGTCGCCCTTGGGATTCCAAATACTGGTTAAGGCTCTTGCCACCCCTATAGTGCCTTTTTTAGTCAAGGTTCAAATGACAAATTCACAACTGTAACAGGTACAAGCAAGCAAAATCTGAGGGTAATGCTACTCAATGCTAGAAGTCTAAACCTCAAAATGCATTCACTCGAGGCACTCCTTAAAATGGAGAACATCATCATCTGTGCAATGACAGAGACCTGGTTCAGGGCTCCAGAGAGCACCCCTGCATTACCAGGATATAATTTATACCACTATAATTCAGGCCTGCTGAATCTAGCTTTGTTTCTATAACTTGAGCACTGACCCAGGCCATCTTTTTTTGGAGAAGGTTCCCCTGCACCCTAGCAGCAGGAGTGTGCAGTTAGAACTTGTCTGTTTGAAGACTGCTGGAGCAGGGCTCAGTTTTGAGCTTTTTTCTGGTTAATTGGGTAACTTGTTTAAATCAGTTGTTCATTTTCTATTGTTTGATATATATATATATATATATATATATATATATATATATATATATATATATATATATGTGTATATATAAAAATTGCATTCTATTCATCTGCTTTTACTGTATTTGTGTTTCTTCCTACTTTATTACCAGTGGCATTGACTACAACTCTGATCTGAGATATATAACAATAAGTATCCTTTTCTGTGCATTTAAAGAGTTTTTTTGATTGTATCTGCTTTATTTTCTGGAAAAAAATATATATACTTGTTTCCCGCCTTTCTAAGCTAGTATAGTTCAGTTTTCAGGTTAAGTGCTGAATTCAGGGCTGTGTTACAAATCTCTGTGTTTGCCCATACCTTACCTGGATAGAAGGAAGTTTCTCTATTCACCTGTGAGAGAGGGGAGCTTTGTGCAGCCTATCTGTCCCTGGAGGAGTGGTTTCAGCCAAGAAATTAGTAGTTTATTGGCCATTTGGGCTAATTTCTATCTCTTTCATTTCCCTGCAATAAATACGCATTTGCCCAGTTTTGCACGCCAGGCAGCGCAGGTTAGCTAGGGTATAACTAATCCTGGCTCCACAAAGTCTCCTGTTCAATTTTTCCCTTGGAACTAGACAAACTTTCAACTTAAGCACTCAAGCCATTCATTTCTCAGCCCAGCACTTGCTCAAAACACATAGCAAGCACTTATAAACCCTAGCACTAGACCCTTCTATACTATACAGAAGGATAAGGCTCTCTATTCAACCTTACCAGCCATTCAGTAAAACAGTTCACTGAACCTATCCAGGCATGTCCAAAGGGCAGTTTCAGGCATACTCTCCAGTCCAACTGGTGAATCTGGGCATTTTGAGGCAATGTTACAACTGCCTCATGTACACAGACAACCCTCTTCTCCTACCACCAAACACTAATGCATGTGAGAGATGCAATTATATAGCCAAACTGGAGGCTAATCTCTCTCAACCCAAGGCTGGATCAGACAGTCAAGAGGAGAAGGGAAATACTTGCATCACACCACCAGTCTCACATAGACCCATTAAACCAGCACCGGCAAAAAACACACATAAATACACAAAAACATACTCTGAGGCACTAAATAAAAATCTGCAAAAGCAACAGAGACCTCCAAAACAGACATCCAAGCAACCTCCACCCCCCAACACAAATCATGAAACACATACTTCACAAAACCAGTGTGCCATGCAATCACAGCCCTTAAGGCAAAATAACATACCCAACATACTAGTAATAGGTGACTCTATAGTCAGGCACACTGATGTCCCACTCACTAGGCTGAATAAGGAGAAGGTTACTGTTAGCTGCCTGTTGGGTGCCAGGATCCGCCACATAACACAAGCACTCAGGTCACTCCAGAACAAGTACAAATACGACTCTGTCATTGTCCATGTTGGTGTGAATGACTTCAGCCATACCTCCCTCAACTACATGAAGAGACATGGAAGAGCTCTCTGATCTTTTAGCCCAGGCCGGTATGACCCTGACCTGAGTAGCATCCTGCCCTCACCAAGAATGATACCACAGTATAAAGAAAAAAATTATCAATTTCAACAATTGGCTAAGTTTCTGGTGTCATTCAAAGGGGATCCAGTGTCTGTCCGCCTGGGATGATATGCTCAAAAAGCCACCCTGCTTTGCTAGAGATGGCTTGCACCTATAACCCTTAGGCTTTCGAATACTGGCCAAGGCTCTTGCCACCCCCATAGTACCTTTTTTAGGCAAGGCTCAAAAGACAAACTCACAGCCATAAATAGCACAATTAACAAAAATCTGAGGGTGATGCTACTCAATGCCAGAAGTCTAAACCTCAAAATGCACACACACAAGGCACTCCTCGGGTCTACTTTAAATAACCGAACCGACACTTCACCGACACACAAAACACCGACCCCAAATAACCGAAAACACACAACACCGACAACTCACAAAACCGAACACCATTACACCGACACAAAAAACATAAACTACACATTACACACAATGACATATCCACTAACCTTAACCCAAACCCTAACCCTAGGGTCCGACACTACCGCACACTTACCCTACCCGCACCCTAACCCTAACTCACTTAACCCACCCCTAAACCTATAGACTGTCACTATCGCACACTTAACCTACCTGCACCCTAACCCTAACTCACTTAAACCACCCTAAAACATAAAGCCCGTCACTATCGCACACTCACCCTACCCGCACTCTAAACCTAACTCACTTAACCCGTCCCTAAACTACAGTCCATCACTATCACACACTTACCTTACCCGAACCCTAACTCCGACACTACCGCACACTCACCTTTCCCACACCCTAACCTAAAATCCCTCAATATCGCACACTTACCTGACTGCTCCTAAATCCGTCACTATCGCACACTTACCGAGTCGCGCTCAAACGTTGCCCTTGTCGGTCTTTCGGCTGTCGGCAAATCACCTTTTCGATCAACTTGCTTTTCGGTCGTTTCGTCTTGGTCTTCTGCGTGTTGGTGAAGTGTCGGTTCGGTTATTCAAGGTAGACCCCACTCCTCAGTATGGAGAAAATTGATATATGTGCAGCAACAGAAACCTGGTTTAAGGCTCCAGAGAGAACCCTAGCACTACCAGGCTACAACTCATACCATACATTTCAGCCACAGAACCCGGACCGAAATACAAAAGGTTGGGGTTTATCCATATTCATTAAGGATACCCCCACCTCCAGGTTAGTGGCACAGCATGATGCTTCAGAGATCATTCACGTGCAACTAACAATGGGCAAAACTGCAATTCAAATTGTAGCTTGCTACAGATCACCCACCATGTCCCAGGACCCCCATTCCGCATTTCTGGAAACACTGGGAAGTATAAAGGTCCTCCAAACACCCTAATATTGGGTGATTTTAATTACCCAAACATTAATTGGAAGAACTATTCAAGTACTAACTCCCTTGCCCAACATTTCCTAGAATTTATAAACTCAAACGCCCTGGATCAACTGGTCAACACTCCCACCAGAGGTGACAACATATTGGACCTGGTAATCACCAACATGGGCGACCGGTGCGCCACACTGGAGGTCAACCCCTCACTGGTTAGATCTGATCATAAACAAATCACTTTGGATATCCACATTCCAACCCCACTCCTGGACAAGGAAACCACCGCGAAAAACTTTTCAAAAACAAACTTCATGTTACTTAAGACCGAGGTGGAAAGTTTCAAATCCCTCATGCTAAAAGATAACATTGTCCAAGCTGCAAAATCCTTTACTAATGCATTCTATGGGCACCTACAAGAATGCATGGATCGTGCTATCCCAAGCAAAACCAAGACTCACTCCTCCAAGAAAAGGAAACCAGTCTGGTGGACTCCTGCCAGAAACAAGCTATACAATAGAAGGAGGAAACTAGTACAGAAAAGAGTAAAATCCCAAGAAAGTAAGACATCCCTGATCAGCATCAGCAAGAAACTATGATCCCTCATAAAATCATCCAAGGCGAGTTTTGAAAGAAAAATTGCCAAGGACTCCAAAGATAACCACAAGGCATTCTTTAGCTATGTCAAGGATCTAAAGATGCCTCTAATTGTACTCAAATGCCTAGACAGCCTGTAAAAGGTCTAAAGCAATATGTTTTTTTTTTTTCTTTTTTTTATTGTATAATTTTGTATACTCTTAACCTGTTATGTAGTAGTTAGCGGAGCTTTTCTCCTCGGGCCTCCACTGAAAATGGACATGTATCCAGTTGGACTAGCCCGGTTAACAAATGTAAAATAAATAAATAAAATAAATCTAAGTGGCAATGCTCAGATCTGCTAGGAGTTAGTGCAGAATGGTACAAAATACACTGAACCGACCAATATTGCCAACATCCTGGCAGACAGGTTCAGCGCAAACTTTACCCCCCTCTCACCCCCAAAAGGGCCATAACCATACCAGAAGAATGTAGAGCTCCTGAAATCACAGACACTCAGGTTAAAACAGCCCTCTCCAAAGCCAAAAACACAGCATCAATGGGACTGGACAGAGTCCCAGGCTGCATCCTACATGAGCTCAAAGACGAACTAACCCCTCACCTAAACACACTGTTCAAACTCAGTATCTCCACAGGTTACAAACCCATAGAGTGGTGCACAGCAACAGTTATTCTGCTCCACAAAGGTGGAGCCACAACAGACCCTGGGAACTATCACCTTATAAGCCTGACTATCTTGGTCTGCAAGGCTATGGAGCGCATCATGATGGAACACATTAACAGTGACATTGGTAACCTCCAAACACTGGATCCTACCCAGTTCAGCTTTGTTAAGGGCAGATCATGCCTCCTAAACCTGGTGGACTTCTTTTTGACAGTTACCAAGGCTATAGACGAGAGAAAGGTGGTACACACAGCCTACCTAGACCTCGCAAAGGCCTTTGACAGCATTCCCCATTCTGGTATTATAGACAAGCTCACCAGCCTGAACATAAACCTTTACATCACAAGATGGATTGCCAACTGGCTCACGGGCAGAACCCACATGGCAAGAGTTGCGGGAGCTAGGTCTGACTCTAAACCAGTTACAAGTGGCGTTCCCCAGGGCTCAGTCCTAGGACTCCTCCTGTATGGCATATACTTCTCAAAGGTACAGGCAAGCACAGGAGAACTATGGCTGACCAAGTTCGCAGACGACTGCAAACTAGGGGCTATAACTGACTCTCTGGCTGACACAGACATCCTCCAAAAGGGTCTCACTGAGACGGACACCTGGTGTCAAAATCCTGACCTCAAGCTAAATGCCAAAAAGTGCATAGTCATCCCCTTTGGAAAAAACAAAGTACCCACAAACTACCACATAGGTAGTAGTCCCCTAAATACAGAAGTTGTAATAAGGGATCTGGGGACCCAAGTAGATAGTAAACTCTCCTTTGATAATCACATTGCCAAAGTGGTTAGAAAATCCTTCTACATGGCACACCTTATCAGAAAAGGGTTCGCATCCAGATCAAAAGAGGTCATTGTGCCCCTCTACTCATCGCTCATCAGACCCATCATAGAGTACAATGCCTCATTTGGGATGCATCTTACAAGACACCTGCAACAGCTGGAAAGACCACAGAAGTATATCACCAAGAAGATCACTGGCCTCAAACAAATGCCCTATGCAGCTCAAATGAAGAAACTCCAGCTGTACTCGGTTGCATACCGCCTACTCAGAGGTGATCTCTGCCTGACATACAAGGCCATGTCCAACCCAGAACTGATCGACATGCTCCACCTAAAGAAAAGCTTATCCCCTCGAGCCACACACTCTAGGGATCTAAACCTCACCACAACAATAAATAGGGCATGCTGGAGGGATAGATTCCTGTCACAGAGACTTCCCATGATTTGGAACAAGAGTCCAATCTACATTAGACAGAGCTCCTCGCTAACAGTCTTCAAGAGAAACCTTGGTGAGTGGACGGGAAACAGAAAGTTTACCCCGGGGATCACTTCAGTGGCTCTGCTGGACAGTGGCACAGGGAACTAATCTAAGGAGCCGGCGAAAGCCAACACATTCTGGCTAGGCTTATAAATGCCTTTGGGCAGATAGCCTAGTACCTACCTATGAACCTATGAACACTTTTTGGCCACCTAACCTGGACCAAAACACTAAAGGTGTGTCCTTATTCATTAAGGATATCCACACCTCCAGGCAAGTTGTTCAGCATAATGCATCTGAGATTATCCAAGTGCAAAAAACTCTGGGCAAGACCGCAATCCAAATTGTAACTTGCTACAGATCCCTCAACATGCCCCAGGATTCCCACTTCTCATTTATTGATACACTGGAAAATATTAGGGTACAACACAACACCCTAATAATGGGCAATTTCAACTACCCCACCATTAACTGGGAAAACTACTCATGTACCAACTCTTTTGCTTAACGCTTTCTGGAATTCATAAATTCCAACACCTTGGATCAACTTATCCACACCCCCACCAGGGGCAGCAATATCCTAGACCTGGTCATTACCAAAATGGGTGACCACTTTCTGCACCAGAGGTCAATACCTTATTGGTCAGATCCGACCACAAGCTAATCACCAAAGACATCCACATCCCACCCCCACCCCCCATTATGGAAACCACCATAAAAAATGTCTCCAAAGCCAATTTCACGCTTCTTAAGACAGAAGTGGCAAACTTCAAGACACCCATGCAGACGGACAATAGAGGTATGACTGCTGAATCCTACACAAATTCACTTTATAAGCACTTACACGAGTGCATGGATTGTGCTATCCCTAACAGAACCAAGATATTATCCTCCAAAAAAAGGAAGCCAATCTGGTGGTCCGCTGCGATAAACAAACTGTACAACAGAAGAAAGAAACTGTTGCAAAAGAGAGTAAAATCCCAAGATTGGAGGAACTCCCTGGTCAGTCTCAGTAAGAAGCTGAGTTCCCTCATAAAATCCTACAAAGCTCGTTATGAAAACAAAACTGCCACTGATTCTAAAGACAACCACAAAGCATTCTATAGCTATGTCAAGAATCTCAATGGCAACACTCAGATCTGCTCTGAGTTACAGCACAATGGCATTAAATATACAGAACCAACTGATATTACCAATATCCTGGTAGATAGGTTCAGTGCTAACTTTACACCCCTCTCACCCCCTAAAGGACCCATATACTGGAAGAATGCAAAGTTCCTGTAATCATGGCTGCACAGGAAAAAAACACACTCTCCAAAGCCAAGAACACAGCATCCATGGGACCTGACAACATCCCAGGCTGTGTTCTACATGAACTACAGAATGAACTGGCACCCCACCTAAGTACCATGTTCAATCATAGCCTCACCTCAGGCTTTATGCCCACTGAATGGCACACAGTGATGGCTATTCCACTCAACAAAAGTGGAGCCACCACGGACCCTGGGAACTACCGCCCCATTAGCGTAACTATCCTGGTCTGCAAGGCCATGGAACACATCATCATGGAACTTATAAACAAAGACATTGGTAATCTCCAAACTCTGGACCCCACCCAGTTCGGGTTTGTAAAAGGCAGATCATGTCTCCTAAACCTTATAGACTTCTTTGAAGCAGTCACCAAAGCTGTAGATGAGGGCAAGGTGGATCACACAGTCTATCTAGATCTCGCCAAGGCTTTTGACACCACCCCCCACTCTGGAATTATAGATAAACTCACTAAACTAGGTATAAATCCCTATGTCACAAGATGGGTTGCCAACTGGCGCACTGACAGAACCCACACTGTGAAAGTAGCAGACTCCAAATCCGACTTCAGACCAGTGACAAGTGGAGCACCACAGGGTTCAGTCCTGGGTCCTCTCCTGTTTGGTATCTACTTTTCTGAAGTACAGGCTAACACAGGTCTTTGGCTAATGAAGTTCACAGATGACTGCAAACTAGGAGCCATAATTGAAACTCCTAATGATGTGGACATCCTACAAAAGGGCTTCACTGAGACAAATGCCTGGTGTCAAAGCCATGGCCTCAAGCTCAGTGCCAAAAAGTGCATTGTCATCCCCTTTGGTAAAACCTCTTTACCCATGAGCTACCACATATGTGGTAGCCTACTTAACACTGAAAGTATGATAAGAGACCTTGGGACACAGATGGACAGTAGTCTCTCCTTTGATAATCACATCACCCCAGTAGTCAGGAAATCCTTCTACATGGCACACCTTATCACAAAAGGTTTCTCATCCACGAAAAAAAGAGGTCATTGTTCCCCTCTATTCATTACTCATTAGACCCATTATAGAATACAATGCCCCTTTTGGTATGTACATCACAAGACATCTACAACAACTAGAAAGGCCACAGAAATACCTCGCAAAGAGGATTACCAGCCTCAAACAGATGCCCTACACAGACCGCCTCAAAAACCTCCAGCTTTACTCCTGTCACCTTTCGCCTACTCAGAGGCAATCTCTGCCTAACATACAAAGCTATGTCAAACCCAGAGCTGTTTGACGTGATCCACTTAAAGAAATGCCAATCCCTCCAAGCTACATGCTCTAGGGACAGAACCTTGTCACCACAATAAACCCTAACATGCTGGAGGGATAGATTCCTGTCCCAGAGACTTCCCATACTCTGGAACAAACTACCTATCTATATCAAACAAAGCTCCTCATTAGCAAAAATCTTAATGATTGGATGGGAAATAGGAAATTCACCCTGGGGATCACCTCTGTGGCTCTGCTTGATAGGGGCACAGGATAACAATTTAAGACAGCCACCAAAGAGCACTTTAAAAGTCACTGGTCCTCCCACCACTCTCTCTCCTTAACATCCCCTACTTCTCATACCTTAATCTACTTTCTGCCCTTAACTCAGTCTTCTCACTAGCTCTCTGTAATCTTCCTTGACTACTCTTTCTACTGTCTTCTAAAATCTATTAAGCAAATTGTCCCAGAGAAACATTCTGTTGTAATTGTCTTGCCTTCATGCAACTACATCATAATAAAACTGTTGTTTTTAACCACTTACCCCAAAAACTATACAAATCTTAATAACATATTTCTTTTTATACATCTTGAAATAGTCATGCTATAATCCTGATTACTGACACTGTCAAACATTGCATTGCTACTTTATGCCTTGTAATAATCCTGTGACATTGCTGTTTAATGCTAATTTATAATGAAAATTGTATAATATGTTGGAGCTTTTCTCCCCGGGCCTCTGCTGAAAAAGGGCTCTTCAGCTCAGCCGGACAATCCTGGTCAACAAATGTAAGATAAATAAATAAAAATAAAATATTGTTCTTGGGTGGCGAAAGCCAGGGTATCTTTTTGGCTAGGCTTATATAGGCCCTAGGGCCAATAGCCTAGTACCTACTTATGAACCTATGAACCTATGTAGAAAGCACCTATTTTCAAATAGTAATTAATATTAAGGGCTTGTGGCCCTTATTGACAGGTGCAGTTTGAAGATGCCCTAAGGCACAGGCATATACCAAAGCCATTCTAGCCTATGGACATTGATAACTGGGAAAATCGGGGCATGAATGGCTAGGCTTAAAAAGATTCTAGGGCTGATAGCCTAGTAACCTCCTATGCTCCTACGATCCTTACGATATAAGAAAAGGGTAGTTGAACCCATAGTCATCACTACATGTGATCCAGAAGGATAAGGTTCAATGTGTTTTGCTACTTCTGCAAGCAGACTGAAGACTACAAGCAAACATATAGTAATGGTAAGTATGATGCAAGTGTAAAGATATGAAGAAAAAAATGTACTTCAGACATACATTTGACTTACATCTCTGTAAATACTGTACTCAGAAAAACAGTAAACACCAGCTGCTAAGTACCAGTGATGGCACAACGAGCAACCAAGGGGGAATTAAACCTAGTCATCATCACATGCTAGTTGAAAGAAAATGTATTAATATGTTAAGTGACTTGTATACAAGTGAGGCCTGCACTCAAACACATGGTAATGGTATGTGTCAAGACTAATATATACATAATGAGAAAATGCAGCTGACAAAAATGTTAACATGAGAATGCTGTGAGTAGATTATGCAGACTGATAACAAACACCAAGATGAAATTGCTAGTGATGGTATCATAAATAATCAAGGGTGAAAAATCACACCACCTGCCATCATCATATAGAATCCTGAAGTCAAACTCTCAAAATGCTCTGCCATTTCTAGAATTGTGGTGAAGGCTACAAGTAAACAAAAACGTAAATGTCATTAGACCATGTATGTTGAGACAGTGAGTGTATGGCAGAAATGGACCACTGCAATGGAAAAATACAGCTCTTACATATTTTCCCATAAAATGTTGTGGCTGTCATCCTCAGATGTACTCAGCCCATGGTAACGATAATGCCATAATAGTCTATTGTGGGAATGGGGGAATTGAGCCCACTGGCATCCTAAGACACTCTTTGAAATCAATTGTTTCACAAGTTAAGCTAGTTATACAGTTCCACAAAAAAGTATCTATCTACACTTATAACTAACACTAACCATTTATACAGCTATAACTGAACTGGTGAACTTAGCACAGAACTGACAGTACTGTAGAAAAAACAATAACAGACTACTGAAATGAAAAAACAGCAAGAGAACTGGCTGTACGAACACCAATGTAATCACAATTGTACCAGACAGTACAGATTTTGTGAAGCCCTTTATTTTAACCTTTACTGCAGCGGTAGCATTGTTGCCTCACAGCAAGAGGTTCTCCCATTCGATTCTCAGCTTGGGTTGGGAGTGCCTTCTGTGTGGAGTCTGCATGTCCTCCCCGCAGTCAAGTGGGTGTTCAAAACACATGCGTTGAATGGGTGTGCCTTCGTTGAAGGTTGGGCATCGGGTTGGCAACTCGACACCATAAAAACCAACTGCCAATCATTAGCGGACCAGAGAACCGCTGTGGTGACCCCTAACCGGGAAAAGCCGAAAGACAAACAACAACAACTGCTGCTACTCACAGTATAGTGAAGTGTATTTTGGAGAATGGTCCATTTTTCCCTCAGATGATCATCACAGCTGATTACTGGGTAACAGGCCTAAAAATGGTCTGTAGGAAAAATAAATGTTTTAAAGATTTACTGCAGATAAAATACCAGGATGAGAGTAGGCATATTAGGCATATTAAATATGGCATGTTTAAATGTGGCCATTGTAGGCAGCGCAACTGTATATAGGTAGGCGACTTGTTTAATATTAAAGGGGAGGTATTTAAGGTTAAAGGGCATTTTGATTGTGAATCTAGTTGTATTGCTTATATGGCCTGCTGTAATGTATGCCCTGACTTCTACAATGGCAAAACTTCCAGAAAATTAAAAGAGACAATTTACGAGCATGAGATGTAAGTTAAAAAGGCAAAACATACTAATGCCCTGTACAGACACATACAAGGCCACCCAAACCATAAATTTAAATTTGTGGTTATTGAGTAGATTAAAAAAAGATCTAAGGGGTTTTATTATTCAGGAGCACTTGCTAGTAAAATAACTAATTTGGCAACTGAAATTAAATGCTATGGTGGCTCCTGGTTTGAATGACCCTTGTTCCATCAGCCCTATACTCAAGCTGAAAAGTCTGGAGGTATAATTGAGTGATTATGTATGTTATGCTTATTCATCTATACACACCTGTTTTTGCTATTTTGTTATTTTTATGGTGTTTTGCTCTGCTAATTTGCACAATAAGTAGCTTTACATGAAGGTGTTTTACTATACAGCGTAATTACTAATAACGCTTTTAGCTTAGTTTTTCAGTCCTTTTAGTAGTTTTAATCACTTAAATTAAAATCAAGTGTTTTTGCAAAGTCATGTGACATGCAGAAATGTATTTAAGTTGATTGTGATTAAGTAATGGCAGTTCTGAAGAAGTCCAATCAGAGATGAAAGCGCTAAACTGTCTTGATCGTACAATTGTGGTGATTAAATTGTTGTTTTTTCCTCTTCAATAGTTCATTATTGGTTTGTCTCTTTTATCCAGTTTTTGTTTACGTTACTGTAGAAAACTCATGCTGTGTATACTACAACTATAGTATCTAACTATATTTCTAACATTGCACCTTCACTGAATGTAACAGGTATAGTCACACCAGCACTCTCTAGGGCACGCTACCATCCTGTGCACCTGCACATTCTCTGCAAAAGCTTCAGAATCTGTGGAAAGAGAGTAACAGGACTGCATTAGATATGTGGATGGCATACACTGGCAGATTGAATGCAGAGGTAATACAAGGGTTACCTACAATACATACTTAGGTTCATAAGTTGGTACTAGGCTATCGGCCCTAGGGCCTATACAAGCCTAGCCATAACAATTCCCTGGATATTTCTTCCCACAGTATTTACTTCCTTGGACTCCTGTCTAGCAGGGTGACTGATGTGATCCCCAGGGTGAATTTTCTATCTCCCATCCAATCATCAAGGTTCGTTTGAAGAGGGCCAAAGAGGCGTTCTACTTGACATGTACGGGCAGTCTATTCCAGAGTCTGGGGAGTCTCTGGGTCAGGAACCTATCCCTCCAGCATGTTTTGTTCATTGTGATGACAAGGTTTAGATCCCTGGCATGTGTGTCTCTGAGGGAATGGGATTTCTTTAAGTGTAGCATGTCCAAAAGCTCTGGGTTTGACATGGCCTCATATGTTAAGCTGAAATCGCCTCTGAGTAGATGATATGCGACAGAGTATAGCTGGAGTTTTTTTAGATGGTCCGCATAGGGCATCTGCTTTAGGCTTGTGATTTTTTTAGTGAAGTATTTCTGCGGCCTTTCCAGTTGTTGCAGATGTCTTGAGAGGTACATACCAAATGGGGCATTGTATTCTATAATGGGTCTAATCAGGGATGAGTACAGTGGGATAATGACCTCCTTTTTTCTGGATGAAAAGCTCTTAGTGATGAGGTGTGCCACATAGAAGGATTTCCTGACTGTTGTGGCGATGTGGTTATTGAAGGTGAGTCCACTGTCCACCTGTGTCCCTAAGTCTCTTATCACAGTTTCATTGTTTAGTGTACTGCCACCTATGTGGTAATTCATGGGTACATGTTTTTTTCCAAAGGGGATAACTATATATTTCTTAGCACTGAGCTTGAGCTCATGGCTCTGACACCAAGCATCTGCTTCTGTAAGGCTCTTTTTGTAAAATATCCACATCATTTGGGGATTCAATAATGGCTCCCAGTTTGCAGTCATCTGTGAACTTTGTTAGCCAGAGTCCCTTAGTGTTGGCCTGTACTTCAGAGAAGTAGATGCCAAACAAGAGCGGTCCCAGGGCTGAATCCTGAGGTACTCCACTTGTCACTTGTCTGGAGCTCAATTTGGAGTCGGCTACTTTTACAGTGTGGGTTCTGTCAGTTAGCCAGTTGGCAACCCATCGAGTGATGTAGGGATTAATGCCCAGCTTAGTAAATTTATCTATGATTCCAGTGTGGCAGATGGTGTTGGCGGCCTTGGCGAGGTCCAGATAGGCTGTGTGGACCACCTTACCTTTGTCCACAGCTCTGGAGACTGATTCAAAGAAGTCAATCAGGTTCAGGAGACATGACTGGCCCTTAATGAACCCAAACTGCATGGGGTTCAGTGTTTGAAGGTTGCCAATGTCTTTGTTTATAAGTTCTGTGATAATACGCTCCATGGCCTTGCAGATCAGGCTCATCAGACTGATGGGGCAGCAGTTCCTAGGATCGAAGGAAGCTCCTCCCTTGTGGAGTGGGATAACTGTAGCTGTGCGCAACTCAGTGGGCATGAAGCCTGAGGTGAGGCTATGATTAGACACTTAGGTGAGGTGCCAATTCATTTTGTAGTTCATGTAGTACACAGCCTGGGATGTCATCTGGTCCCATGGATGCTGCATTCTTAGCTTTGGAGACTTGATGGATGGACTCTAACCTCAGCTTTCCATTCAGCCAGGAAGTCAGGATGGTATATTTTATTATATTGGTGATAACAGGGTTCCTTCATGCTTGGGATCTGAATAGCATATATTGTTGCCTGGTCCAAACTATTCCAGACCTCAGCCTTGTACCGACCTTCATTATCCTCCTTTAGGAGTCTCTGAGGTTATAGTCTCAGTGGGGAAAAGGGCAAAGTTCCCAATCCGCACCGTACCGCTATCTCTACTAATCATATCAACTACATATGTGCAAATGCACAGTGCAGTTGCTGCCTGGGAACTTGCACACTTGTAGGTTTGACAACACAGGATTCAACCAACTGGAATTCAACATCCTGTGGTCACTGAACCTTCACTCGTAATTTTCATGGTAAACTGGTGCAAACAAACTTTTAGCTGAGTTAATTACCAAGGCTGAAGGTAAGGATTTATATAGTTGAGTGGTTCTATGAATTGCTCTGTTGTGCAAAGCACTTACCACAGTCATTTCTGGGAGATGACTACAATGCTAATTAATCTATGCTACTCCCCTGGAATGCCTCATAAGCAGTGTTGGTAGGCCCGTGAGATAGACCAGTACAATGCTGCAATTATTTGAGGTAAGCATGAGAAAAGGCTGTCTAAGAATTGGAAAAAGTTACTGGTAGTGGTAAAAAGGGTTTACTGCTGAAGCTAAACTTTATGAAGCCTGCCACGAGGCAAAAAAAATATATATATATATATATATATATATATATATATATATATATATATATATATATATATCAAAATGGAAAATTTTGTTTATTTATTTATTTAGTTGTCTTTGTTTGCCAGGAAAGTCCAAATGGGTAATATCCATTTTCACCAGGGGTCCGAGGAGAAAAGCTACATTAGCTTATATTGCATTATACTTAGTTTCAGTTAAACAAAGAGTAGTTACATTTATACTTACATTTATACATATACAGTAGATACATCTATACATTCTAAGATTTTACAGAAGTAGAAGTTACTAAAGAGAAAGCCCAAGTGCAACTTAGTGGATTGTACAGGCAGCACATATAAAAATTGTTTTGTCATTTCAGTGAGAGGATGAGAGTGTTAAGTTTAAGTAGAGTATTTGGAAAGTATCATATGGTGAACAGAAATTCTTAACCTGGTGATGAGCATGTGCAGGACCAGGATTGGTTATAATGTTGTTAAGTAGTGGTTTAAAACTATTGAGTTTGTCAGAGAATTTTATTTGTGTAGGGATACTATTGAGGAGTTTACTAATGTATTGCGAGTAGAGCAAGTCTCCTGCAACATTATTTGACTTATTTGTGAGGTATCTTGCTTGATAGTACAGTAGTAATAAGCTTTGTAGTGCAGGGCATTTTTCTGGATGATGAATGAGTTTTTGTGCTGTGGTTAGTTGTGAACAGGCTAGGTAGTTGTGCAGTTCAAGCCAGTTTAATTGCTTTAATCTATGACAATGGTGGGTCCTATCAGACAAACTGGTGGTCATTTTAGCTATTTTATTGTAGCAGGGGCAAGTTTCTTTCTTTGAGTATTGTTTAAGTTTGTTAGGATAGGAGTGACATGTAAGAGAGTTGGCCATAATAAAGTGGTGGCTAGAGTGTTTCTTGCAGTATCTGTAAGGAATCCATTGATCCTATAAAGGAACTCTAGTTTCTGGTGTGTAGATTTAATGGTGTGCAGTATATGCTGGTCATATGTGAGATTGTCATCTATTATAACACCTAGAAGTTTATTGTGAGTTACATTTTCAAGGACAGTATCATTTGCTGACTATATGGTAAAAGATTGCTTTTGATTTTGGCAACTTTCTGAGGTAAAAATCATTGACTTAGTTTTCTTGGGGTTGAGTAAAATGTTTGATTCTTTGAGCCAGGTTTCTATAGAGGAGAAAGATTTTGGGTAATGTCTTGGAACCTATTTATTGTTGAGGCTGCACATATTAATGTTGAGTCATCTGCATACTGAACTAAACTAGCTTGGTGAGTGGAAGTGTGGAGATTATTAATAAATATATTAAACAGGAAAGGACCCAGGATAGAGCCCTGAGGGATACCTGTAGTAACTGGTTAAAATAATGAGTAAGTCTATTGCCATTCAATGTCTTGTTGCCTTCCAGACAGGTAACTAAGAAACCACAACAAGGAGTATCGTGAAAGTCCTATTGAGGAGAGTTGAATGAGCAGTTGCTGGGCAAGACAGTATCAAATGCCTTTGACAAGTCTAAGAACATGGTGGACACAAGTAGACCACTGTTTATGCTGATTTATTATATTGTTAAAATGCAACAAAGCAGTAGTGATGCTGTGCTGGGGCCTAAAGCCATGTTGTGTTTTTGACAGCAGGTTATTTCAGGTTAGGTACTGCATCAGCTACTTACGGATGCATTTCTTTAATATTTTGGAGACGGGGTGAGAATCGCTATTGGTCTGTAGTTATTAAACTCTGTAGATGTGCTGCCTTTATGCAGTGGTATGATGTAGAATTTCTTCCACAGTGATAGGACGCATCTTTCTGCAATGGACCTATTAATTAGTATGGCCACAGGGAAGGCCATGACTTCTGTGGCCATTTTTATGTAGTCTGATGGCAGTTGGTCTACAGCTACGGAAGTAGCCTTTAGTTTAAGAAGCAACTTCATTATGAACAGGGTGGGTCCTGGACTAAAAGTGAAGATCTGTGGGTGGTTTTGTTATATTACTGATATAATACATGATATATTACTAATATAATACATGATGTGGTAAATAAAGTAAATGCTATTATCAGAAAAACTCATATGATCAATAGCTGTTCTTCAAAATAACTCATTAATTCTATGAAGTTTGAACAGAGATGTTTTCTTAGTTATTTATTTAAAAAAAATACTTTAGGAAAGTAGAAGTCCAAAAACCTTTCTTCCAGAATAGCTAAAACATCTTAAATAACTGTTGTTATTAAATGGACAATTATTTATTTGTTTGTTTACTTACTTATTTATATTTGTTGACCTGGAAAGTCTGTCTGGGTCAAGTATCCCTTTCTTGGCTCCAAAAAAAACTATGTACAAAGTATAGCATATATGTTTATAACAACGAACATTTAGTAAGGCAGCCATTGCTTTACTGAATACTAAAGTAACACAGTCCCCTACAAAACATTGAAAAGAACAACAACTTCATGGTAGTTATAAAATACATTGAATTCATGGTAATAATATTCAGTCATAAAATGAAACTGAAACAGTGCAAAGTATTACATAATATGTGCAAAACAGTGTTTTATTTAGTTTTTTTAAAGGTGGAGACTGAAGAGGTTAACGCAGGGATACTAGAAATACATTTGAAGATGTATAAATGTTGTTTGTCTTTTCAGCTTTTCCAGGTTAGGGGTCGCCACAGTGGAACTTCGGTCCACTAATGATTGGCAGTAGATTTTTTTATGGTGCCAAGCTGCCAGCCCAACGTCCAACCTTCAGCAAAGGCATGCCCATTCATGCATGTCTTTCGGAGGCCACTTGACCATGGGGAGGACATGCAGACTCTACACAGAAGGCACTCCAGCCATGAATTGAACAGGAGAACCTCTTGCTGTGAGACAACAACACTACCGCTGTACCACATTTAAAAGTAATAAATGTTATATGAAGAATTGGCTTGAAAAACTGTAGAATAAAGTATTTTAAAAAGCATTCAAAAAATCGTCTGAGGCTGCTATGAGTAATCACAAACTATAATGATCTACAGAATCATTCACTTTATAGGAACTTGATGCATTATTATTCTGGAGGAAAACTATTATTTTAAATTTATTATACACGCTCTTTGAATAAGATGTTATTCTGTTTGATTTTCAGCTAGAGCGTCTTCTGTGTGGAGACATGCGTGAATGGGCATACCTTCATTGAAGGTTGTGCATCAGGGCTGGCAACTTGGCACATAAAAATCTACTGCCAATCATTAGCGGACCGGAGATGCACTGTGGTGACCCCTCACCAGGAAAAGCCGAAAGACACAACAACATACATGCTCTTTGAATCACTGTCTTCATCATTACCATCACCAACCCTGTTTTTCACATTTTCTGCACGGGTTAGGAATGTTGCATCAACTTTCATTATCTCTTTCAGTTCAGTGCCACTGCCCTACCTTCTTTGACCTGAGTGTTGCAGGTCTTCTTTCATGTAGTCTATCCATCTTTTGGTTGGCTGTCCTCATTTCCTCTTCCCTTCTTCCTTTCACTGCAAGTCTTCAGCTAATTGTCTTCTGCTTTCCTGCCTATGTGACCGAAAGAGAGTCATTTATTTTGTTTGACCTTCTTTGTAATTGAGGCTTCATTGGCTTCTGCTTTGATCACCACATTTCCTCATCTTTGCCATGGTGTACATCTTACTCCCCATCGCAGCCACTTCATTTCCATCACCTCGAGTCTCCTTCTACCTTCTGTTCTATGAATGGAGTTAACAATAAAGGATAAATGAATTTATTTAACAATGTACTAATATCTTCTTCCATTCCATTAGTATAAAAATGTGTGTCATCATGCAGGCGCTAGAAAGGCTGTCATACTAAAGTATTCATTCACCAGAGTTGTAGGGAGTACAATACAATCTAATTATTGTCTCAAAGAAATGTGCTAAACCACATTTTATTATTTAAAGAACAATTTCACTCTCATTTTAGTTAGCCCTATCAATGTGTTATTTTTGTCTATATATAACAGCACCTCCATGGAGTTCCCTTTCGAGAAACTCTTCTGTACCTCTCAGTTTTAATTCCATTTTATTGCCACAAATCATCTACTTTTTATTCATATCTAAAGTTCCCTGTACTACGTAGGACTGAAGTAGCACATAAATTCTCTTCCTACAATGTGGCATCTATAAATAGTCAATAGTTTGCTGTAGAAATAGTATCTCACCCTGCGCTTATATATATATATATATATATATATATATATATATATATATATATATATATATATATATATATATATATATATGTGTGTGTGTGTGTGTGTGTGTATGTATATATATATATATATATATATATATATATATATATATATATATATATATATATATATATATATATATATATATATATATATATATATGGGTCTACTTCATTTGCCCTAACTTCCGATTGACTGACACCCATTTGCCCAAAATTTCATTTGACCGACAAGTATTATTGGCAAGTAAATGGGATATGCCCCCTTCCCCACTGTAGTGTGACTCTGGAGTTAGAATGTATAGTTAGGGGTGTGTGGGGCACAGCCCCCCACAAAGCGGGCTGTGGGGGGTGAAGCCCCCCACTTACTTTTGTTTTACTAAGCAATATTAAAGCAAAACTAAACAATATAATATGAAATTAAGTGGGGGGCTTTGCCCCCCACACCACCCATTGTGGGGGGATGTGCCCCCCACACCCCCCTAACTATATATTTTAACTCCAGAGTTGCACTACAATGGGGAAGGGGGCATATCCCATTTTCTTGCCAATAATACTTGTCGGTCAAATGAATTGTCGGTCAAATGAAATTTCGGTCAAACAAGGTCGGGTAAATGGGTGACTGTCAATCGGAAGTTAGGGCAAATGAAGTAGACCCATATATATATATATATATATATATATATATATATATATATATATATGTATACATACACACATATGTATGTAGACAAAGAGACAGTGGAAGAGAGATAGAGAGAGAGAGAGAGAAAGACTGCAGTCCTAGGTATGGGTAATTTTAACCAATGGGATAATTGGCTAGGCTTAAATTTGCCCGCAAAGGCAGTTAGACTCATATTCATCTATGAACCTATGAACTTGAGACTGTATCTTTTTGAAGTCAGTGAATTGTTATAAAGCACACATGCAGAGGTGTAGCTAGCTATTTCAGTGTCTAGGGCCATCCTCCACTCTGAAACCCTGTCCCTTCAGTTTAAGTTAAGGAGCAAAAACAAACAAAAATAAACTCTTCTCCATACCTCACAACCACACAAGGAAAAAAAGCCAGTGATTACCTTTATATTTTATTAAAATTATAGTCCAATCCAGTAGTAGATCCACAATGTAGTCCCACAAAACAGGTAAAATAAGCAGACACTGGATCCAATAAAATTTGGTTAGCAGCAAATACAAAGCATAAAATGTAGACTCCTCTAGCGCCTCAGCCCTTCAGCCTTTACATAGTATATCCCTGCTTCACATATTCTATCTTTAAATAGCATGATTACAATTAACCAATCATAGACTTAAATTAATTAAAGAAAACATTTTCAATGACATTCTTGATTCATTCCATATGGAATTAGTGTTAAACTTCAGAATTAAAGTACATTCTAACTTCCAAAGTTGTCTTTTAATATCAAAGTCATGCATTTGTTGTACTTGCCCTAAAATTGTAGCTTGTAAGCCTTGTATATTTCCACTATGACATTCTTTAAAATGTAATGCAACAGGACTTTCTTCTTTGCCCTTCTTAACATCCCTAACATGTTCCTTCAATCTTTGTTTGAAACTTCTTTTACTTTCCCCATGTATACCTTACTGCAGGGACATTTCAAACCATAAACTATTCCAGTACTGTCACAGGAAAATCTCCCTTTGCATGTAAAATAGTTTTCATTAATTTTATCAAAACTTTTTGCTACATACTGGCAACAACTGCACTTTCCACAAGGGAAAGTACCTGTTGCACCTACCCCCAAACCCCTATGACCTACAGGCAGCTGAAACTTGCCATGCACCAAGAAATCTCTTATACTTCTACCTTTCGAATAAGAAAACATGGGATACTCATTTGCTCTTATATTAAGGAATTTATTTTTTTCTAAACTACCCCAATGATATGTTACCAAATTTATTAAAACTTCTGTAAACACTGTATATTTGGTCACATAACATAATTTTTGTTTATCCTGTTGATACACTCTGCCTTGCATGCTATACCTGCTTTTAATATTATTTTGTTGTACAACCCTCCTTTTGTTTTCTTCCACCACTGTTTCCTTGTAACCTCTAGTTACAAACATGTGTGCTGTCCTTTTCTATTTCCTTCTCACACTCTTTTTTATCACTACATATTCTTTTTATTCTAAGAAATTCCCCATACATGATAGATTTAATAGTGTGTGTGTGTGTGGGGGGGGACAGCTTTCCCCATGCAACAAATGACAACTCCCTTCAAATTTTCTATGTAAACTTGTTTGTATTCTATCATCATTAATACCTTGCAAAGTTATATCAAGAAAATTTACTTTAACATCTCTCTGTATTCCATCAAACTTGATATTATAGGGATTTATCTGATTTTTTTGCACAAATGTATTCCCTTCTTCCCACCACCCTTCACAAATGAATATTAAATCATCTATAAATCTATAACTTATGACATATTTCCTAAAAAATTCATTACTATATACGTATTTGTTTTCAAACATGCCCATGAAAACATTTGCATACATGGGAGCAAAACCTGCCCCATGACTGTTCCATGAAGCTGCCTATACAGTTTCCCATTGAACTCAAAGATGTTATTATTTAAACAAAAATATATTAGTTCAATAATAAAATGTGTTTTAGGCAAGTCCTTATAAAAAATAATATTGCTCCTAAGCCATGTACATGTTCAATATTTGTATATAAACTGATAACATCCATAACAATGAAAAACGTCCTTCTTCCACTTTACATTTCTGATTTTACTTAAAAAAAATCAAAGGAGTCTTTGATATAAGACCTTAGCTTCTCTGCTTCGTCTTTCAAGTATTTTCAAGTAGGAATGTAAAAAAAAGAGCTAAGTTATATAACTACATGCAGAGATTATGGGACGTCCTGGTGGATCCACTAAATTTTGTGTATTTTAGGGACACAAAAGAAGTATGCCATAGTGTTATCTTTAAATGCAAATTTTTTATATATACATCCTCTTGTGAGAAATATTTTAGTCTTAACCCCTTCATTAGCAGTTCTTTGTATTTAATTGCTGCTTCTTGATAACATCCTAGCTCCACCAAAGCATAAACTTTAACATTCTTTAAATGAGCATAACACATATTCAGATACTGATTATAATGAAGCACCACTAATGTACCCCCCTTTATCTGATGGTTTAAACACCAATTCCCTATTTTCACTTAACTTTAATAGACTTTTCCATTCTTCTCTATTTAAATTATATTTAACTTCTTTCTTGTTTTTATTCACTTTTTCAAGCTCTTTATCTATTGAGAATTGTAATGCAGAAGAACATTGCTGTATATTTTCATCCTTACACACAGGAATAAAATCACTTTTACATGTCAAATTTTCAGTGTTTAACTTACACTAAGCATCAGTTTCTAAATCAGAAACACATGAATGAAAACTCATTTCACTTAGATCATTTTCACTGTCCACATTGTTTTCATAGGTTCATAGGTTCATAGGTTTATACTAGGCTATCTGCCCTAAGGCATTTATAAGCCTAGCCCAAATTTTTGTGGCTTCTACGCCACCTATGAAAAAAAAAAAATGTGCCATTAGTTTGTTGTGCCTCTGTCCAGCAGTGACACAGAGATGATCCCCCAACAAACCTCTCCCCTCCATCCCACAGGAAGATCAAGATTTCTCTGACAGAGCCAGCGTGACTCTCTGCTCACATGGACCCGGATTTTATTCCACAGGAGTGGGAGTCTCTGAGTGATAATCTATCCCCTCAGCACGTCTTGTCAGCATATGACAGATTTTGGAGTCCCTTTATCCTTTTGTGAGGAACTTTGGGGGTCTCTCCAATTGCTGCAGATGTCGGGTGAGATACATCCCGAATGAGGCATTGTACTCGATCATTGGTCTGATAAGAGAGGAGTAAATGACCTCAAGTGGATTGCCACCTATATGGTAGTTTGGGGGGTTACCTTTTTTTTTTCCCAGGGTACATATACATTTTTTTTTTTAACTTCAGGCCCATGGCTCTGGCACACCAGCTATCTGTCTGAGAGAGTCCTTTCTGAAGGATATCCGTGTGCACTTTCCACTACTTTGGTTTGCGTTTTGTTTCGCTGCACTTTTTCAGCCAAAGTCCCCTCATGTCCTCCTGTGTTGGCTGTACTCAAGAAATAGATATAATAGGGGAGGGGGGACTATTACATTTGTATCTTGCGCAAAAAAAGATTTCAAGTACAATTTTCTAATAAATTTGAACACTTCAGTTTTCAGTTCATACCCTCTAGGAAAAGCCGGGGGATAAAATTTAAACCTCTATTTAACCATGCTACATCAGTATCTGATAAAATACATCCAGACAAATTTACTGCATAATCATTATTTACATTTAACTCAGTGCCACTTGCCTTTTTTATATGTCCGGTAGTTGGGGTTATATTCCCCATAACTGTTCTGTCCATGTTCATAGTTTCTGGACCTCTTTTTCCCATAATTCCTCCATGGTTCACGAAAAGTCTTGGCCATATAGCCCGTGTTAGCTGGTTCAGGAAGTCCTGGAAACTTGTTCTCTTCATCACTGTTATCATTCATAAAAGATGATTCACTGCCTGCTGATGAAATGTAGCTATTATTTACTTTACTTCCTGTTTCTTGCCGAAATTTCACCCTCTGACATTTCTTCTCCATACCTGTCAATTGTCCAGATTTTTGCAGAATGTTCAGATTTTTGTCTCATATTTTTGGCCTGTTTCTCATAAAATGTGTAGTTTTCTGGCAAATGATTGCAGTCACTAAATAATGACATACATTTGAGTTTCACATTTAATACCCTCCAGATAATACATGTTAATATAAATTCTGTTATTCTAGCAACATTCTAAGTTTATAAGAGCAATATTTAAAATCTGTCCCTATTTTTCAGCCTTTGTCCCCTATTATTTTAGGCCTTGTCCTGATTTCTTGCATTAAAATGTTGAGAGGTAGTTTCTTCTCTCAAACTGCTTGCTAAATTTGTAGTTGCTACAGTTTATGCCTTCCCCTCCTGGAGCACTAAAGCACTTCAGTGCAAATTAAATACGAGAATTCCCTTTACTGCACCGTAACTATGCCTCTACAGACATGACTATTAAAGTGCAACCATTTTCTAAATTTTCAGTTAAAGGTGTAATCTTTATATGAAGAACATGGATGAGGTACAAAGTAGCACAACAAAAACAAATTAAGTAGTCCCATTTTCTATAACTGTAGACATTTTTACGGGAAGTATTAAATTATAAATTCCACCCTAGCCTTTACTTGCCTTGCCCTCCTTGTAAGTGGAGGTACACTCTAGGGTGTGATCTGGCAAGGCATTATGGTCACAAGACTCGGTAGCCTTAGAATTCATATGATTCCTACAAGTAGCTATTATCTGCCTTACCACCTCTTTGGAGTGTCAGTTGTTAATCATGAATGAATAGACACTTAAGAAAGAGTATGGGGAAAGGCAGAGAAATGGTATACTTAAAAAAAACACTGCAGTGTACCTACCATACACTTAAGAAAATCTAAATGTACCATGAAAAGCCTTTAGCAGTTTAGAGTTAGAACAAAATGGAGTAACTCACTGAAAAATAAATACTTGCAGTATTGCAGTGACAGTCTACAAAGCCACTGAATCACAGCATTGCCAAATGTAGCTGAATACAGAAAGAACATTAATTTATTACATATAAGCTGTATCATATTATAGCCATAGGAACCCCACTGTGTGAAGATGACTTGACTGAAAAATAAAATCATAATTGTATTGCATTCTGCATCCTGACCATTCTGGTGGATAATAAATTAAAGAATATTAAGAAATACATACTGATTCTGGTGTATTAGAAAAATATCAAGGCATGATGAAATAATATGTTTTCTCAGTTACAGGAATGTTTTTTTTTCATTAAGAAAACATTGAAATATCATTATTCCATGGGTCAGGCAAGATATTGTAGGACTTGCAAAAAAATTGTAGTGGTAGATTGTGCGGCTCCTGGTTTAAACTCACTGTTGCCGACTCACCATATTATATATTAAGTAACTAGTCATTATGATTGAAAAGTTGCCCATTATCCTGTGCTACTGGCAGCTTCATTTTCTTCAGACATATATCAGTTCTTGGAGACAAAATTATTCTTCAACATTTAAAAAAGTGTCAAAGACCACAGTGCACAGATGTTTAAAGAAATGCTATGACATTTAAACAGATCTGAAAATCCAAGGAAGAGAAAATTAAGTTCAAATCCCTGATGATGTATGACATCTCTGGAAATAAAGAGGTCAAAATTTTAATTAAGTAGGTAGATATGAAATTCTCAAGAAATGACAAATGGAGATATCAAATCCCTTTATTAGATCTTGAAGAAACCCTGGTACTCTGTAACTATCTTATGATTAGAAAAAAAAACAATACTAGCTAATGACTAGGGAGAGCAATACTCTGAAACAATAATGGATGGCTGTTATCAAAACAATTTATAAATAAAGTTTAACGAAGAAATCATGGTAACTGCCAAAAAAAAAATCATTCATATTATTAGGTAGCATATATGACTTTCAAAATAGAAAGCAATTGTCTTTTTCCATAATTTATTATCAATTTTAGCTACCTCTCATCAGCACTGTTAAGTGTAAAACTCTAATGATACTGGTGTCCCAAAAAAGAAAGAAAATGTAATTTAATGGTGATCCATCAGAATATGAAATGCAAAACAGTTGTGGTCTTATTGCTAAGATTCAAAGCTAGAAAGATAAAAATATCACACTATCACTACCACAATCCGTCACCCCGCATTTTCTGTCTATCTTTCTATCTACCTACCTATCATCTACCTGTAGATAGGTACTGTAAGACCAAACAACAATGAAAACATGCATTTATAATTAGAACAGAGGTTTATACACATCCAAAAGGAAAAATAAAGTTAACAGCTTTCCTGATGTTTTAGTTTTATACTATATCTATATGGGTCTACTGTATAAGTTCAAAAATACACTTCTTCGAACTCACACAGTAGAACCTGGGTTACGTGAAAGTGCACTTAATCAAAAGTGCACTTTCGCGAAACCCGCTTCACCAAACGGGCTACTACTGATGTTTAGTGCAGTAGTTATGGACCTTAGGGTTAGGGAGCAGGTCATGGTAAGGGGATAGCTAGTAGGGCTATCCCCTTACCATGACCTGCTCCCTAACCCTAAGGTCCGTGACTACCGCACTACAGTGGAGGATAGCCTGTCCTCCACTATGGTGTGGTAGTCATGGACCTTAGGGTTAGGGCATGGATCATGGTAAGGGGATAGCTAGTAGGGCTATCCCCTTACCATGACCTGTGCCCTAACCCTAAGGTCCATAACTACTGCACCACAGTGGAGGACATAGCACATTTTCTTGCTGTCCTCCACTGTGGTGCGATCCGTTCATAGAAGGTGAGTTCGCAAAAGGGCACTTTTGAATAAGTGCACTTTCACATAACTGAGTGGTCTAATGCTCTTTTTCGAATACGTGGTATTCGATGAAAAGCAGTAGACCCATATATATATATATATATATATATATATATATATATATATATATATATATATAAACACTTTAAAATCCTGAAATTCTGAAATATCGAATTTCAGAATCCCGAGATTATAAAGCAGAAAGCTCAAAACTCCAAAGCTCCAGAAGCGTGAATTTCAAAATCCCGAAGTTTGGAGTTGTTGAAATAGCCCTTTTGGTGTTGTGTTGTGTGAATGGATAGGTGGAAGTTCAGGTAAGTATTTATGTTTAAGAGTTTTGGTTAGGGGCTTTAGTGTGTGTCAGTGTGTTTTGTGACTGTGATGTGTGTGTGTGTGAGGGGAATGTAGGTGTGTTGGTGCTTTCATGTATTTGTCTGTGTAGTGCGATCTTGGAGTTAGTATATTTAAGTTGGGGGGTGGGGGCACAGCCTCCCACATGGGGGGTGCAGGGGGGCTTGCCCCCCCTGCTTGTATGTAGTGTAGGTCTGTGTGTTTGTGTGTGGAGGAAGGTGTGCATATGGTTTTGTGTGTGGTGTATGGTTAGTGTAGGATTCGCAATTTTTAAATTTGTGCTTCTGGGGTTTCGAGATTGTAAGGTTTTGGCTTTATGATCTCAAATTTCTAAAATTCGATATTTCAGGATTTCTGGATTATAAAGTGAACCCATAAATATATATATATATATATATATATATATATATATATATATATATATATATATATATATATATAAGTAGTTCTGTAACAAAATAAAAACTCAGTGCCGTTTGTTAGTATTATATAGCCCACACATCCCTTCCAGTAAAATGGACTGTCTAGACTCTACTGAAGATGCAGATCTTGACCAGGCCCTGGTTCAGCTCACTGTACTATGTACTCCACATGGTCATCATCTTCTTTCAGCTGTTCCCGTTAGGGGTCGCCACAGCAGATCATCTGTTTCCATTTCTTCCTGTCCTCTGCATCATGCTCTTTCACACCAACCACCTGCATGTCCTCTCTCACCACATCCATAAACTTTATCTTAGTCCTTCCTCTTTTCCTCTTACCTGGCAGCTCCATTCTTAGCATCCTTTTCCCAATATACCCAGCATCCCTCCTCAGCATATGCCCAAACCAATGCAATCTCACCTCTCTTGCTTTGTCTCCAAACTGTCCAACCTGAGCTGACCCTCTAATATACTGATTCCTAATCCTGTCCAGCCTAGTCACACCCAGTGCAAATCTTAACATCTTTAACTCTGCCACATCCAGCTCAAACTCCTGCCTTCGTCAATGCCACCGTCTCCAAACTGTATAACATAGCTGGTCTCACTACCTTCTTGTAGACCTTTCCTTTCACTATTACTGGTACCCGTCTGTCACAAATCACTCCTGACACTTTTCTCCACCCATTCCACCCTGCCTGTATTCTCTTCTTCTACACTCACCATTACTCTGAACTGTTGATCCCAAGTACTTAAACTCATCCACCTTTACCAACTCTACTCCTTGCAACCTCCCCATTCCTCTACCCTCCCTCTCATTTACACACATATATTCTGTTTTAGCCCTGCTGACCTTCATTCCTCTCCTCTCTAAAGCATATCTCCACCTCTCCAGGGTCTCCTCAACCTGGTCCCTACTCTCACTACATATCACAATGTCATCTGCAAACATCATAGTCCATGGGGCCTCCTGCCTGATCTCATCTGTCAACCTGTCCATCACCAGTGCAAATAAGAAAGGGCTCAGAGCTGATCCTTGATGTAATCCCACCTCCACCTTAAATGTATCTGTCACTTCCACCGCAGTCCTCACCAATGTCACACTACCCTTGTACATATCCTGTACCACTCTTACATACTTCTCTGCCACTCCCGACTTCCTCATGCAATACCACAACTCCTCTCTAGGCACCCTGTCATATGCTTTCTCTAAGTCCACAAAGACACAGTGCAACTCCTTCTGACCTTCTCTGTATTTCTCCAACAACACTCTCAGAGCAAATATTGTATTGCAAATTGCCTGCTGTGCTACAAATCTCCAGGGTCTTATTTCTTGATAATCCTTCAGATGAGGAAATAACCTTTGAAGACCTTGAAATTGAGAACTCTCATTTTATACCATGGTAATTGATGATTAAGACCCTATCACTGGCTAGTGCATGGCAGTTTCCTGGCTATAAGAGTATTTCCATACTGGACATTGTAACACACAGTTAAAGGCATGTTACCCACTTTGTATATGTAAGATATTACAATATACAAAAACACATATAGATATAGCTATTCATATAGCTATAGCTGTATAATAATGGATCTACTTTTCTTCATCGAAATTACACTTGTTCAAAAAAAAAAAGTAGATCCCCACTTCAGGGAAAGTGCATTTCAATGAAACTGCACTTCCGCTGAAGTATAGTCGCCGGATCGGGTAACCAAAAAAAAACACACAAAAAAAATATTTTGCAGGAGGGCAAGCCCTCCTGCACCCTCATGTGGGGGGGCTGCACCCCTACTCACCCCCTTACTTTAATATTCTTACTCCGAGATCGCACTACAGTGGGGAAAAGGGAATATTCCCTTATCCCCACTGTACCACGATCTCAGCACTAGTTTGCTTAGTTGCACATCAACGCTAAACGTAGATGCACAACTAAGATTACATGCAAACTGCATGTTTTTATTTCTTCTTTTTTGTTTTTTTAGTTCTTTTATTTTTATCTTCACATAAAAGTGTATTTTTGACAAAATGCACTTTCACGGAAGTGCACTCGCGAATCTACATTTCGTTGAAATGTAAATTCGATGTAGTAAATGGATCCCATATAAATATATATCACACGCGCGCACATACACACCCACACACACACACACACACACACACACACACACACACACACACGCACACACACGCACACACACACACACACACACATAAATATATGGAATACCTGAGGTTAAAAGGGACTGGGAGACTGACCAGTGAATAAATATATGGAATACCCAAGGTTAAAAAGGACTGGGAGACTGACCAGCGAATGGATGTAGATACAGCATTAGTGCAGCTGTTATGCCAGACTATAGTAATGAAGGAAGAACTAAGTCATACAATGACATTTTCAGCTTGCCAGTAAGTTGTTGTCCTCATTACCAGGTTATAGTCAATATTCCAGTCAATAATTGTGCATAGTAACTGAAAGCATGAAGTCATAGATAAAAACAGTAGAAATACACCCCCTTTGCAAAATTGCTGAGCTCATTTTCCATGACTGAATGAGAAGCATGGCAATCCATGAAAATCTTGCAACCAAGACATTGATTTTCCACTTAAGAGGGAAAATTGCTCCTGTATGAGGATATGCACCAGACTTGGCCCACTTAAAGGAATCTCCAAGCATGAGCATGGACACAGCAGAGAGATAATGATTTTCAGCTTTTTCTGGGAATACCTGGGGAATAAATAAAATGAGATGGAAACTCTTGCTGGGGATAAGGTGTCTTTAAGGTTATGGTCAGATTGTTACCATGGCAATCCTTACCAGGATAAATGGTTTAGAAAATGAATGGGGAGGTGGTCAACTGCAGGTTTGCCTCCAGCAGAAACTCTTCCCAACCAACATTTGATAAAAACACTTGTTTAAGAAGTCTACAGCTGGATATTATGAGTATGTGCATAACTATAGTTATAGACCTAAGTTTCTCCCAGTTTAGAACCCCAGTTGTAATAAAGAGTTTTATTTAATTGGGGCATGGCCAAGATGTGCTCTAGTTAACAGCAGTTTTTTGAGCTTTGCTACTTCAGAATTTCTTTCCTAACAAGATTTTTTTCACTTTATATGATACTTTGTAGTAACACATAGAATTGTATCAAATTAGTTTTTTTTTTTTTTTGAATTTTGAACTTTTCCTCTCAAAAAGATACTTCAACTACTTCTCTCATCATCCTGCTATTTAGATGAGCTTCTCCAAGAACACTTCTCAAGAATCTACACTTAAAAAAGAACTGCAGTCTCTATTAACAAATATACAGGACTTATCTATTAAAATAGATAAAATGGACACCAAACTAGACAATTTTAAGGAGAAATGTTCAAAGCAGATGGAGATTATTCCTGATGTTCAGCAACAGAAATCCCATTTCATTGGAATTGAACAGGCACTAAACGAAACGAATAGTAGACTGCAAGAAGGAGAAAATCAATGTTGAATTTTTACTGAACTAGAACACTATGCTTCAACTGAAAATTTATGATCTGAATAATAGGCCACACAGAAACAACATTAGGATTTTTGGACTTCCAGAAAATATTGAAGGTAACAGTTTGGTAAATTTTCTGAGTTTTTGGTTACCTAAAGTAATTGATCTTCCTGAGGCTCTGTCTTATGGAATTGAAAGGGCTCATAGATCCCTAGTTTCTTCTCTGACTAATAAAAATAATTTGGCTAAATCAGTAATTCTAAGATTCCTTTCTACCCAGGACAAAGAACTGGTCCTTAAAATTGCATGGTCCGAGTCACCTATCAAAGTAAATGACAGCATAATCTGTTTTGACATTGACTACTCTGCTGTTCTTCTTACCAAAAGAAAACTTTTTTACCACTGATTAGAGAACGTAAAAAATGTCAAATTAAGTCACAACTTTTGTTCCCAGCTAGACTGAAGTTATTTCTGCCTGATGGTCCCAAAACATTTGATGGTTTGGAAACAGCTGTGACTTGCATCAGCTCTAACAAACTTCTCGAGAAAATTAAAGACATGGAATGGGCTTCTGCTACACTGAAAAGAGCTGCAGACAATAACACCTGGAAAACTACAGACAAAAAAAGAAACAGGAAAATAAATAACTTCTTGCATAATCTACAATGTGCTTTCTTAATTTTTATTCCCTTTTGGGGAAATAGAATAACAGTCTTTTATCTCTTGCTAGCAAATTTGTTTCAACAACTGGGACTTCAACTGCAAATGTCCTCACACATATGGTTATTTTCTTTTATCACATTAACTAATTGCTTTGAATACAAGTTAAAAAGTACTTGGTTAACTGCAGTATTATTTGCATTTTTATATGTTAATTGAAATTATAGCAGTTATACTAGGTCCAAGGGCATTCCTGTATTGTCTCATTTTGTTTGGGACAGATTGCCTGCATTTGGGCATCTAGGTTGATAGCAACCTGACTTTTGACCAGCATGTTTCTTCTGTGGTACAGAAAGCCTTCTACATGCCCCACTTCATAGGTAACGGTATCTCATCCAGGAACAAGGAGGTCATAACATCAATGTATTCTTCCCTTATAAGTCCCATTATTGAGTACAATGCACCTTTCAGCATGTACCTTGCAAAGCACATGCAGCAGCTAAAGAGACCACAGAGGTTCCTTATCAGGAGAATCCAGGCCTCAAACATCTACTATACACAGGTAGGTTAAAAGCCCTATCCCTCTACTCAATTTCATTCAGACTCCTCAGAGGTGACCTCTGTTTGGCATACAAGGTGATCACTGACCCCACCTTGATGAGACTGGTGCATATCCACAAGTCAAGCTCCACTCAAGTAATCCACATGTGTGGCCTCAACCTGGTCTGTGGCATCAACAGGACTTGTTGGAGGGACATATTTGTGCCCCAGAGACTCCCTCATTTATGGAATAGACTCCATCTCCACCTCAAGCAGAGTACCTCCTTACCCCTTTTTAAGGGCAACCTGGATAACTGGATGGGAAACAAAAAATATACCTCTCGGATTCCATCCATGTCCCTGCTGGACAGGGACATTGGGTGCTGATTTGTCTAAACATGGGCTAAACTCTTGGCTAGGCTTAGAAGGGCCTCAGGGCCAATAGCCTAGTAACCTCCCATGATCCTATATCAGTTCTTAATTTCTATTTGTTTCTTGGGTTTATTGAAATTGTAGCAATTGTGCTATGTCTAATAGCATTCCTATACTGTTTATTTTTTCTGTAGCAGTTATATGATGTAAAATCTGCTCTTGTTTAACTACAGTCATATTTCAGTTTATCCATGCCAGCTCGAGCCTTACTCATTTGACTGTAACTGAAAGCTTACATACACGTTCCCACCAAAAACACCTTTTCTTCCTTGCTTGTACTTCACAAAGTCTGCTGTCACAAGCCATTAGGATATTAGAGAGGTTTCTTCCAGCCTTGCATATATGCAGTCTAACTAGTGACTCTGATCATTATCAGTCATTCAGTCTCCGGGATGGAACACTACCTTGAAGATTTCAACTTGTGAAGGCTTGCATCACTGAATATACTTATGTTTTTGTGTGTGTTTCCTTTTAATATGTCTTTATACTTAAAAGGTTGTAGGATATTTTGATATGCCAGATTGACTTTATTGAGTCCCCATGCTGAAATGGAACTGATGCTTGAAATCTGGTCTCCAGTAGATATAGTGGTGGTATGTTGCTGTTTCTTCCTATGGCAATTTCTTTTTTTTTTCCTGAGGGCTAGCTTCATCAACATGCAGATAATAAATTATACTTTGAATGCAGCCAATTTTGGGAGGTGGGGAGAGCGACATTCATTGTGTGTGTGTGTGTGTGTGTGTGTGTGTGTGTGTGTGTGTGTGTGTGTGTGTGTGTGTGTGTGTGTGTGTGTGTGTGTGTGTGTGTGTGTGTGTGTGTGTGTGTGTGTGTGTTTGTTAATGTTTACATCAAGTTGGTTCTCGGACTTGTTTTGGATAGCCTGCCGCACATCTTTCTTTGAGTGAAATGAGGTCTGAAACCAACATGTGTTAACTATTTGTGACTTTAATTCTTAATGGTTTGCCAGAAAACAACAAATTTGATTTCAAGTTGATTGGGAATATGGGGCAAGGGTCTGGGCATTCTGCAGGAGTCTGGACAGTTGAGGGGTATCAAATAAGAGTTTCAACACTCCATGAGAGGTTAAACAAATTTAAAAATGTACCATCCTCAAACTGTTAGTTATTATGAATACCTTTATGTGAACGCAGGCTGCATACAGAATATTAATAATATGAAAATTGCATATAGTGTACTGTGTGCATGTGGATGTGGTATGTCTGCTTTTGGTGCCAGGAATAGTATGTTGTCCCTTGCAAGGGGATGTCCTGAGTGTATCTATGCTGGCCCATGTCTTGTTGTTAAGGCAACATTCTGGATTTACGAGACCATATCCTCAGCTGATTCCTTTTGGTTTGAGTTTCGTTGGTTTCCTGCTGTGTTTCTCTGAGTGGGCATGTGTATTGCTGCACAGTTCATTGCGGGTGGGGCGTGGCAGCCTGTGGGATGGTGTGGTTTGAACTAAAGTATTATAATAAGAAACTTTATCAGTGATGGACAGGGAATGTGAGGTAAAGAGTGAATGTTTTGCATGGAGATGGAGCTCTAGATCACAGGAGCAGCCTTTTGATAATGTGATCTGTTTGGTCAGCTCGAGTCTTTGTACTTCCTTCATTCCTCTCAACTGCCTGGACTTTCCTGGTGTGTCCAGGTTGTTTTTTTTTTCTCTCATTGTTTTGGTGTGTTTCTGATAAATTATGTGTTTTTTTCTGGCAGATGGTTGGATTGTATTCACTAGGTGATAATGGATGATTGAGTTTCGGACATTGTGTCTATCATGGGTGTGTGCTAATGTGGAACCTTCAACTTTATAAACCTGTTTGAGATTCTGCCTGGAATAATCTTCTGACTTCACAGGTGTAACTGGACATACATATATCACTGGTCTGCTTTAGTTGCTAAGGCAACACTGAATTTTTTTGATGGGGGGATAGTCTAGTGCAGAGTGACTCTTTTCGGTTGCTGTGCAGCCCTTGAGGTAAACACTTAAAAAAATACTGTCATAAGTGGTTGTTACAGATAATAGAAGGCCATACAGTTGGATTTCCAGACTGTATGGTGCCCTGTGGGAGTAATACATTTGATTTAAACCTAGGGCAGCATCTGCTGGACCAGTCATTAGTCGTTGGGAGCTGTGGTTGTTGTCAGGATGTGATTTTTTTTAGATTTCTATTCGGGCCTTGTTGCTTTGGTTTGTGGAGAGTATGTTCCTTGCAGGATCCTTTTGAATATACTGGCAACTTACCCTTGTGGTTCATTGGAGGCTGTGGTGAACATGCACTCTTTGAAGGGGGATGGGAGTGGAAGGTTCAAACTTACCATGAATGATCAAAAACAGAAAGTTCACTGCCAGCCAACCAAGTGAATGCTCCTTCACTACGCTTTCTGTAAACAAGTATCAACACTAGTAAAAACGGAGCAAAAGCAGGTAAATCTTATAAAACGTTCTATTTTATTCTCCAACAAATAAAACAGATAAGTTCTATTTTATTCTTCAACAAATAAAACAGATGAGCGTGCTTTCACTTACAAAGCTTCATCAGATCCATGTTAAATAACATTCCCACATGGCATTTATACCTAAATTCAAAAAACTTATAACCAATCAGGCTTCCATATCAATTACTACTTTAAAACAACATATATTTAGTGACATCTTTTAAAAGCATTTATATGCTATAAAAATCACCTTACAAAAATTATAAAAAATAATAAAAATATATATTAACTAGAGCTATGAATAGCTACATGTTAAAGATAGTACTAACACATACCTACGTCTATGACTAAATCTGAACAAGTAAAAAAGTTGATGCCCTAATATACGTGTGATGTTGATAAACTAAGTAACAGGATGAATTGGGTATAATGAAATTCCATATATAAATTAATCTGTGTGTATATGCAACTCTCTATGCATCAAATAAAAACCATATGTATGCTGGTAAAGTGTTGGACACAATGGAGCAATCCTGATATTCTATGACTGGGTTATCTTAAAAAATGTATGTAAAAAATGTAAGCAATAAACATTATGGTCGTCTTTTCAAAGCTATCTGATATTGCGACGTTTCCTTAATGATGGTTTTATAGATGCCCTTTCATTGAGTCCCTTCCCTCTATCAGCCCTCAGTATTATATTCCAATTATTCTCCCTAAACTCGGTGTGGTTAGGGAGAATAATTGGATTATAATACTGAGGGCTGATAGAGGGAAGGGACTCAATAGGTTCATAGGTTCATAGGTTCATACTAGGCTATCTGCCCGAGGGCATTTACAAGCCTAGCCCATCGCTTTAGTATGGGGAACTATACCCATTATTTTGCTGTGCCTCTGTCGAGCAGTGACACTGAGGTAATCCCTGGGGTATATCTGCGATCTCCCATCCATTGGTCAAGATTTCTCTTGAACAAGGCCAGCGGTGCTCTGCCTCACATGTACCAGGATTTTGTTCCACAGCATAGGAGTCTTTGGGTGATGAATCTATCCCTCCAGCACGTCCTATTAATGGGTTTAAGTCTCCGCCCTTGTGGCTCTGTTGAATCTAGACTTTTTGTGGTGAAGCATATTCATCAAATCTGGGTTTGTCATGTCCTTGTATGTTAGGCAAAGGTCACCTCTGGGCAAGCTGCAGGTGACTGAATAGAGCTGGAGTTCTTTCAGTCGGGCAGCATAGGACAGATTTTTGAGACCCTTTATCCTTTTGGTGAGGAACTTTTGTGGCCTCTCCAGCTGCTGCAAGTGTCGGGTCAGATACATCCCGAATGGGGCATTGTACTCAATCATTGGTCTGATGAGTGATGAGTAAAGGGAGACTATGACCTCCCTTGATCTAGATGAGAATCCCTTCATGATAAGGTGGGCAATGTAGAAGGTCTTCCTAACTACTTTAGCTACATGGGTGTCGAATGACAGACTACTATCAACCTGGGTCCCCAGGTCCCTGATAACTTCTTCTGTGCTCAGTGGATTGCCACCTATTTGGTAGCTAGGGGTAACCTTGTTTTTCCCAAAGGGTATGACTATGCATTTTTGGCATTTAACTTTAGGCCGTGGCTCTGGCACCAGTTATCCATTTCTGTGAGACCCTTCTGAAGGATATCTGTGTCAGATGTGGCAAACTTTGTCAGCCATAACCCTCCTGTGCTTGCTTAAAGTAGATGCCAAACAAGAGTGGGCCCAGGACTGAGCCCTGTGGGACACCACTTGTGACAGGTTTTGAGTCTGACATGGCGCCAGCAACTCTGACCCTGTGGGTTCTGTCACTCAGCCAGTTTGCAACCCATCTTGTGATGTATGGGTTAACATTTAAGCTGATGAGTTTTTCAATGATACCCGAGTGGGGTATTGTATCGAAGGCCTTAGCCAGATCGGTAGGCTGTATGGACTGCCTTTCCCAATGGCTTTGGTGACTGTTTCAAGAAGTCAACCAAGTTTAAAAGGCATGATCTGCCTTTGACAAAGCCAAACTGGGTTGGATCCAAAGTCTGCAAATTCCCTATGTCTTTATTTATGAGGTCCATTATGATCCTCTCCATGGCTTTGCAGATAAGGCTTGTCAAGCTAATGGGCCGGTAATTTCCAGGGTCGGTGGAGGCACCGCCTTTGTGAAGTGGGACCACAGTTGCAGTGCGCACTCCCTGGGTACGTATCCAGAGGTAAGACTTTGATTAAACAGCTGTCCTAGCTGTGGGTTTAATTCCTCATTGAGTTCGTGGAGCACACAGCCGGGGACACCATCAGGTCCCATGGATGCTGTGTTTTTGCTTTGGAGAGCAGTTCTCACTTGGGCTGGAGATGTTTGGGGGCTGCAATCGTTTGGTATAGATATCTCTCCTTTTGGGGAGGGGAGAAGTTTGCACTGAACCTGTCAGCCAGTATGTTGGCAATGTCTGTAGGATCAGTAATCTTCACATCATTTTGAACTAGTTCTGAGCATATCTGGGAGTTTCCTCCTAGGTTTCTAACATAGCTAAAGAAGGCCTTATGATTGTCTTTTGAGTCTTTAGCTATTTTTCTCTCGAAATTTGCTTTGGATGATTTTATGAGAGCTCTTAGTTTTTTACTTATAGTGATCAAGGGTGTCTTACCTTTTAAGGATTTTGCTCTATCTTGTATTAGCTTCCTCCTTTTATTGTAGAGTTTGTTTATTGGTCGGGTCCACCAGACTCCTTTGGTACTAAGAGTCTTTGTTTTGTTTGGGATTGCCTTATCCATGCAGTCCTGCAGGTGCTGGTAGAAGGTGTTTGTAAGTGATTCAGCGGCTTGAGTACTGTTTTCCGCTGGCTCAAAGGAGACCACACTAGTCTTTAGAAGTGTGAAGTCGGCTTTGAGAAGTTCTTTACTGTGGTCTTTTTATTTCAGGTGGGGTGGGATGAGGACCTCCAGTGAGATTAGTTTGTGATCTGATCTCACCAGTGAGGGGTATACTTCTGGTGTTGAACATTGTGCTCCCATGTTCGTGATGATGAGATCAAGTATGTTATCTCCTCTTGTGAGGATGGTGACTAGTTGTTCCATGGCATTTGAGTTTATGAATTCAGAACTTTTGGGCTAGGGTGTTTGAGCTTGAGTAGTGTTCCCAGTCTATATTAGGGTAATTGAAGTCACCTAGTATGATGGTGTTTGGTGATACATTTATCCTCTAGTGTCCCCTCTACTTTCAGGAAGGCCATGTGAGGTTCCTGAGTTTGTGAGGGTGGCCTGTAACATGCTACAATTTGCAGAGCAGTCTTGCCTATGGTTAATTGCACCTGGATGGTCTCCGATGCATCACCAGTCTTGAGGTGTGGGTGTCCTTGATGAATATGGATATTCTTGGTATTGTCCGGATTTTGGGGCCAGAACGCATGATATGAGGTCTGGGGTGCTCTCAGGAGCCTTGAACCAGGTTTCTGTCACAGCACAGACATCGATGTTCTCCATACTGAGAAGGGCCTCGCATTTTGAGATTGAGACTTCTGGCATTGAGCAGCATTACCCTTAGTTTTTTCCTTTTTGTGTTCTAGGGTGGTAGGTTTAGAATTTGAGCCTTGCCTAAAAAGGCACTATGGGGTGGCAAGAGCCTTTGCCAATATCCGGAATCCCAGGGTGACAGGTGCCAGCATGTCATCCCAGGCAGACAGATACTGGATCCCCTTTGAATGACACCAGTGTTTAAGCCAATTGTTAAAGCTGATCATCTTATCTCTGTATTGTGGCATCACTCTTGGTGAAGGTAGGATACTGCTCAAGGTCAGGGTCATACCTGCCTGGGCTACATAATCAGAGAGCTCCTCAATGTCTCTTTTCATGTAGTCCAGACAATGACTGAGTCATATTTGTACTTGCTGTTGAGAGACCTGAGTGCTTGCAGCTTACTGTGACCTTCTCCTTACTCAGTCTGGTGGTGTGTCTGACTATGGAGTCACCAATGACTAGTGTGTCTGGCATTGTGTTTGGCCTTAAGGGCTGTGACTGTTTGACACTCTGACTGTGAGGTCTATGTGTTGCAGGTGTTGTGTTCTGAGGTGGTGGTTGTTTGGGTGTCTGCTTTGGTGGCCTCTGCTGTTTTGGTAGATTTTTGATCAGAGCCTCCGAGTATGTCTTTGTGTGTTTATGTGTATGATTTGAGGTTGTAATGGTGCTATGTGAGACTGGGTCTATGGTGTGTGTGGTAACCTTCACCTCCTGACTGGTCTTGCCAGTCCTGTGTTGAGAGAGCTCAGCCTGCAGTTAGGCCATATAGTTGCATCTCTCGCATGTATTTGTGTTTTGTGGGAGGAGGAGAGGGTTGTCTGTGTACATGAGGCAATTGTAACATTGCCTCAGTATTGTTCACCAGCTGAGCAGGAGAGGACACTAGCAACTGATCCCTCGACATGCTAGAAGGATAGACAAAAACTTTAAAAAGATTCAGGGGACGGGTGGTGACGAGATGGGGGGGGTTTTTGGGGTACTATCTATGACAAGAGTGCAAGGTAATAAGTACTGTAGGAGCAAGTGCTAGGTTTAACAGATAGAGAATAGTCTACTTGGAGTCAAGTGGAGATGATCTTTTAGTTATAGGATCGCTGATTAGATCCAGTAGTATATAGTCGGGAAAGTAGTTTTTAAGGGAAAATTTGAAGAGTGGAAACAGTGGCAGCTCCGGCTTCATCGCTAAATCAATCAGCAGCGCCGCTACCGCTTTTATACCAGGCAGGGGCTGGAAAAAGCTAGAAACTGATAAACTACTAGTTACTGGCTGAAACCTCACAAAACTGGACTGAAACTGGACTAAACTTTTTTCTTTTTTTTTTTTCACAAAACAGGCAGAAACAGGTACAGCAAACACTTATAAATGCTATGAATCAGCTACTGCAGCGAAGAATTTGCTACAAATACAGTCAAATAGTAACAAACAAGGATTCCAAGTGCAATATTAAGTTAAATGCAGTAAAAACAGCTTCAATGTAACAGGGTATTCAGATGTGGAAAGCAACAAAAATATACTTAGTATCTATTCAGCTCTCTGCAGCCTGGATTACTCTGCTGGGTCTGTGCTGAGTAGGTACAAGCTGAAAAAAGCACGCTACGCGTTTTATACCAGGGCTGGAAAAAGCTAGAAACTGGCTAAACTACTAGTCACTGGCTGAAACCTCACAAAACTGGACAGGTAACTTCCTCTCCCCAAACAAGGCAAGGAAACAGTAAGCCCAGGAATCAGCAACTCTGAAACTGGACTAAACTAGTAAAGCAGGAAAAACAAGAGATATTTTTTCTTTTTTCTTTTTTTCAAAACAGGCAGAAACAGGTACAGCAAACACTTATAAATGCTATGAATCAGCTACTACAGCTTACACAGAAGAATTTGCTACAATACAGTCAAATAGTAACAAACAAGGATTCAAGTGCAATATTAAGTTAAATGCAGTAAAAACAGCTTCAATGTAACAGGGTATTCAGATGTGGAAAGCAACAAAAATATACTTAGTATCAAGAAAAGTTGCTTATTCAGCTCTCTGCAGCCTGGATTACTCTGGTCTGTGCTGAGTAGGTACAAGCTGAAAAAAGATGCGTTTACAGCGTTTTACCAAACGACCAATAAACTACTAGTTACTGGCTGAAACCTCCACTCCCCAAATAAGGCAAGGAAACAGTACACAGGAACTACAACCAAAGCCCAGGATTCAGCAACTCTGAAACTGGACTAAACTAGTAAAGCAGGAAAAACAAGAGATATTTTTTTCTTTTTTTTTTCACAAAACTGGCAGAAACAGGTACAGCAAACACTTATAAATGCTATGAATCAGCTACTACAGCTTACACAGAAGAATTTGCTACAAATACAGTCAAATAGTAACAAACAAGGATTCCAAGTGCAATATTAAGTTAAATGCAGTAAAACAGCTTCAATGTAACAGAAAGGCAATACAGTCGCTAGGTATTCAGATGTGGAAAGCAACAAAAATATACATAGTATCAAGAGAAGACACTTATTCAGCTCTCTGCAGGCTGGATTACTCTGCTGGGCCGGCTGGAGTCTGTGCTGAGTAGGTACAAGTTGAAAAATCGCTGGCGTTTACAGCGTTTATAGGGGCTGGAAAAAGCTAGAAACTGGCCCAAAACGACCAATAAACTACTAGTTACTGGCTGAAACCTCACAAAACTGCACAAAGCCACTGGTAAGCAAGGTAACTTCCTCTCCCCAAATAAGGCAAGGAAACAGTACACAGGAACTACAACCAAAGCCCAGGAATCAGCAACTCTGAAACTGGACTAAACTAGTAAAGCAGGAAAAACAAGAGATATTTTTTCTTTTTTCTTTTTTCACAAAACAGGCAGAAACAGGTACAGCAAACACTTATAAATGCTATGAATCAGCTACTACAGCTTACACAGAAGAATTTGCTACAAATACAGTCAAATAGTAACAAACAAGGATTCAAGTGCAATATTAAGTTAAATGCAGTAAAAACAGCTTCAATGTAACAGAAAGGCAGGCGAAATACAGTCGCTAGGTATTCAGATGTGGAAAGCAACAAAAAATATACTTAGTATCAAGAAAAGTCGCTTATTCAGCTCTCTGCAGCCTGGATTACTCTGCTGGCCCACGTGGAGTCTGGCATTTATAAAACCATCATTAAGGAAACGTCGCAATATCAGATAGCTTTGAAAAGGCGACCATAATGTTTATTGCTTACATTTTTTATATACATTTTTTAAGATAACCCAGTCATAGAATATCAGGATTGCTCCATTGTGTCCAACAATTTACCAGCATACATATGTTTTTTATTGGATGCATAGAGAGTTGCATATACACACAGATTAATATATATATGGAATTTCATTATACCCAATTCATCCAGTTACTTAGTTTATCAACATCACACATATATTAGGGCATCAACTTTTTTACTTGTTCAGATTTAGTCATAGACATAGGTATGTGTTTATACTATCTTTAACATATAGCTATTCATAGCTCTAGTTAATATATATTTGTATTATTTTTTATAATTTTTGTAAGGTGATTTTTATAGCATATAAATGCTTTTAAAAGATGTCACTAAATATATGTTGTTTTAAAGTAGTAATTGATATGGAAGCCTGATTGGTTATAAGTTTTTTGAATTTAGGTATAAATGCCTTGTGGGAAAGTTATTTAACATGGATCTGATGAAGCTTTGTAAGCGAAAGCGTGCTCATCCATTTTATTTGTTGGAGAATAAAATAGAACTTATCCGTTTTATTTGTTGGAGAATAAAATAGAACTTTTTATAAGATTTTCCTGCTTTTGCTCCATTTTTACTAGTGTTGATACTTGTTTACCATGATTGATGTTCATATAAAATGATATATACAATTATTGTAACTATATCTTACAGTCTTCATGCAATGTATGTAAAGAGTTCTGAGTAATAAGGAAAATGTTCACTATAAACTTCACAAATGCAATGCACATAATCTGCAGAAATGGAAACTTTGATAAATGACTTTAAATTGTCCTGCAGTCCTATTTTTAAATATGATAGCGACAAGGACACAATTGATACAATGTGACCTTTGCTCAGTTGTGGGAAGCATATGGCCTACAATGTATAAATAGTATTTATTATATAAAGCTTCAATGCACAGAGTACCCCTCTATTACTCTACCTTAGTATATGTTAAAATAAATTATAAACAGACAATTTAATGTAGTGTTTTTAAACATTTTATTCAGCTGACTAAGCGAATTGCAGATCTTATTTCCTGGGTAATTACTCTGTTACATATTATTAATACTTTTAAATTTTAAGAACCTGTTAATATACTGATGATGGATTCACTACTCTTCTCCAGCATATGTTAAATAATTAATTGCATGTGGTGGAGCTTAAATAGCTATATTTGTTGGGTTGTTTGAGTAGCAAATGCTGTGCAGGGTGGGAGTTTGTAACTCCAGGAATGGGTTGGGTTGTTATAAAATTATAATTTCTTGCTATTTGTATTATTCAAGTTCTTTTATTGTGTCTACTATACACCCCAAATTGAATTCTATTAACCTTTGGATTCTGACAGATGCAGCATTTTATTTACGAACCATCTTTTTTACACCGATGAAGTGATATTTAAGCAATAACAGATGATGTGGTGTGGTATATTGAAGATTTACCCACGGTTGGTGTGGTTTAATCACGGGGGTGAAGCCCAAGTGATTAAATAAAGCCAACCGTGGGTAAATTTCAATATACCACAACCACAGAGTCGGTTATTGCTATTATACAATGACATTATTGAAGAAAAAAATACTTACTTTTCTTTAATAAAATGTCTTTGTATAACAGCGCATTACTGTTCTTCTGCTGGTTGTGGTACACTGCTTCCTTGTTTTGATGTACTGAGCATGTGTATGGGACTTGCGTCCCACGCATACTCAGTACATCAATGCTTTAAGATTTTAAGGTATTTATATATATATATATATATATATATATATATATATATATATATTTGAATTTGTTTATGAAATGCAGTTCCCTAAGTGCAATAATGATCCTGTTGGGATGTCTTTTCTCAGTTCTGATTTAATTGGTTAGGATGGTGGGCATATTTTGATTTCTGCTTTTAAAATAACTGCTTTTAGTGTATGGTATTTTACTGACGAAGTCTCCAATACTTGATGATGGAAGCACTTATTTTATTGTGGTTTTCTGTAAATAAAAAGGGACTACAACTTTTCCTTGTGCCTTGGATTCATTTGCAAATGATTTTGTGGTCCACGTGTACCTGCCGGATTTCTTATTTCATTGTAGTTTGTGTTTCTGGTGTATTTTCATCATCTGAGATATTGTCTAGTGGTGGAAAAGGTTTACTTGATTTGGGACTATATCTCTTCCATTATTAAATCTATATCTCTGTTAACAGATACACATTACACAGTCAAATGGAAGAAATTCTTAGACATTTTATCCTTCAGTCCATGTAATAAATCTAACTCTCATAAAACATGAATTCTAAACAATCCATTTGTTTGGTTGTTAAAAGACTTTTCCATTACACTCAATTCTCAAGTATATACATCTAACTATATACTACTTATGGTAAACAACTTCAGAAATTTTATTTACAAAAGACCAGACTATAAAGCATGGAAGTCCCTTCTTTCTCCTATTGCTTTTACACATGGAAATATGTTTTCTTCAGACTCTGCAAAAATGATGATGTTCAGGGATAAGCATTTAGTCTATCGGTTCCAGTTGCTGATAAATAATGACTTGAAATATGTAGATTATTTGATTAATGAATATAAGTTAAATAAAATTCTATGGTTGGAAATACAAGCCTGTGGACAGTTTGTGTCTAATCAAATAGACTCAATGTCATCCAGTGCAAAGGTGAACATCCCTAAGCTATTCAGCTTTATGGCATTATCTTTACAACTTAAATCTCACAATAACAGTAAACTTTCACAACTATATAATTTTTTTTATTAATGAAACAAAAAAAATACTAAGAAATTTATTGAAACTATAAAACCTTGGTTAATAATAATTCACCTAAAGATCAAGATAAGAAAATAATATTAGAATCATTCAAACTGACTACTTCCTTTCTTAGATGGAGATTATTTGTCTGGAAATCTATGAACAGATCTTTCCTAACACCACATATAATAGGGAAAATTAATAAAAGGGACAGTCTATGTTAGAGATGTAAAGCAGAAACAAAGGCTGATTGGTCTCATATGTTTTTTGATAGCATACTTCTTAACTCTTATTGAGATAACATAAACAACTTTCTTTGGGCTTTGTTTTCAGACAATTTTGTCTTATCTAAATCATTGATTTTATTTAATACACCAGTTCCTGCTTGTGTAAAAAATAAATAAATAACATACCCCCTGGTGTGATCTATTTTAACTGTTGCTAGAAAGGTTATAACTAGAAATTGGAAATCTGATTCTTCACTCTTTTTCTTAGAGTTTAAGAACATTATTGCTGATGTCTATAACTTGGAATTGTTGACTATTAAATCAAGACCCATCAGAAGTACTCTGTCCTATAATATGTGGCATAAGTTTAAAGTTTTATTAGACAGAGTCTGTTCATCTATGAAACTATCTATTCGAAGGTTTAATATATATATTTGTTTGTTTATAATGGACACCTTTGCAAATACTTTAGTTTGTTTTTCTTTTGTCAGTTATTTCATTCTACTGTTGGACTTTCTGTAATAATTGTATGCAATACATTGTTTTTTGGAAATTAATAAGAGTTTCAGTTAATGGTCCTGTTTTGATATCTCCCTTCCTCTCACCACTAATGTCCACCCAAGTCTTTATGAACGGATTCATTTCTTGGGAGAGATCCATGGCTGAACACTGCTTAACTCTGTAGACAGACCCTCCTTCAATAGAGAGGGAGAGTGTCCTTGAAAATATGTCTCCTAAGAGAGACAGATTTCCCTTTCTTGCATACATTTTGAAGGTATAAGAGGAGTGTCTGAATCCTGCTGTAATCCTGCAGGTGAGCCCTCACTTTCCAGGGAGAGAATGTTGTCATGGTCTGCAATCTCTGAGATAGACACTACCCCCATTAAAAACAGGTGAGAGTTGAGAAGCAATCATCATATGAGCGGCTTGTAGATTTTATAGGAAGGAAATCCCTAACTCAGCAGTGCAAGCATAATGCAGGCATCATAACTTACATCAGTTTACTTAAGTCATTCTTTATTAATCCATCGGCCTGACTTGCAATCAGAAAGGCTTGTTTGTACTGGGGCACATTCCCAGCCATAGGCAGATCTCACACTACACTCAGAATAGGCACATCTGCATTGTCAAATGTAGAAGATGTTACTCAGTCCTTGGTTGCCTGGGCTGTAGTCAGGGCTCCTGCCCTCTACACTACTGGTGCAGGAATCTTTGTCATCCACAGGAATAATTGTTCAAGGCTCATCTGTGGAGAGGCATATATATCAAATAATAACCACTTCAGAAACTGAACCAGTCTGTGAACAAGAAAAACAGGTGGAAAATTAATTGAGCATTACTGATATTTATAAATGTTTGCTACCAGATACACTTGCAATACGGTACCCAAATAAGTTACAGTTAGGAAACCTATGATTGTGCCTGTTGTACTCAAAGACAGTGAGATCTCTTATCTGTACTTCCCATGGTTGAAGACAAACATTCCTCAAGATATTCAAATATGCCCACCCATCATAGCTGTTTTCTGCTTTTATTTCCTAGCACAATCCAGATATTCTAGCAGTCACAGTATCCTGGGTCAGAAAAGTCTCCTCCAAATTCCAATACTTTCTGAACTCCTACAAGTATGTCAGTGAGGGTCTATATTATGATATTGCACGTTCAGAAGAGCAAATGATACATAATCAACCCCATGTAAGTGAAAGCTTACAATGTCAAAACCTCAGAACAGCGATTTTTTTCCAATGGAAAAAAAGCGCTGTTCCGAAATAAAAAAAAATTGTAAAATATTACATAATGTGGGGGGGCTTCACCCCTACACCCCCAATGTTGAGGGCTGTGCCCCCCACACACCTCCTACTTAAATATACCAACTTGGAGATCGCACTACAGTGCCATAAATGGCAAAGTAGTGAAAGCGGCCAAGCAAATTCTTTCCCAGGGAAAGAATTTGCTGAAAAGCTGCTTTGCTATTTTGCCTTTTCGCGCTTTTCAGTTTGACAAAGATGCATTTGACAACCTGCGTCTGTGACAGCATAATAAGGAGCCTGTCAATGATGCCTGACTCAACAAAAGATCAGGTGGAAGATCTCTAATTATGTACAGAAATAATATAACAAAAAGTCATTACCCAAAGAACGTCTTCCTAAGACACTGATCCCAACTGGATTCTCCTAAAATTTCCAGCTCGCAAAGGCAAACCATTACTGATCACTGCAGCCTACCTACCACCTCTTTCTTCCCTAAATAAATTAAAATGACTCATCACTAACATCCTTAATAACTGCTCCAAACATAATAACATAATCATTCTGGATGACTTATCTTCACCGTCTTTCATTTGACATGATTACTGTCCTGCAGAGCTAGGTCTCCTTCAACTCATAAAAGAACCAACAAGACTTAACTTCAGGTCCTCCAAACACTCCACATTTGCTTGATTATTACAATCATATCAAACTCCATAGCCAAAATAAACACTCTGCCTCCATCACTATGCAACCACTGCACAATCACATTTGCAGTTGTCAACCATCCTATAAAACTGCTACCAATATTAAAAGTCTTTAGAATCCAGAGTATTACCATATAAATTAACTCAGATCTTTTCTCACAGCCCATAACTGGAATTATATACTTTTCTTACATGACCATAATACAGCAGCTGTAAGCCTAACCAACATTCTACTCCAGCTGCAAGACAAGTTCTTCCTCTTATCCATAGACTTTATAAACACACTAAAACTGAATCATTATCCTCTAAACTCAGACATTTTTTAACTCTAAGGCATCTCTGTTCTACTTGAAAATATATCCACTGACACTCCTCCTGAATATGATAACAAAAACCCTTGATTCCTATTTATCTTTGTCTCACCCACATATATATTCTATGTCTCACACAAAACATCATGCCACAGATTTGGAAAATAGGTCTAACTAACCCCTCCTAAACCAAGCCAGCCCAAAAGATACCTCTCACATCTGTCCAATATCCATCCTCCCAATTCTGGCCAAAGTTCCTGAAAAGATAGTCTACACCCAACTCTCCCTCTATATTCAGCAGTACTATCTACCCTTCTTCTAACAATATGGATTCTGGCATGAATAAAGTACTATGACAGCCCTTTAGTACCTAACTGATGACATCCCGCTAAACTATGATAGTGGCCTCCTAACAGGTGCCCTTATAGCTGACAAAGGCATTTGACCTCACTGACCACTATCTTATCCGAGACAAACAAAATTAAATTGATATCAGTGTAGACACTGCTCCCTGGTTAAAAAAAAAGCATCCTCACTGACAGTCATTTCAGTTAAAACAGGATCTTTCCAGTCAGAATCTGCACCTATTACCAAAGATGTATTGCAAGGATCTAGTCTTGCTTCCTTAATCTTCTCCATATTAATTAACAGACATTCTTGTGATCTTCTCCATTTCCCACTTGTTCTCTATACTGATGATGCAGTCATTTACTGATCAGGTCACTCTCACACCAACATTCAGTATCAACTCCAGTCAGACTTACATGAGTTCCATCACCAGATCATACATGATAAACAACTTCTCAAACTCACCATGAACAAAATTATGTTTTTGGAACTCCACATCAAATTCACCAAGCACCTGACTCTTTAACTATCTTTGACCTATATAACCATTCCATAGAGACAACATCCACCTTCAAATATGTAGGACTAAACTTCCATTACAATATAGACAATGTGATAGCAAAGATAAACTCCCTTCTCTTCTGTGCCAGCTAGGCAGAGCAGCCACTGCCAAAGGAGCTCTCCTTTCTCATCTTGAATATTGGCTCCCGGTTTTTGCCTCTTCCTCCAATAAAAACATTGCCACATTCCAAAGTATCTGTAAAAGTATCTACTGATTCATTAAAAACATACTTCTCTATGAACATCGCTGTATCATCCTAGAAAAAGTCAAATGGCTGCCCATAAAACAAAAATATAACCTAATTTTAGGATCCCAGCTCTTCAACTACTCCAGCTACACTTATTTACTCCCTTTGCAGCTAGACTTCAAGAAAAAAATTCACACAAGCCACACCAGCTCCCACTACCCCTCCCATTACTCCTTGAACCAAAATCCGCAGCACTGCACATGCTCTCTCCTCTGTGGCATCTACTCTTTGACAAGCTCTCCCCATCAAGATTAAAGAAATCAACACTTATTCCAAATTCAGAATGCAATTTAACAAGCAATTCTTCATCCAAACCAAATGCTTCTGCTTCAACACAGGGCATATCCCCTAACCTAACTCCTTTCTGAGTCTCTTCTCAGTCAAGATTCATTGGTGACTGAGCCACTTTAGAAACTAGTGCATTTATTGTACATTACACTCTGCTGGATTGTACATTGCACTGTGCTTGTTCACTAGAATGTATGCACACATTTATTTTCTATGTAATTAGTCTGAACTACTATGTTATTAAATACATTTCTGTATTTTTCGTTTGTGAAATGTTTTGTAATTCTCCCAGGCTGAGCCTGAAACTGGTCAGTATTGATCAGTGCACTACCCAGTAAACAAATGTATACATATGTATTGGTTCATACACAAAACCTGATCAATAAATTAAACAACTAAATATTAATGTAATCTTGATAAGATGGATAGCTGTATAGCTTATAAACAGGAGATGACAAGCATCATACAGCAACTGGACAGATTAAATTCTCCATTACAGTTAGTGGGTCCCACAAGGCTCTGTCCATTTCCATACTTGTTTAGGATGTATTTTTTGGATATATGTATTTTTTTTATCTGAGGTGTTCTATAGTCTGCATGCGGATAACTTGAAAAAGGGAAAACTAATCACATCTGTTGTTTAGGTCATGTCTATATCTGCAAAAAACAAAAATGCTACTAAATTGTCCATTTGGGCATATGAAAATAATAGGATGAAATATTGGGAGACATAGATTGTATGCTGAATATGTAACTCAGCACACAGTAATTGAAACTGGATTCATTTGAGTACCTGGCAATATGAGCAGAACTTGCTTTGAGTTTTTTCTGATCATAGGGATCAATTGGTTAATGTTAGGTATAAAACTGTACAGATTGTATACAAAATGTATAAAGCCTAGATAAAATCATTGTTTGTTAGTTACATTAGATCTAAACTAGAGTATGGAATAGTAATGTGGAAGCCTTACAAAAAAACTAACATGAGTAAATTAAAAACAGTACAGCAGAACTATACCATGGAGATCCATGGGTGTGAACATTTAAGTTTATTTTAATTATTTTATTCTATTTTACATTGTGTGACCAGGGAAGTTTGGCTGGGCACAAAGGTAGAGGCCTGGGGAGAAAGGCTTAAGTAATTGGAATGCATTCAAAATCTTAAATTTCTATAATATCAACAACATCAGGCAGAGCACAAGTAAACTAACCCATGGATTCAATAAACTCCATGTAGGTTCTGCATAGAGCCTACACAGAGTGTTTTTGCATACACGATATTGCTCATCATGCAGTATCACACCATGCATATTAATGATGCGCAGCGCCATGTAAGCAAGGTTTTGCAGCTTGCACTAGTGTTGCTGGCCGCAAAACCTGTCCTATGAATGTGGATCATACCTTCCAACCTTTTAGTACAATAAATCTGGACAAAGACTAAAATAATGGGGGGACAAAGGACCAACAATAGGGACAGATTTACCATGTTGTTCTTATAAATGTAGAAAGTAGGTAGAATAACAGGTTTTGCATTAGCTTGCATTTTCTGAAGGATATAAAGTATGAAACTCAAATGTATGTCAATATGTATTGACTTGAATCTTCAGTGATTTTCCAGAAAACCACACATTTTACGAGGAACAGCCCAAAAATATGATGCAAACATCTGTTCATTCTGCAAAATTCTCAACAGTTGAGAGGTATGATGTGGATACCATTTCCATGTAAAATTGCTTGCCGCAAAAGCAGATTGTAGGACACCATGGCAATTGCTTTTCCCTTACTTTAATTTTCCTCATTAAAATTTATTTAGATCACTGCCATAGGCTGTTTTCTTCATTTCAACTATGTCTCATTTTTTTTTTCTTTTTTTGTGGCCAGTGTTTGTACAATGCACTTCATAGGTTTATAGGTTCATAGGTAGGTACTGGGCTATCTGCCCGAAGGCATATATTAGCCCAGCCATGTTGTGCGGTATTCACCACCCCTTTGGTTAGTTCTCTAGGCCCTTGATCCAGCAGCTAGTACCCTTGGCCCCTATCTAGTAGAGCTGTTGGTATGATCCCTGGTGTGAACTTTCTGTTACCCATCCACTTGTCAAGGTTCCTCTTGAAGAGTGATAGTGAGGAGCACTGTCTTATGCAGATCAGGACTTTGTTCCATAGCAAGGGAAGTCTTTGTGAAGGGAATCTATCCCTCCAGCATGTTCTATTCATTGTTGTTCTGAGGTTTACATCCCTAGAGCATGTAGCTCGAGTAGATTTGGTTTTGCTAAGATGGAGCATGTTCAACAGTTCTTGGTTGGACATGGCTCTGTATGTTAGACAGAGATCGCCTCTGAGAAGGCGGTATGCAACAGAGAAAAGTCTTAGTTTTTTCGCTCGTGCTGCATAGGGCAACTGTTTGAGGCCAGTAATCCTCTTAGCGAGGTACCTCTGTGGTCTCTCCAGCTGCTGGAGATGCCTAGCCAGGTACATTCCAATTGGTGCATTGTACTCAATAATGGGTCTGATGAGGGAAGACTAGAGGGGCATCACTACATCCTTAGATCTTGATACGAACCCTTTTGTGATCTGATGGGTCACATAGAAGGATTTTCTAACCACCTTGGCAACATGGTTATCAAAGGAAAGCTGACTATCTACTTGGGTCCCTAGATCCCTTATTACTTCTTCAGATTTCAGGGGGTCACCTCCTATGTGGTAGTTTGTGGGTACTCTGTTTTTTCCAAAGGGGATTACTACGCATCTTTTAGCATTTAGCTTGAGACCATGGCTTTGACACCATGCATCAGTCTCATTAAGGCCCTTCTGGAGGATATCCATGTTGGCTGGAGACTCTATTATAGCACCCAGTTTGCAGTCATCCGCAAACTTGGTCAGCCACAGCCATTCAGTGCTTGCCTGCACTTCTGAGAAGTATATGCCAAACAGGAGGGGCCCCAGGACAGAGCCCTGAGCCACACCGCTCATTACTGGTCTGGATTCGGACATAGATCCCACTACTCTTACTTTGTGGGATCTGTCTGAGAGCCAGTTTGCAATACATCTTGTGACATAAGGGTTTATGCCCAGGTTGGTGAGTTTATCAACAATACCTGAATGGGGAATGGTGTCAAATGCTTTAGCAAGGTCAAGGTAAGCCGTGTATACCTCCTTTCCCTTATCTATAGCCTGAGTAACTGTCTCAAAGAAGTCCACCAGGTTCAGGAGGCATGATCTGCCCTTGACAAAGCCGAACTGTGTGGGGTCAAGTATTTGGAAGTTCCCAATCTCTCCATTTATGAGTTCCATAATGATTCGCTCCATTGCCTTACAGATCAGACTGGTCAGGTTTATTGGTCGGTAGTTCCCAGGGTTGGTTGTGGGCCCACCCTTGTGCAGTGGAGCCACCATTGCTGGGCGCCATTCTATGGGCACATATCCTGTCGAGAGGCTGAGACTGAACAGGGTATTCAAATGCGGGGTTAATTCATTTTGGAGCTCGCGTATGACACAGCCCAGGACACCATCCGGTCCCATGGAGGCAGTGTTTTTAGCTTTAGATAGAGCCTTATTAACCAAAGTATTAGTAATAATTGGAGTTACACAATCTCCTGTAATAGTAATAGGCCCTGTAAGTGGTGAGGGGGGGGGGATTTGCACTGAACCTGTCAGCCAAGATGTTGGCAATGTCAGTGGGGTCAGTGTATTTTGTTCCATTTTGTACTAGCTCAGAACAGACCTGAGCATTGCCATTTAGGTTTTTGATGTAACCATAGAAGGCCTTATGGTTATCCTTGGCATCCTTGGCAACTTTTTATTTGAAATTGGCTTTAGTTGACTTGATGAGGGCCCTCAATTTCTTACTAATGCTGATCAGGGATGATTTTTCTACTTGAGATTTGGCCTTTTTTTGTATAAGTCTCTTCCTTTTATTGTATAGTTTGCTTATGGCCGGGGTCCACCAGACTGGTTTCTTCTTGCTTGAGGAAGAAGTCTTGGTTTTATTTGGGATAGCATGGTCCATGCAATCCTGAAGATGTATATAAAGTGCCTTGGTGTAGGATTCTGCATCCTGGATATCATTATCCTTCTGCAAGGGAATAGTGAAGCTTTCCACTTCTGATGCAAGTAGTTTGAAGTTTGCTTTGGAAAGGTTTTTTATGATGGTTTCTTTGACTGGGGGAGGTGGAGGGGTGAGGATGTCCAGGGTTATCAGTTTGTGGTCTGATCTGTCCAGAGAGGGAGTGATAACGGGTGTGGTACAATGGGCATCCATATTTGTGATGACTAAATCCAATATGTTGTCCCCTCTAGTGAGAGAACATACCAGTTGTTCAAGGGCATTTGAATTTATAAATTCTATGAACCACTGGGCATAGGAGTTAGAACTTTGGTAGTTCGCCCAGTCTATACCAGGGTAGTTGAAATCACCCAAAATTATGGTGTTGGGTAGGACCTTTATATTTTCCAATGCCTCAAGGAATGCTGAGTGAGCATCTTGGGACATGGTGGGTGATCTATAACAGGCTACGACTTGAAATGTGGTTTTGCCTGCTGATAGTTGCGCATGGATGATCTCTGGGGCATCATGCTGTGCCACTAACCTGGAGATGTGGGTATCCTTGATGAATATGGATACACCTCCACCCTTTGTACTGCAATCTGGTAACTGAGGCTGGAAGGTATGATATGAATTGTAAATTGGTAGTGCTAGGGTGCTCTCTGGAGCCTTGAACCAGGTTTCCGTCAATGCACAAACATCGATTTTCTCCATACTGAGGAGTGCCTCGAGTGCGTGCATTTTGAGGTTGAGACTTCTGGCGTTGAGTAGCATTACCCTTAGTTTTTGGTTACCTGTGCTGGTTATGGTGGTTGGTTTGTCCTTTGAGCCTTGCCTAAACAAGGCACTATGGGGATGGCAAGAGCCTTGGCCAGTATTCGAAAGCCTAGGGGTGACAGGTGCAAACCATCTCTGGCAAAACAGCAAGGCTTGTCTATCATGTCATCCCAGGCAGATAGACACTGGCTCCCCTTAGAATGACACCAGAAGCTTAGCTAATTGTTGAAATTGATCATTTTGTCTTTGTATTGTGGTATCATTCTAGGTGAAGGTAGTATGCTACTCAAGATCAGGGTCATACCAACTTGGGCTACATAATCAGAGAGCTCCTCAATGTTTCTTTTCATGTAATCCAGGGAGGTACGTCTTAGATCATTCACACCAACATGTACAATGACAGCATCATACTTGTACTTGTTCTGGAGTGACTTAAGTGCCTGTGTTACTTCTTAGCACAAATGCTTTTAGCTGTGCTTACCCAGTTTGCACAAAGTGCAGCAGTGCACAAACTGGAGAAATGGACTGCCCAGGTTGCATACAGGACCCAGACAGCCACAAACATAAACTGGATGCATTCAGTTAATACTATTGGTCATCATTCAAGCATGGTAAGTGGCATTGTGCTTCAATTAACATTGAGAATACTATGACAGAGTATATCATGTCACTAATCCTGTGGCAGCAGGTGTTAAGTGCAGGTGTGGAGTGCAGATGTTCCAGGATTCTAGTACAGGGTGTGAAAATTTTGATTTATTGTTGTGAGATTACAGATTATAGCAGTGAAGTGCAACATACATGACTGTTTTCCTCAACCTTCTTGTGGCAATAGCTGTAAGTGTAGGAGAACAGTAGACATGGTCCATTTGACTAGGACATTTACACAAGTGCCTGTAAACCAAATAATCTTGCACATTGTTTAACATCGGGCAAACATGGTGCCAGGCAGTGCCTACCATGTTTTTGTGATGGTAAGAGATGTGCAATATTTTCAAAGGTTTTAAAACCAAACTGTACACACTCTCAGAAAGCATGAGATGTGCAGTTGTTGAGAAAACATAAGGATACAAAATACAATTGGTGGGAAATGCTCATTCTACATTGAGCTTGAGCTATGGTAGACATGTCTGATATTGCTGATGACGAAGTACACTTTCTAGAGCAGAGATGGGGTCTTCAGGAGTCCAATGTCTTTACTAGACTCCTAGTTAAAGAGCATGGGCCCCAGTTGCTGCAGTGGGACTATACAGGATCAGAATACAAGCCTGAAGCCTGAAATAGTATTACCAGGGCTTTGACCAGTGTCACAGGTATCCCCTGCACTGGTGAGTAGTGCAGATATCACTTTGATGACCTCCAGAGGAGGAAGTGGGATACCTTTTTGCATTGAATCAGGGAGTTTAGTGCAGGGAGCACCCCACAGATGTGTACATATCAATATCAGTGAGCATGCATATCTCAACTATAAAAGAACGTATGCATGCCTTAGTCTGTAGCACAAAGTAACAGCTCCATATTCTCAAATAACAGTGAGCATGCATCTCTAAACTGTAAAAGGAAAATAAGCATGCAGTAGTTTGTATGACAAAATAACAATACAGTATTAGAGAGTAGTCAGTGGTTGTGGGTTCAAAAACACACTTACCAAATATATATACTGTTAGATTTTCATCATTATTGCAATGTAACTTCAAACCTCTACACCAGTGGCACAAATGACCTCTTGTAAACTGTAATCAGTATAATTGGAAAACACATATGTGCAATATATATGCACAGATAAAGGATTGGTGGCTGCAATTTGTATTATAGTGTGCCTCTGTTATGAACTGGGTAGTCTTAAAAGTAATGAAGAATTTTTTAGAAGGTTGTAGTGTCAAAAGTAAAGGTGACAGAATAGAGTCAAATAATTATATCAATGCTTTGTGTGTCACATATGAAGTTACTAATGTTCCCCCTTTTTTCTCTCACCCCAACCATTATCTTCTTTTTTTCCCATAACATAGCAGGGTAGGCCTGTCCCATGGGATCCTCCTGCTCCCACTCCACTGGCTACAGCACTGCTGCCCAGCACATCTGGTGTGCAACCTGGCAGCACTCCTCTGCTGCCTCTGCATGACCAGATCCCTCAGGTAGTTCTGCCCCAGAGGATAGGCCTGTGGCTCCCTCCCAGAGCAGTGGCAGAGGTGTTGACTTTATCACCAACAATAACTGCTAAGGATGGTGGATAGGATTGTGCACTGCACTGTGGGTGCATGGCTATGCTGGATGGACATCCTAGTTCAGAATAACAGTAGAAGACGCAGATGTTGGGCACTGCAGCCAGTGGTGCATTGAGGTGACAGTGATGACAGTCCACTGGGTGAGGACTAGGTTTTCACTGTCAACCAGCTTGACATGCATAGGACCTCAATTTCCCACCATCTCCCCAACTGTGGTGTTCACCCACCTCTTTTGTTCTTTACTGGCCCTGTCTCTTGCCTTGTATGACTTGTCTGCCTGCAATTGCTTCCTCACCTACCCAACTGTCCCACAAAAAAAAAATCGTCTCATGCATAGCTCTCCATTTCACACAAGTGTCTTGATGACACACTTTATTCAGTCCAATTGGCTATACAACATGATTGTGCTGTGGTCACCCCTCTCTCTGGAGATGATAGTCGAAATTAATCTAATATTCAGCTAATATTTTGCATATAAGGTCATGTTTTAGTGTTGAAGAAATGTTTAGCTATGGTTCATTCCTACATCCTTCCTGTACATTCCTGCCCTCATTGGAGAGCTATGTATGGGACAGCATTTTTGTTTTTGAGAGAGAGGAATGTTGAGGAAGGTACTTAGGTATGTCTGGGTCAGGTAAGTTGGGTAGGTGAGGAAGCAAATGCAGACAGACAAGACATCCAAGGCAAGACGCAGGGATGGTGAAGGACACAAGAGGTTGGTGAACACCATGGTTGGGGTGAGGATGGTGACATCGTGAACCCAGGGACATCTAGCTGGGTGAAAGTGAGAATCGAGCCATCACTGACTGGACTGTCATCACTGTCACCTCACTGCACTGATGGCTGCAGTATCTGATATCTGCTTCTCCTTGTGTTATTCAGCACAATGATGGAGAGCAGGGTCTCCATCTAGCATAGGTATACACCAACTGTGTAGCACACTATCCTATACACCAACCCTGGCAGTTCATCGTGGGTGATAAAATCACCACCTCTGCTGCTGTTCCCAGAGGGAAACTCTGGCCTATTCTGTGGGACAGAACTACTTGAGAGGCCAGGTAGTGCAGGAGCAGCAGAGCCTCCTAACATTCTTTCTGTGTGTTTCTGTGTCTGTACTCCACTACTTTTGAAATCCACAGGAAAATCCAGCATGGAGTCTACATGGTTGCTTTATAACTTATTGACTAGCTCCACCAGATTGGTTGATTAGCATGCAGTTTGGCTACTTATGCTGTAATTATCATCTCTGAAACACAGGCTAAGACAGATGCAATCCATTAATAATCTACTCCATTATAAAAAGGCAAATGTGTAGCTAGCTAAACTGATGGCGAGGACACTTGCTACATGCTTGCAGGACTTAAAAAATAAATAATTTGTTCTAAATATATCTTTACAGAGGAGTATTGAACTCCAGGAGTTATGGTCCCATTTTGTTACCTACATAATGCGCATGCTGGAATATATTAATGAATAATGTGAAGCAAAGCCTTTTACACTGCTCTCTGTGTACATTAGTTAGAAGACTACTGATGGCATGGCCATGTTTGCCAAGCCATTTCAGAGGTAAACATGATTGACATACATGAAAATAGTAAGCACTATACTGTTGTATAGTAAAACAATTGAAATGAAAGTCACTTCTCTGATACATACAAATGTTTCCGGGACAGGTCCTTTGAAAGCATGTTTAGCATTTCAAAGATGTTTTATTAGCAACATTGTTCATGTGCCAGTTCTTTTTTGGTGGGGGGCAAAAAAAAAGTTACTGTTATGTCATAAACTGAAAAGGATTGTTCAATTTGAGGGGGGAGCACAGTGCAGTTACTGCTATGGCATATACAAGGATATGCTGCTGTTGCTACTCTCCTTGTTTTGCATCCTGCCTGTTGTTAGTATTTCATATCTGTAGACTGTTTCATGTTTTTTTAGTGGGTACTACTGACTGCCTGCCTTTGCTGTTTTATCTGAAAACAATTCTTTGTAGTTATGTGATACTTATGTGTATTATCATTCTGTTGTCTTTTAGGACACAAAATGTCAGTGAGGCAGAGACCCCTCCCCTTCAGTGAAATGGAGAACAATATCATTATTGATGCTCTTTGTCAACATGGAGCTTTTCTGCTGGGAAGTGGTCAGCCCAAAATGCAAGTAAGGCTACGAGTATGGCAGCAGATTGCTGCCAACATTGATTCTGTGTGTGACCACAGCTGGACATATGAACAGGTGCACCTCACGGCCACTGATGTGAATACCTCTGCACTGAGGTAAGCAGCTGCTGTGTAACCAGGGGATGGAAGGCTCCAGGACCGCCTCTCAGCCCTAATGAAGATTTCGTGGTGAATATCCTTTAAGAAGACAGCTCACAGCAGAGTGGACCAAAGCATGTCTTTGACATGGGCTCCACTCCTTCTGAATCCTTGGAGGAGCTTCCAGGTAGGCTTTTTTAGATGACCAGTTGAATACTGTCGTATAGTAAAACAATTGAAATGAAAGTCACTTCTGTGTCACGTTTTTTTTTTTTCTTGTGGGCAGATTGAAGATTGCTACAGTGATAAGCTCAGTTTGCAGTTGTCAGCTGCAATACTTGTTGAACATACAGTTAATGCAGATATAGACGAGTGCATGTAGTACCCCGTCTTACGTTTAAATGTGATGATGTTGCCCTTACCTCTTGCCTAACTTATTTCAGGACTGTCAGGAATCCAGTGATGTATGCCTCCTGCAGATGGGAAGCCAAATAAATTTATGTCAGTACTGCAGAACAGTTTAAAGAAATATCATAATGTGCCATTTTAGGCCTGTTGTGTGTATTGCTGTACTGTCTGTAATAGTGGCAGCAATGTTAGTTGTTTAGCATATATTGCACCATAGTAGTGCAGGTGTTAATGTATGCCTATGTTTCTTCCTTTTTATCACAGGTGATCATGACAGTGGGAGTGTGAATCTTGTGCCATCTGATGTCAGTGTCTCATCAGACACTGATGGTGATGGTGGTGAAACTGAGGCACAGTCAAGGGATGCAGGCATTCAATCAGACACAGAGGTTGACATCAAGCTACCCCCTTCATTTTCCCCAGACACAGCCAGTGGGCCTACACCTACCCAGTCCACTGAGCCCACAGATACAGGACAGATGGAGAGCGATGACATTGATTAGGGAAGTGTGGCTATTGTGGCTTCAGTGTCTGTTCTGTCTAGCCATAGCCAAACTGTGAGTGAGGTGCAACACAGGAGGGTTGATAGGGGTGCTTGGAGGTGGTCTGCTGTCCCTCCTCCATTTGGTGCAGGTGTCTCTTCCCGTGTCACTCAATATATGCTTAGAGCTGTCATAGGGGCATAGGCATGTTCAAAAAGGCACTCCAGACAAATTCTCAGGGTTGTAGATGTGGCACAGGCTGACATGCATGACTGTCTCCAGCATGTTGCCGATTCACTGGATTGGATGAATGAGACATTGGAAAGAGGAGCGTCTGTGATGGATCGAGGGATATCTGTCATGGAACGAGCAGTGTCTGTGATGGCACATCTGCTGGGAGGGGAAACATCATCCTCATGGGTGTAAGTCAGCCAGGTCTATATCACTTCAGTGAAAATTCAGTTCAGCAAATGACATTTTTGGTTCACTTACACTGAACATGATGTTCGTCGAGCTGTTGATACTGAAATCGCGGTGCTGTGAGGATTGGGAAATTTGCCCTTTCTCCAATGTAGTGTGATCTCAGAGTTGGTATATATAATTATCAGGGGGTGTGGGAGGAGCAGCCCCCCACAAGAACAGATTTCGATGAGCAGCATTTCTGATGAAATTCTGTTCATTGAACTGTCACTATGCTGAAGTGATATAGACCCAGTCATCCATAACATCTGCTGAGAGCCAACATGGCCATACCTGATCATGCTCCTGTTGTGCCAGTACTTTCACTGGTCCAGTGGTGAATATGTTGTCTACAAGCAGATTTGCCAGGCCATGGGGCTACTGTTCCGGGCATTCCCATGAAAGGATCAGATTCAGCAGACATCAGTCAAGTTCAGGTAGTGGCACTGTATCTAACCTTGGGTGTGGAGGTGCCAATGCAACTCCTGGCAGAGCCATTTCTCATGGTCAGGTTGACAACAATAAACTAACAAGTCTACCATGCATGGCTTACACCTGTCCAACATACCAAGATGTAGAGCTAGCACTTGGCTGTGTTCATGCAGACTCTCACACACCACTGTCATATGGAGGACCCCTACAGACACACACGCAACAGTTACATGGTTCAGCCTGCCTGCTTTCCTTTCTTTCTCACAGACTCTCACTGACCTTTTGTGTCAGCCTAGGCCTCCTGCTCCCCCACACCTACAACACTCTGTGCAAGTGATGATAACTGTGTCATATCCTTGTTTTCTCTGTTTTGGATTAAGGAATACAAAAGCATTGTTTGTGATGCAGAGGGTGCATAGCTGAATTAGTGCCTAGTATATCTGCATTAATGTTGTTGAACTGATAATTGTACCTGCCACTTATATTTATTGTCAAGTTGTACAGTGAATAGCATCATCATGTCAGTATTTTCTACGTTATTCTTTTATAAGGGTTGTGCAGTAAGGAACTGCAATGTGTCTCATTACTTTCTAACTTTCTTTTTAATTATTTTCCAGTACATACATATGGTGCACATCATAAGACACACCATCACATTCGGATCTCAGGATTGTATAAAAGCACTGTAGTCAAACTCATCAGAACAGTAACACAGTATAATGCTCTCTTTTGCATGAACCTCACAATACACACGCAGCAGCTGTACAGACCACAGGGCTTTCTCATCAAGATAACACTGGGCCTACTACCCATGCCATGATATATGTGGATAGATTAAAATATATGTCACTGTAATCTGTCTGGTATCAGATTACATTGTAAGTATTATTCTAAGCCTCTTAGTTTTGGTTTAAGACTTGGGTTGCAGGCCAGTTGTTTTACATTAGGAAGGTATTTAGTCTACACTCTTATGGGAGGAGAGGGTAGCCTCTGCCCTTCTGAGCTGGGAATTGCTGGTTGAAAGCTTATTGTGCCTGTTGGTCTAACTGCCTTAGTTCTGGTTTAAACACTTGGGCTCCAAACCAGTCATTTTATATTAGGAAGGTTTGTGGTCTATACTCTTGTGGCAGGAGAGTGTAGCCTACACCCTTCTAAGCTGGGAATTGCTGATGAAAGCTTACTGTGCCTGTTATTCTAAGTGTATTGTTTTTCTGGTTTAAGGACTTGGGTTCCAGACCAGTTATTTCACACTAGGAAGGTGTGTAGTCTACAGAATTGTGGGAGTATTCTCCTGAATTGCTGCTTTATTTAACCTGTTTTTTATTTTTTTGCTATTGTGACTATGATTTTCTCTACTTTGAATTTCTAGTACTTCTGCATTTTACAGCATAGGCTAGATTCAGGCTCGCTGAATCTAGACTGTTTGGTATCAGTTGAGCACTAAAACCAGCCATCTTACATTAAGAAGACCCCGCCCCCCCTTCACTCTTGTGGCAGAAGTGTGCGGTCAAGGAACCATCTGAGTTGGGGATTACTGAAATAAGGCTCAGTCTTGGGCTTTCCCTTTGTTTACTTCTTTGTTAAATGATTTAACTTAGTTTTTATTTCAGTGTCATGTTTGGGCAGGTTTGCACTCAGTTTATTGGAGCTGGTCAGAGATTGCACTGCAGCCCTGCAAGCAACTCAGTTATGCATTGCGAAGTATTGACTCAGTTTTCTACCCCTAGCCCTCCATAGAATAACCACTTTTAGTTAGTTTTACAGCAAAACCTGGTCCATCTAGCCCACTCCCCACTAGTTACTACAGTATATACCTGCCATTGATGGACAGTTTCCTACCATTTCATCAGCCAGTCTGATTGACATGGACATCCTGAGGCAATGTAGCAATTGCCTCATGTATGCTGACATATGTTACTTCTAAAACAATCAAATACATGTGAGAACTGTATCTATAGTATGAATTTAGACTCTATTCTCTCACATAACAACAAATCAGGTATCAAACAGGTCATTAGCACACACACTTCAATTCTTGCACATAAAAAGCTCACAACACATAAACTCACATATATGGAGGTACTCGCTAGAAGCCTACCTAAAGATCAGAGACTCCCCAAGTGCAAACCTACTATATGTACTGGAGACCCAACAGAATCCACTACACACAATAATATACACAACAGTGTCTCAGCTGATAAGCCCCTAAGGCAAAACACCTCAAAACTAAATGTCTTAGTCATAGGCAACTTCATAGTAAGACACACAGATGTCCCCCACACCAGGATGGACAAGGAGAAGGTCAGCTGCCTGCCAGGTTCCAGGAACCATCAGATCATTCATGCACTCAGTTCTCTCAACAACTACCGTTATGACTCTATCATAGTCCATGTTGGAGTGAATGACTTGAAATGTACCTCACTGGACTATATGAAGATGGACATGACTGAACTTTCAGATTATGTGTCCCAGGTGGGTATGTCCCTAGCCCTAAGCAGCATTCCACCTTCACCCAGGATAATGTCTCAATGTAAACAAAAAACTATTGACTTCAACAATTTTCTTAGCTTCTGGTGTCAATCCAGGGGGATCAAGTATCTGTCAGCCTGGGAAGATATGGTCAACAGACCACATTGCTTTGCCAGGGATGATCTTCACCTGTCACCTCTTAGCTTTCAGTTACTGCAAAAGTACTTGCCTCCTCCATGGTACTTTTTAGGCAATGTCATAACAACAAACTTCCCAGTGTGTAAAAAGCCCACTAGAGACAAACTCAAGGCTATGCTGCTTAATGCAAGGGGCTTAAATCAGAAACTGCACTCAGTGGAAGCACTCCTTACCTTGGAAGATGCCAATGTCTGTGCATTCACAGAGACATGGTTCAAGGCTGCAGAGAGCCTCCAGGCCATGCAAAACTACAATACTCTCCACATGTTCAGACCTCAAAATGAGCATGAAAGAACCAAAGGTTGAGGTGTATACATCTTTATTAAAGACAAATAAACCTCAAGACTGGTCAAGCAACACAACTGCCTAGAGCTACTCCAAATCCAACTAACTATAGATAAACCCCCCTTCCATATCATTACAAACTATAGATCCCCCACAATGAACCATGAGAACCATTCTGCCTACCTGGACCTACATGAGTCACTCACCATACAGACAAGCTCCTTGGTCATGGATGATTTCAACTATTCTTCCATCGATTGGGAGTCATATATGAGCACAAACAAGTTCATCCTAAGGTTCCTGCACTTTGTTAATCCAAATACTCTAGAACAGGTAGTCTGCACCCCCACAAGGGGATTGAATGTTTTAGACTTTGTACTCATCAACATAGGGGGGTGTCTCTGCACTACCCCATGTGTGTTGCCCTACTTGGTAAGGTCTGATTGTAATTCAGTTTCATTCAAATTAACAATCACACCAGACCCCCTATCAAGAGCAAAAACAGAAAAAAAAATTTCTCCAAAGCAAACTATAATCTCCTAAGTGATGACATAAATAGATTCAAAGCCCCTGCTACCACTATCAACAATGACTGCTATACAGAGGTGTACACAAATACCCTGCATAAACATATGTACAAATATATAGATTCATCTGTACCTGAATGGATCAAAACAAGATCCTCATAAAAAAACAAGCCACCGTGGTGGGCATTAAGAATAAATAGGTTATACAACAAGAGGAAGAAATTAATGTCTAAGAACAAGAAGGAATTTACTCAGCAGAGGAAGAACAACTTCCACAGCTTGAACAAGCAAATTAGATACCTTGTAAAGTTATTTAAAGCCAGTTACAAAGTGAAACTAGCATCCTTAGCTAAAGATAATCACAAGGCATTCTTTAGCTACATCTTAAATCTAAATGGGAAGACCCAGCTTTGTGCTGAACTAGTAGTGGATGGTACCACTCATACTGACCCTGAGGATATCACCAACCTGCTGTCAGACACAACTGGCGCAACCTTTCCCCATCTCCACCAGACATACCCCAAAGCATATGTGTCATCAGTCCTCTACCTAGTATCTCCAAAAAGCAGGTCATGACCAAACTCTCCATGGCCAAAAAACAACCTCTATGGGATGGATAATATCCCAGGCTGCCTACTAAATGGTCTAAAACAGGACCTAGTTGAACCACTTGGCAATCTCTTCAGCCACAGACTAAGTACTGGCTTTGTCCCAGCAGAGTGAAAAACAGCAATGGTAATTCCCTTGCACAAGGCGGGTCCAGCAAACAAAACTGGAACCTAGAGGCCCATAAGACTAACCAGGTTTATATGCAAGGCCATGGAGAGAATCATCATGGGCCTTATCTTTATGCAAGTGCCACAGCACAAGTCTGACTTTTGCATGGCTGTAGATCAGCTTATAGTGGATGACATCAAAAGGCCATGTGGGAGACAAGAGGTTGTGAGGGCTGCATGAAATGGATGTGTAGGCTTGTGCAAGTATCAAAGCACTGGTAAGTCCTGCCAAGCTATTGGAGAAGTAACTGTAGGATAACACATCCAGTCTGCTAAGTAGAGACACACACACACAAAGTTGACCGCAGTAAGAGTAGAACCCCTACCTATCTAAGATGCACATATTACAGAACATAGTAATCTACACCAGCGTCACAGCACAAGTTCGACTATTATATGGCTGCAGATCAACTTATACTGGATGACATCAACAGTGCATGTTGGAGAAAAGAAGGAGGGAGGCCTGCCAGAAATGGATGTGTAGGCAGACGCAAGTATCAAAATACTGTAAATTTATGTGTATCCTGCAGTTACCAGCTTTGCTCTTGTGGCTGGACACACACACACACACACACACACACACACACACACACACACACACACACACACACACACACACACACACACACACACACACACACACACACACACACACACACACACACACACACACACACACACACACACACACACACACACACACACACACACACACACACACACACACACACACACACACACAAACAACTGCAACACATACAGAACCCATGCCTATCTAAATACACAGACTACAGAAGTCAGTACTTTATGCAAGCACCAAAGCACAAGTCTGACTTTTACATGCCTGCAGGTGAACGTATAGTAGATGATATTAGTAGGCCATGTGGGGGATAAGAGGTTGGGAGGCCTGCATAGGCACATAGATTCATATGTTCATATCAGGCCAGTAGCCTAACAGCACTAGGGTGTGCAGAAGCCCAGCTGTGTAAAAGCACAAGTACCCTTATTGAGCAAAGTTGGATGTTTGAGTTTAGCAGAGCAAGGTTGTCAGCACCACCGACTGGCCCTGTTGATGAGGGAGTACACAACATTATGCATTACACTTTGTAGTGTGGTTAATATATGTGTGTAAAAATGTACTGAGAACCCAGGGTTGTACTGCTTGTGGGGGGACAACACATGTATGTAAAATATATGACATACACTTAGAATGAGCCCTCAATTTGCAATGTTTCCACATGTAGTTCTATGTCACACAAAGAAAGTGGACAATAAACACCAATAAGAAAGCTTCATATATACAGTTCCATAATGCAGTATGCAGCAGATTTGAGTGTACATGCATGTGAGTTACACCTGTTTGCTCATAGGTAAGCAGTGCACAAATGTGCTAACATCTGACAAGCAGAATGCAACACTGACAATTGCATTTATAGACAGTTGTGTATGTGTTTTTCACAAAAGTTAAAGCCATGCTGGTCCAGATACCAGGAATACATTTACAGAACTATAGTACACAGTGTACCTGCAGTCATACATTGAATGATAAATGTAATAATACATAGATTACTTCATCAGTAAAAGTAACACTGTATGGGATATGCTGCATTCAAACCCTGGATCATGTCTATGGCAGTCCTATACTTACACCTGCTGCCATAAGAATTTGAGGAAACAGTTCTCTATGTTGCACTTCATTGCTGTAAACTGCAATGCCACAGCAGTAAAACAAACGTTGCACACTCTGTACTAGAACCCAGTACCATCTGTACTCCAGGGTGGGTTTTCATGATGGCCAAGGGCATTAATTGAATGTATCTGGTTTTTATTTTTGGCTGTCTGCTTCCTAGGTCATCTGCAGTGCTTCATGCAAACCAGATAAAAACAGCCATTCCCCACTTCCACTGTTTACACTATGCAGTGCATCATGCAAAAACTGCAATTGAAAATGAGAAGAATAAGAAAAAAAATTAGCAATGAATACATATAATAAAATAAGTGTCTACTGTCACATTAAGGTACTTTCTGTACAAATCCACCACCATTTAGTTTGTTACTACACCAAGTAAAGAAATGCAGGGATATGCCATAATATTATTAAAGAATACATTCTCATTTCTGGACTTACCTTGCAAATGCAGCAGCTGACACAGTTTTATCTCAGGCCTAAAATTTCCTTGACTCTACTCCCATGGTGTTGAAGTATTCAGGAAAAAACAGAATGTAGACTACATGAATGCTTTATAGCTTATTGAATAGCTCCACCATAATGAAAATGGCATGCTTATGCTGTACTTAGCAACTATGAAAAACATCTCCTGCTTTACTGAATATATCAACACCATTGTTGCTTATTAGTATACTATGTGCACCTATGTGCTGCTCTGCACACCAATGCTGGAATAAAGTAAAGACAGGTGATACTGTTATTACTTTTCTCTGTGTCTGTGATGTTGCACAAACATGCAGCTCAAAAAAGTGAAGAAAAAGTTGCAAACCCTGCACTAGAACCCAGGACATTCTATACTGCAGCTCTACACATGCATATGCTGCCACAGGAATAGTTAGTTGATAAGCACAGAGAAACCTGCCATTCATTCCTCAGTTTCCCGTGGTTGCACTATGTGCCACATTGCGCAAACAAGGACAAAAATTAAAAAATAAATTTTAACTTAAAGCAGACAGAGATGATACATTTTAACAAACAATAAAGAGGATGAAACAGAACTTGTGGATTGTGCACTGCTTACATGCACTTTTACACTTCACAGACCTACATGTACACCTATGTAAGTGTAACCTGACACCACTCCGATGTCATCATTCACTTTTGCCATGCATTGAACACGAACAGTGTGGAAGTGCCTACACTAAGTGAACATCCCTACATGGTTACAATTTTTTGCAATTCAGCAATTCTAATAAGTTTTGACCTTATTTGTATCTTCATCATGCTGACAGCCCTGAATCTGCATTGTTGGCAACCATGTAGACAGGGAAACAGAAGAGAAGCCCAATGTTGCACAATCAAGTAAGGGTATTACTTTGGGATATATGCACAGGGGAATGCACATTTTGATACAATTTGACTGCATTCTGTCAGATACATACTGCATATGCTTACATGACAGTATGAATATTATGCTTCATGGGGTTGACACTTTTAGTTGTCTACATTAGTTACAAGTACATTCTTCATTTGGGGGTTGAGAGTAAAGCTGCACTTATGTCATGGCACTTAAAAAGGAATTGTTACTATTGGTAATCTAATTTTCTAGCATCCACCATGTCTGATAATGTGATAATTTTTGTGGGGTTACATATTAGGGTCAGTTCTGTACAAATCTATGGACTTTCCTTGCTCTTGTTTCCATGTAGGCTCCCTTCCGTGGTTGTATTCAGAAAACTTTCAAATACATGGTTGCTTTACAGCTTGTTGAATCACTCCACTTTGTTGATTTGCCTTATTATCATACAATTCAGCTACTTATGCTGAAATTTGCATGCCGTGCAAGTTTCCATGTTTGTGCGTGAGTGCACACCACTATGCAGAGTTTACTGAATCCAAAACTATCCGCTGCCATGTGTGCACAGTCAAAAATGACATTTTGGGCTTTATTGAATCCCCCCTAAATGTTATAATGGTAAAATAGATATAAAGAGAATAACTATATATACAATAGTAATGCTAATTATACTCCACTGCCACAATGATAGCAGACAAAGAACAACAGCAGCCAGAACCGACATCCTGGCACCCACATGTGTCAGCCTCATATATCCTGGTATTTCACTGGGGAAGGCAGCCTTTTTTAGAAACACTACTCTGAAACACAGAACACAGCTTTTTTTTTAAAAAGTAATGAGCTCATAACTATTATTTTAGGGTGCCCTGTTTGTCAAAAAGTGTTGTGATGAGTGGCAGTTAGTATGAAATATTAAAATATCTGAATTTGAACACTGTCCTATATAGACAATTTAAAATGAGACCTTTTTCAGCTCCACATGGCTTTTATAGTCATATATCTCTTGGAATGTCTGGGGTTATCAAAGAGTAGTAGGGAATCCTAAGACAGCCTGTGTAGGAAATCATATGGGAATGAAAAATTTAATAATTGGTCTGAGACATAAGTTGACACCTGGAATAGACTACCAAATTATTTTAAAGTAGGCAATAGTTTAAATATTAAGAAAAACTTCAAAACTTATTTTGAGGATAACTGTTTTGTTATACTGGCAGGAAAGAAGGGCATTATATCCCATGCCTGAAATATTTGCATGCATATATATTCATATGTACTTACTACCAGATGTCATAAGTAATCTAACATATTTTCATTTTATACAAATGAAATGAATCATTGATGCAATTTGGTGGCCTAATAGTTCTGTAATTTTAAAGTTCTTCAGGCATTGGATGGTATAATCAACACAGAACATGCACAATATTTTGATAAATTACTTCAAACTGGTTTAGTCTGCACTAAAAACAATCATGCCATATTATGTCAGGGCCAGGAATTTATAAAATGAAACCAATGGATGTAATTTTTCATTATTACATGCAGACTAAAGTCCTAATGGGCTCATAACTATTACTTTAAGTTGCCTTATAGGTAAAAAACAATTTGATGAGAGATAGTTTTAACTTTTGAAATAACTACAGTCATTTTTCTCTTCCATCATCTGAGTATATATATATATATATATATATATATATATATATATGTATATATATATATATACATATATATATATATATATATATATATATATATATATGTATATATATATATATATGTATATATATATATATATATATATATATATATATATATACGCACACACACACACACACACACACACACACACACACACACGTAAAACAAAATGTTATGGGTATTTAGAAGCCATGTAGCTGAAATGCTTGATACCCTTAGCTGTCATTTGTATGAGCCATGAGCCTTCATTACAGGAGGTTTAAGTTATCACACAGTTAAAACTCTAACTTGACTGGGTTTTACATGCAGGTAGATATCTCTCTCTTTCTCTCTTTATATATATGTGTGTATATATATATATATGTATATATATATATTTATATATATATATATATATATATAGATACATATAGTCATACACACACACACATGTATATAATATATATCTATATATATATATATATATATATATATATATATATATATATATATATATATATATATATATATATATATATATATATATATATAAAATGCACACACACATACAGATTTACATATATATATATATATATATATATATATATATATATATATATATAGCAACACACTCACACACACACACACACAAACACATATTCATATCCACCTTTCAGTCATGATTAAGACATCTAAACTGATTTATAAAATTCTATCCACTGACTTAGGTCTAACTAGTGTATTGAGAACTCAGTAGCTATGCAACATAATCGGTGTAATTTTATATGTTGATTTATATTGTGGCATGATAGAACTTGTCAGGCATAAGTTATTAAAAATCTGTTCAATTTCCTTTACCATCTCAGAAAACATTTTGTGATAATCATGTAATTTTCAGTTTCAGAAATCATCCATTTGAGAAGTCTTGAAGCAAAACTTTCACCTCTGCTAGCAATTTTTATTAGTGTGAAAGACCCTTTTAGTATGCTTTTTGAGACTTGTTAATTGAGCAAGTTTTTCCTGTTCTAGCAGCTATTCCCCTTCCTCTTAAATAATGTTACCTATAACACATCCAGTAAATTACATTTCTCCCAGTGCGTTATTCCTGCTGTACACTTATGAAGTTCAAGAAAAGTCTTTGTAGGAGCAATTAGTGATAATGCAAAGATTGTCAGTAGAATATGCAATATTACTGGATGTGAGAGAGGACTTAGGAAATAAGACCTAGAGGAAAACAAATAATGAAAACAGAGACTGAATAATACAATCTGAAAAGAAAATAGTTATGCTGTGACTTTGGCAGAATATAGACATGATTTGCCTTTAGATCTGTACTTTTATTATTTAAAGGCATAATGGAAGACTTAAATTCCCTTTCTCCATATCATACAATGATATCATGTTTTTTACATACTTCCCTATAGTATATGAACAACAGAAACATTGCTGTGCTGTTGACATTAAATATTTTGCAGCATAGTTTACTTTCTAGACAAACTGTAGAAGATGTAGCAGTTCATCGCAACAAGATGGTGGTCAGGATGGAATAAAGCTAGTCTATCCTTTATATTGTAGCTTTTTGTTCTTCCTGGTTATTATAACATTTTATTAGCCTAATGTTTGAGTTTCCTTATTCCTGACTATATTTCATGCACTTATTGAATTATCATGTTTTGTTTTTTCCTTGGCTCCCTTAATTTCTGTTGTTGACCAAATGCATAATTTAGAAATGCTTTGTGGACATCAGTGTAATGGTGTTGTTTGTGGGTCTAGAATATTTTTTTTTATTTTGTTTTTGGCATACACAATTGTTGTAATAGGTTTTTAAATGTTAAGAATTAAAAAGTAATGTTTTATACAGGAAGACCACCCCAACAACCCCTGCAGCCCCTGATAAATTATGTAGTTAGTTCTTCAAGGATTATACTACAGCTGAGAAGAGGGTAATGCATGAATTTTGTCAAAAGTCGAATATTTTCTTTTCTCTAATATCTTTCACCTTTTAAAATGGAAAATGTTTTTGTAACACAGGCCAGGATTCATAGACAAGTAATGTATAGCTGTGCAAAGCTAAATGGTGTTGAAAAGATAACTTCATGCTGCACAAAAGCGAATGTGATAAGTAGTAAGGCCAGGACAGTACTGAAATACTGTGCAAATGACTGCATAGCAAATTGAAATAGCCATATTATGGAGGAGAATGACTCTGCCTGGAATTCATTAGTCAGCCTACACAATGTAATTTGCAGCAGTGCTAATCGAATATGCATGCTTCCATATCTTTCAACTGTCCAGATTTTTGCAGAATGTCGAGATTTTTGACTCATATTTTTGATCTGTTCCTCATAAAATTTGTATTTTTTTGTGGATTTTTGTGGGGAAACCAGTGAGGACTGAATTCATTAAATAATGAAAGACATTTGTGTTTCAGACTTCATATCCTTCAGAAAATGCATGGTAACGTGACCTTTTATTTTAGCAACTTTCTAAGTTTGTAACAGCAGTATTTAAAATGTGTCCCTGTTTTTGAGGCTTTGTCCCCCCCCCATTATCTTTTGCTTTGTCCAGATATTTTGAGCCAAGAGGTTGAGAGCTATGCATGCTTCTCATCATGCTTACACATCTGCAAGCACCATTTTCATGGCTAGCAATAGTGTTCACAGCCATGCAAAGCTGCTTGCATGCACAAGTACAGAATGTAAACAAAATATACAGGCATGTTCTGTAGCCTTGAAATATTACGGGCAAGTACAGAGAAAGAATTATGAAAGAGGGGAAATGAAGTGGTGGAATTGTACACAAAGAATAATGGTTTGTACTGCATAATAATTAATAGAAAAAGGGAAATGAATAAAATGTAGTTTTATACCACTGGCAAGTATGCTGAAGTGTCAAAGAAACATTTCTAACATAAATCCCTCAATATTGATGAAATGATAACTAAAATGTCAATGATAATACTGGTGTTATGCACATAAATAAAAAGGATATGCTAACAAAGGATGTGATAGGATTATAAAGCTGCAGTGTAACAAATTGTTTAGAATGTGATACATACGTTAATAAAATATTCACTTAAGATAATAGCAAGGACAAAGGGTGCATTATGGGTTGAATACATAGACTGCAGTTACTGCATATGAGATGTATATGCAGGGAACATATGCATGCAATCCTACACCACTTCAGTATTCTCCTCCTCGGCATATATATATATATATATATATATATATATATATATATATATATATATATATATATATATATATATATATATATATATACAAGAAGAAACAGACCTTATATGTACATCAGAAATGGACAAGTTTTGTTAAGAAATGTCAGTGGTACCCATAGGAAAGGGGTTTCTCACCTATAAACATGTAATAGACAAGCAAATGTTGTATAATCATGTAAATGATAAATGGTAATATAATAATACACAACACCCATAAGTGACAATTGACAACACAGATCAGATGACATTTCATGACTTCAAGTTTTCCATTGCTAATTTCCAAGCATCTCAGACATTGCTATACTGGGCATGCTCACAAGAAGTACAGGAAACAGTAACACAACAGCAATTCACCAGCACAAACATGCAAGAAAGTGTTGTAACAAAGGAGCAATCAGATTTTCAGATGGTCTGGCTGCATGCATATTTATTGAAGCTCTCATCTGCCATTAAACTATACAGTGTGATGAAAACAACAGCAGCAATAAAGACATTTCCAGATGAAGACATGTAATACAGAATATATTTCTTTTGGGAATAGGTAATGCCTGTGAGCAATGAATGACATAGTAAACATTTGCATCATGTCATTTCTAAGCACACACTAGGACAGATATCACAGAGATGCATACTAGTCATGGATGTCACAACAATAAGCTTATCAGTTATGTCATGAAGAATGCCCTTGAAGGGATTACACCACTTTCCTATCATAAGGAGTATGGATACCCTACCTTGTAGGACAAGGCCTGAAAATGGTGGACTTTTAATGTGCCATAAATATCGTCAGTGTATAAGTCACTGCTGTCTGTCAGATAGATGCTATCAGATTCAAACGCATGCCATCTACACTGGGTTCTCTCCAGACGACTGTATTGACTGCATGTGCCACATCAGATAGCAATAGAGGCTGTCACAAATAACTGAGTTGAATGTGTGCATTAAGAAAGGAATTATGAATATAATATGACTAATTAGATTTAGTCAGAATGGTGGAAAGGAGAACACATGTTAATGTCCACACAACAGGGAGCAGTACATTATCCATGCTTCATTGACAAGGAAGCTGTTTCTCTTGAGTATTACACATAATGACACAGAACTGAACCACAGTCTATCTGTGTAGGTATGCTATACAAGCAAATACTCAATGCATGTGCCACAGGAGCACATAGAACACTATATGCTACAAATAACCATTTCACTGCTACACAATCCCAGTCTGCGATGATATACCATTATTCAACATAAAAATGGATAAGAATAGATACAATGGTTTTTATGTAACATTAGTCCATTCATATAATGTTGACTTTTCAGGAACTGAACAGCAAACTATGTGGCTCTATTGACTAATGATATGTGGATGAACCACAGGCACCACAGTGGAAGTCTTAATACAACTGTGGCACCCCATCTATGTTAACTTCTTACATCATATGTATGTGTTGTAAACAATATCTTTAAGATAAAAGGGGTGGTGGAGGCCTCTCCCACTGTAAATGGACACATTACAACTGTGGTGGATGCCATTCATGCATTACAGTATAAGGACCCACAATGTTAATGGTCACTGAATGTGAGTGTTGAACACCTGAGATTTTACAACAGAAAATACATGATATTGTAGAGAATGAATGTGTCACAGTAAAAGTGTTACCACAGTTGTGAGATATTTTGGTATTTCGAGGCATTAACATCATGTTATTGCTGCAAGGGATACGTGCGCCTGTAATTGCTGCACTAAGTTAAAAGCATACAGAATGTCATCTCATTCCGTCATACCAAAGCATAACACTTACTGTATATGTTATGTAAGGAAAATGTAATCACAGGTCATCATTACTCTGAATAAAAACATTGCAGTGTGAGAAGTTATCATAGCTTTTTGTAAGAGGAATCAACAACCATACGGTGCAGCAAATGACACATAGCCCACAAACTCAGTGTGCCACTCAACCACAGCCCATAAAGCATAACAACGTACCCAACAATCTAGTCATAGGTGACTCTATAGTCAGGCACACTGATGTTCCACTCACCAGGCTAAACAAGGAGAAAGTTACTGTCAGCTGCCTGTTGGGTGCCAGGATCCACCACATAATGCATGCACTCAGGTCACTCCACAACAAGTACAAATATGACTCTGTCATTGTCCATGTTGGTGTGAATGACCTGAGATGTACCTCCTTGGACTACATGAAAAGGGACATGGAGGAGCTGTCCGATCTTGTAGCCCAGGCAGGTATGACCCTAGCCCTGAGTAGCATCCTGCCATCACCCAGAATGATACCACAGTACAAGGACAAAATGATTGACTTCAACAATTGGCTAAGCTTCTGGTATCATACTAAGGGGATCCAGTATCTGTCTGCCTGGGATGACATGACCGACAAGCCACGATGCTTTGCCAGAGATGGCCTGCACCTGTCGCCCCTGGGATTCCGGATACTGGCTAAGGCTCTAGCCACCCCTATAGTGCCTTTTTTAGGCAAGGTTCAAATGACAAATTCACCACCCTAACAGGTACAGGCAAGAAGAATCTGAGGGTATTGCTACTCAATGCTAGAAGTCTAAACTTCAAAATGCACTCTCTCGAGGCACTCCTTAAAATGCAGAACATCGACATCTGTGCAGTGACAGAGACCTGGTTCAAGGCTCCAGAGAGTACCCCTGCATTACCAGGCTATAATTCATACCACACCTTTTGGCCACCTAACCTGGACTGAAACACTAAAGGCGGAGGCGTGTCCATATTCATTAAGGATATCCACACCTCCAGGCTAGTTGCTCAGCATAATGCATCCGAGATTATCCAAATGCAAATAACTCTGGGCAAGACCGCAATCCAAATTGTAGCTTGCTACAGATTCTGCACCATGTCCCAGGATTCCTACTCCTCATTTCTTAATACACTGGAAAATATTAGGGTACAACCTAACACCCTAATAATGGGCGATTTCAACTACCCTACCATTAACTGGGAAAACTACTCATGCACCAACTCTTGTGCTCAACATTTTCTGGAATTCATAAAATCCAATGCCATGGATCAACTTATCCCCACCCCCACCAGGGGCAGCAATATCCTAGACCTGGTTATTATCAACATGGGCAACTGGTGCTCCACACCAGAAGTCAATTCCTCGTTGGTCAGATCCGACCATAAGCTAATCACCCTAGACATCCACATCCCTCCCCACCCCCATTAGGGAAACCACAGTAAAAAATTTCTCCAAAGCCAACTTCACGCTTCTTAAGACAGAAGTGGCAAACTTCACAACACCCATGCTGACGGACAATAGAGGTATGACTGCTGAATCCTACACAAATGCACTTTATAAGCACTTACATGAGTGCATGGATCATGCAATCCCTAACAGAACCAAGATGCTATCCTCCAAAAAAAGGAAGCCAATCTGGTGGTCCCCTGCCATAAACAAACTCTACAACAGAAGAAAAAACTGTTGCAAAAAAGAGTAAAATCCCATGATTGGAGAAAATGGAGAAAATCCCTGGTCAGCTTCAGTAAGAAGCTGAAATCCCTCATAAAATCCTCCAAAGCTAGTTATGAAAACAAAATCACCACTGACTCTAAAGACAACCACAAAGCATTCTATAGCTATGTCAAGAATCTCAATGGCAACACTCAGATCTGCTCTGAGTTACAACACAATGGCACTAAATATACAGAACCAACAGATATTGCCAACATCCTGGCAGATAGGTTCAGTGCTAACTTTACCCCTCTGTCATCCTCTAAAGGGCCCATCTCTATACCAGAAGAATGCAAAGTTCCTGTAATCACGGCTGCACAGGTAAAAAACACACTATCCAAAGCCAAGAACACAGCATCCATGGGACCTGACGACATCCAAGGATGTGTTCTACATGAACTACAGAACGAACTGGCACCCCACCTAAGTATCATGTTCTATCATAGCCTCACCTCAGGCTATGTGCCCACTGAATGGCGCACAGTGACAGTTATCCCACTCCACAAAGGGGGAGCCACCACAGACCCCGGAAACTACCACCCCATTAGCCTAACGAGCCTGGTCTGCAAGGCTATGGAGCGTATCATCATGGAACTTATAAACAATGACATTGGTAATCTTCAAACGCAGGACCCCACCCAGTTAGGGTTTGTAAAAGGCAGATCATGTCTCCTAAACCTGATAGACTTCTTTGAAGCAGTCACCAAAGTTGAAGATGAGGGTAAGGTGGTTCACACAGCCTATCTAGATCTTGCCAAGGCTTTTGACACCATCCCCCACTCTGGAATTATAGATAAACTCACTAAACTAGGTATAAATCCCTATGTCACAAGATGGGTTGCCAACTGGCTCACTGACAGAACCCACACTATGAAAGTAGCAGACTCCAAATCCAGCTTCAAACCAGTGACAAGTGGAGTACCACAGGGTTCAGTCCTGGGTCCTCTCCTGTCTGGTATATACTTCTCTGAAGTACAGGCCAACACAGAAGGTCTTTGGCTAATGAAGTTTGCAGATGACTGCAAACTAGGAGCCATAATCAAAACTCCAAAAAATGTGGACATCCTACAAAAGGGCCTTGCTGAGACAGATGCCTGGTGTCAAAGCCATGGCCACAAGCTCAATGCCAAAAAGTGCATTGTCATTCCTTTTGGTAAAAACTCAGTACGCAAGAACCACATAGGTGGTAGTCTACTTAACACCAAAAGTGTGATAAGAGACCTTGGGACACAGGTGGACAGTAGTCTCTCCTTTGATAATCACATTGCCACAGTAGTCCGGAAATCCTTCTATGTGGCACACCTCATCACAAAACGTTTCTCATTCAGGAAAAAAGAGGTAATTGTTTCCCTCTACTCATCACTCATTAGACCCATTATAGAGTACAATACCCCTTTTGGTATGTACCTCACAAGACATCTACAACAACTGGAAAGGCCACAGAAATACCTCACAAAGAGGATTACTGGCCTCAAAGAGATACCCTATGCAGACTGTCTCAAAAAACTGCAGCTTTACTCCATTGCATATCACCTACTCAGAGGCGATCTCTGCCTAACATACAAAGCTATGTCAAACCCAGAGCTTTCAGACATGCTCCACTTAAAGAAATCCCAATCCCTATGAGCTACACGCTCTGGGGACCTAAACCTCATCACCACAATAAACAGAACATGCTGGAGGGATAGATTCCTTTCCCAGAGACTTCCCATACTCTGGAACAAACTACCAATCTATATCAAACAAAGCTTCTCATTAGCACTCTTCAAGAAAAATCTTGATGATTGGATGGGAGATAGGAAATTCACCCCGGGGATCACTTCTGTGGCTTTGCTCTACAGTGGCACAGGAAAATAATTTTCTTGGGTGGCAAAAGCCAGGGTACCTTTGGCTAGGCTTATATAGGCCCTAGGGCCAGTAGCCTAGTACCTACCTATGAACCTATGAACCTATGAACGTGCACACAACAGATGTGTTTCACAACAATGTTAGTGGCATGTGCAGTAACAATAAGACTGACTCAACATAGTGTGAGCAGTAATTATTGGCTTTGAGCTAACTATCTTATATTATAAGCTACATATTGTTGCCTGTTGAGGCATAATTGAGACAGTCCACAGTTAAATGGATGACATGACCACTGTTTATTAGCTGGATGTTTACAATAAAACGTAGTTGAATTGTACAATAACACTGTACAGCTGCACATCATATATGTATTTGAAAGTAGTATACACAGTATGAGGGTGAAAGGCACACCCACAGTTGGCCGCAAACATCCTACATATGCAGTTACACAGTGTACAAAGCATAGTATCAAAGTCACGCACCACAGGAGAATTTGCACAACTGTGAGATACTGCAATTATGATAGCATTATGTAATCACTGTGTCCAAAAAGTTATTTTCCCTGGGGATGCTAAGATTTGCTAGTGCAACACTGTGCCACTGCAAAACCATCTCATAACTTGAAGTGTATATTGAGTTGGCCAAAGGTATATGACTGTAATTATAGTCACACTATTTAAGTATAGATGTTTGCGAACCACCATCTTCTTTAATTACACCATCTATACAGCACATTATTAGCTGCCAGCACTATAGGGGAATACTAAGTACAAATGAATCATATAGCATCTATTAAGGGATGGCATCAGCAGTGCATTGCTAATGTGTTATGTCTGATAAAATGAGTCTTACAGCCATACGGCGTTGTAATAGTTGTCATTGCAAATGTGTGTCAACCATTCCTGAATTCATTTACCGTCACGCATACACTTATAGAAGTTAAGCACTGTTGTATTTGAACCTCCTACTTATTTACACATCCTAGAGAATTGTGTAAGAAATGCAAGCCGCACAGGATCGGTCTAACTCTTAAAGCGGGTGCACTTTTGTCATGATGACCTCATCACTGTGCTGCAGAAAGGATGTTTCTGAAAAAAGCAAGATATGAGAGCTGTGTACAAATTAAAATCCATTCTCCTCAAGGGAAATAGATACAGCTCAAAGCATTACACACACACACACACACACACACACACACACACACACACACACACACACACACACACACACACACACACACACAAGTTTCTCATGATGAGCACTGAACCTCCTACCTATGAGGGGATGCTGAAAACTTCTAAACCCGACCAATTTTCTAAATTGTGTTATTTTGTCTCTGTAGCTGAAAAGAGGGTTATGTCATCTTGTAAAGTGCCAATTTGCAGAATTGTAACCCTATGTTTTGACATTATTTTAGATCATTGATTGAACCATGTCAATAAAAGGTGTGGAATTTTCAAGTGCAGAACTCTGAGCCGTCATGAAGTTCCTATTCCTACAGAAGAAAACTCCAAAGGAAATCCATGAATGTATGATGCAAATACTGAGTAACAAGTGCCCTTCTTACTCAACTGTGAAGAAGTGATGTGCAAACTTTCAGTGTGGAAATATCTAGACCAAAGATACAGCAAGGTCTGGAATGTCTCAAATGGTGTCAACTCCTTATATTGTTGATCATGTCCATGATCTGATTTTGGCAGATTGGCGAATAGTGGCCAAAACAATTGCTGAGACACTACAGATTTCCAGGGAACATGTTGGGTTTATAATCCATGAGCAGCTGGGTATGCAAAAGCTGTCAACCAAGAGGGTTTCCAAATGTTTGAATGCTGACATGAAAAGATGTCGAGTTGACACTTTCAAGTTGATTTTCTGCCATTTTCGTTGAGCTGGTGCCAATTTCTTGGAACGTCTAGTTAGTGTTGATGAAACATGGTTACACAACTATGATCCTGAGACAAAACAACAGCCCATGCAATGGCAGCACTCAGGTTCACCACGGCCAAAGAAGCTCAAGACCCAAAAGTCAGCAGGAAAGGTAATGGCCACAGTGTTTTGGGATCAGGAAGGTGTTGTAATGACTGACTATCTTCCAAGGGGACAAACAGTTAATGCAGAATACTACTCTAACTTGATGTGCTGATTAACAGAGACATTGAAAGAAAATATAAGGAGAGGGAAACTGCAGAAAGGAGTTCTCTTTTTGCATTACAATGCACCTGTTCACAAGGCAGGCAAAACAATGGATGCTTTGACGAAATTGGGGTGTAAGTGCATAGACCATCCACCCTACTCATGACATCTTGCTCCATCTGACTATTTCCTGCTTTCAAATCTTAAAAAGAGTGGAAAGGGCAGCAGTTTTTGAGTGATTCTGAGGTGATTGCAATAGCAGAACATTATTTCAGTGACCAGACTTCAGACATGATGTGCCAAGTGTGTTGAACTTTGGGGTGAATATGTTGAATACCTTGCAAGTTTCATGGCTCCATGTCATTCCCTTCATGGTCTGGCTCAGAACTTTACAGCACCCCCTTGTATCTAGTTACATAATCTAAGGAGTGCAGTATTATTCACAAGCGCCACTGGAGAAGATTAACTTTAACCATTTGAAATAGCATATTTGAACTTTTTGAAAACCCACTGTTTAGAACAGATGATACTGTGCATCACAGGTTGTGCGGCAAATACATATGTGTGCACAATGTAACATGACTATGATTGTTACATGTAATTACTGTACATACTTCTCTACTAATATTTAGAGATTGTCTTTCATGTACATTGTGCTACTGTTAGGGACACTAATGTTTCATATTATGGGATGTCATAGACATTCACTGCTGTAAACCAGTGAATTTTCAGTAAAAGTTTCCTGCAACTCCATGGCAGGATGATTGTACGCTTGTTATTATCTCATACACGCACTCTGTGCACTGATAAGATAAACATGTGAGTCATACATGGGAGAGTGCACAGAAGAATAACTGTGATGAATTAAGAGCGAATACATTAACCACATTTGTAACACACTTGCAAGTGTAATCATTGCAGAGCAGACATATGTTAAACAACTGAATTAATTGCATCAACATCATTCTGAAATCAAGATGTCCTGTCAGAATTAATACAGACATACAAATGTTATGAAACCTAAGCAATTATTTGATTTTCTTTTATTCTGTGCAGTGCTGCTGGCAAAATATCAATGCATGCATAATTGTATCTTAAACTGCTGAACTTAGAATGGGAATTAGCAGCACAAAGATCAGTACAAGACAGGCTTCTCAGTAAGGAGCAGGTACATAAATATAGTGGCAGGATAATGTTGTGTTAAGGAAAAGTATAGTCAACATTTACAGCCACAAGAGACAAACAAAACATTCTGATACTTTTTTTAACCATCTGGATTTGAATCTTTACAGCTTTGCAAGAAAAATCTTTCTTCCTGAGTATTACCTAAGCACACCACATAGGAAATCATACTTCTGATAATTCACATTTGACAGCAGATTTCAGCATATGTGAATATATTTATTCATCTTCATTACCCTGTTGACTACTGTAATCAGAACAATCAACTCAAACTATTTTTAACTGAATATACATGGCTAAGCATGTGAATGTGAAGCACAACACAGTAATGCAGCTAAAAGCAACAAAATCACAAGATATTATAAACTGTGTGCTTCTAGTAAGCCTTGGTTGCACTTGTTGCAGGTGCCAGACATTGTGTAAATGCAGAGATGGAATAAGAATAATAATACAGAAGGTTTAAGAGGCATTGATAGGTTGAGACAGAGGCAGAGACAAAGTAGCTTATGACCGAAGAAGGATAATGGTGTCTGTTAAGAATATGTAGCCATCAGGTACACATAAAATAGTGTACCAAAAACAGTCCATAGGACTTAGCAAATGACTGGATTAGCACCCTTGAAAGAAGTCATAAATCTGTATGTGACTGTTATTTAATACACTACAAAGGAATTACTGCTTCATAGCATTTAAATAAAACAGTTAAAGTACAGTGACAACTTACTGAAGCAGAAGAGGTGAACAGAGAGAGAGAGAGAGAGAGAGGCAGAAAGAGAGAGAGAGAGAGAGAGAGATGGAGAGATGAATAGGAACAGTATTTTTTGTAGGAAATGTAGGACCAGCTGTATGGTATTACTCTTACTTATTACCTCATTATTAAGCTAGCATTCAATGTACAATAAAGGGCTTTCAATAGAGAGAAAGATGGGGTAGGAGAAAGCAAAGAACATAAAGACATAAGAAGGTTAAGGTTGTCTTAATAAGTCTCCCTGTTTGGGCTCCAGTGTTTTTGCAGATGATGTCTTGTTTCGCTATTCAAATGGTATGTTACTGAAATGTTGTCTATAGAGAGAAATACAGATGTTTGCAGTTAGATATACGATAGGAATATGACATGTCATTAATTTGTTGATTGACCTCCAGCTGTAATTAAACCCATGACACCATGCATAAACATCAGTCTACAAAAAGGTTAAGCATCTCCTCAAACCACTTAGAAACTCCTGCTTTATTATATCCATCTAACAACTGTTACATTAAGTGTTTCACAGTACTGCTGTTAGTATTCCTTTAATCTGTATTCTCAGAGTGCAATGGCGTTAAGCAGATTTGCATGAAAGTAACTTGACCACTGCAGATTAAACTGAAATCATCAGCTTTTGCAATAAGAGGGTAAACAGCATTCACTGTTACTCAGCAGTCTTGCACTATGCTAACCTTGTTGCAAATGCAGAGGACATAAAGTAAAGGCTTTTCCATGGGTCATGTATGCCCATGTGCATTATGTGTGAATCTATTTCTCTGATCAGATTAAATGTGTGGGAAAGTGGTGGATAAGACAGTAGTCAAAATGAGACCGGCAAGTAGAGGGTAGGACACATGGTAAAGAATACAATAATTTGCAGGAGGGTTGTGGTAGAACACCATAGCTCTCAACTTCTTCACAACATAAATGTATAATTGTATACACGATTTCATGATGTTCGAAAGACACCACACTTGTGATGGGTGACAACGATAAAATAACATTGTATGGCCGATGGGACCAAATCGTTTGTGTCATGATGACACATAGACAAAGTGGAGAGTTATGAATGAGGCAGCATCGTTTTTTGTGGGACAAGTGCACATTTTTATTGTTATTGTTGTTATTATTATTGTTTTTGGAGACAGGAATATTGGAAAAGTTGCTTTGGAATGACAGGGTCTGGTAGGTAGGGGAGGTGAGGAGATAGGGTGGGGAGACAAAAAGACATAATTAAATACACATTACTTCATTTTTTCAATAAACATAGTTAAGCAATCCATAAACAATTATTATAATTTACATTATACACATTTGCCACATCCATATATGATGGAGAGTTATTAATGTGTAAAGAATTCCAACTCTCAGCCTTTTACTGAGACCCGGTATAATCCCTCTGCAGCAGCATATGGCTGTAGTGCTTCATGAGGAGTGCCAGAAATATCCAGTACTCCTCAAAACCCATTTGTGCTCTAAGTTTAGCACCATTCTCTTCCTCACCAGTCATGCCTGCAAATGTCAATCTAACAAAATATGTCTGAATTGGCACCCACTTCAGATATTGTGGGTAACTTCTTGTACACAAAGACATACAGCCTTACCAACTGCATTTGCACAATTGAAAGCAGACAGATTCCTTGACAGACACATTAGCACTACTTAAATCACATAGCAATAAAGGTGTGAAACATGGCATTGAGCTTTGTCATGTGTGATGCTCAGTCTACTGACACAGGTTCCACTATTTAACAATGGAATGATTTATGGCATGGTTTTTAATCCTTGCAGTTTGAAAGGAGAAAGAGGACAAATTGTGAGATGTTGTGATGTTGCAGCTTACATTATACTGAGATGTTGTTGTATCAAGAAATGCATCATCATCCCCTTTGGGGAAAATGGCATCCCCACTAATTATCACATTAATACCAACATACTAAGCATGCAATCAGTCATGAGGGACTTGGGCACCCAGGTTGACATCAACCTGACTTTTGACTACCACATTTCCTAAGTTGTACAGAAGGCTTTCTACATGGCTCACCTCATAAATATGGGTATTTCATCCAGGAACAGGGAGGTCATAACATCCCTTTACTCCTTCCTTATCAGACCCATTATTGAGTACAATGCTCCCTTTGGCATGTGCTTTGTGAAGCACATACAGAAGCTGGAGAGACCACAGGGGTTCCTGACCAGGAAAATACAGAGTTTCAAATACCTATCCTATACAGATAGGCTAAAAGCTTTGTCCCTCTACTCAGTCTCATACAGACAGCTCAGAGATGACTTGTGTCTGGCATACAAGGCCATCTCAAACCCAGCCTTGATGGAGTTGCTGCATATCCGTAAATCTAACTCCACTCATGCAACCTGCATGCAAGGCCTCAACCTGGTCTGTGACATTAATAGAACTTGATGGCAGGATAAATTTATGTCCCAAAGACTCCCCCATCTGTGGAATAAACTCCCTCTCCATGTCAAGCAGACTACCTCTCTAGCCCTCTTTAAGATGAACCTGGACGACTGGATGGGAAACAGAAAATACACTGCTGGGATCCCACCTGTTTCCCTGCTGGACAGGGGAAACAGGTGCTGACTTTGTGCAAAAATGGGCAAAATTCTTGGCTAGGCTTATAAGGGCCTCCAGGCCAATAGCCTAGTATCATCCTATGAATCTATGAACCAGATGGGAATCAAACTCAGACATAAAACTGAAAGTTAGATTGATAATTGACATTTCCACATGAGAACCACCTTTTAAGCATAGAAATTAGAGATACACTAATTTCAGAATGACTGGAGATAATCTTCAGCGAGGTCTGTACGCATGTGATTTTAATTAGCCCTGGGAATACATTCTTACGTAAAAGTCACCATTTATATTTTTAAATAAATTTCAAATGGATGCATTTGAATAAGCTATGTAATGCAGGTTGGGATATGTTGCACATATACTCCACAAGACATAGCTGTCCTAAACACATAGGATATGTGATGAGGCATGATAATTATAACAAAAGTAGTGTGCCCATCATACATATGCAAGTGAATTTTAAATTAAATATCATCATTGTCATGTTTAAGAAATTGGACACGCATTAGCTTGAGTTTATATGTAAAGCATTAATGATATATGCCAAATAGAAATGTTTACTTATGCAATCATTATTGATAAGAGACCATTCAGCATAATGCATATGGTTTTTGTCTCCCATGCATTGGCATGATGCCAGGGCACTTCTATGGGCTAAGCTTGTAAAGGCTCCAGGGCCGTTGGCCTAGTACACACCTATAAACCTATGAACCTATGCACGAGGTGCAAGGTTTGATCCTTTGGATTTTGCATGTTTTCCCTGTGCCTCTGTGGGGTTCCTTCCATGTCTGAAAACCATCCTGAATGTTTCCATCTTAAACTCCCCAATGAATGAAATTGTGGACAACAGTACAGACTCTTCATGGTGCCCTAGAGGGGGAAGAATTGCATAGACCAACCACTTTGGGCATCTACTGTGGTGCACAGTATCCTCAGGATAAAAGAACACTGATCACAGACTGGATGCTGTGGCAGGGCTAGCCACTAAACAGTGTAAAATATGGCTCTAGGTGATTTGGTCATGTTGACTAAGGTTGCCAAATGGGCTTGCCAGTGGTAAGTGGGTTAAGGACCCAACCTATGCCAGGAACTTATGCTAAATGTGAGAGGGATGTATGCGACCCTATTGGCCAGTGTGTCCCATAAAGACTAGCAGCCTGTAACAATAAATTACTTGCTATCCAGTGTCTAGTTGCTCAGCTTGAGTTACCTGGAATAGCTCTGTTAAGTGAAATCTGGATGTGTAATCAATCAACCTGTCAAACATGAACTACAAATTGCTACACTCACTGTAGAGTCACAGACAGGATGGCTTTGAAGTAGATGACATGATGGTAAAGCAGTGGCTGTACATCCCATGTATCCAGGAGACAAGATGGAAGGGCAGTGCAGCAAAGCCACTTAGCTTGAGATCCACTGTCTACTACTAGAAATGCAAGAAACGGTATAGGAGTTTTGGTTAGGAAAAGCCTTCATAAGGCAGTGAGTAATGTCATCAGAATTAGTGTCAGACTCATGACAATCAGACTCCAGCCCTAATGATAGGACAGTATTCATAATCTCAGCATCATACCTCTCAACCTCTTAGTGCAAGAAATCTGGACAAAACCTGTCAAAATGGGGGGACAATGGGCCAAAAATAGGGATATATTTTAAATAGTGTTCTTATAAACTTAGAAAGTTGCTAGAGTACCAGGGTTTGTTTTAGCATACATTTTCTGAAGGATATGAGGACTGAAACTGAAATGTATGTCATTATTTACTGACATAGATCCTCAGATCATCACAGTGATTCACTAGAAAAATGCAAACTTTATGTGGAACAGATCACAAATATGAGCCAAAAATCTGGACATTCTGTGAAAATCTGGGCAGTTGAGAGGTATGCTCAGCATGCATCCCACAGCAGGGTTGTGACAGTGAGGAAAAGAGTGCATTTGCACAGTAGTTGCAAGACCTACTAGATAAGGCAGGACAACATGAATTGTTGTTAATATTGAGTGACCTGAATGTGCATACTGGGGCAGACAGAAGTGGATATGAGGCCTTCCTACATCCGCATGGATTGAGCAACAGGATTTAAGAATGAGAGCCCATTTTAGACTTCTGTCTTCCAAATGGCTTGATAGTAGCTGGCACATAGTTCAGAAAGAGAGAAAATCACGTACAAGACTTGTTAGCATGCAACTCAGGTAGACTTCCTCCTAGTAATGAAAGGGTACTGAGGTAGAATCAGTGATTGCAAAGTCACTCCATTGAAACAGCCGACCCACAGCTTAAACTACTGGTTGCCACAATTAGCTGCAAGTAGTGGTTGGAGAAGGCTTTAAGGTCAACAGAGACCAGGCTGAAGATCTTGAAGCTGACTGGAGAGAAAGTACAACAGTTCAAGAAGTTACTCAGGACTCTAGCACCCCAGTAAGAGGAAGAAATGGGTGGAGTTGAAGAAGAATGGCAGCACCTCAAAACAGTATGTATGAGGACTTCAGAACAGATATGTGGCCGAGCCAGGTTTGGAAATAAGGTACATAGGAAAGCTGGTTGTGCAATGCAGAAGCTCAGGACATCATTTAAAGAAAAGGAGCACAGGAAAAAGTGGGTGATAGAAAAGAAGGATGAGGCTAGGATACTGGTTGGCTAAAAAAGAGCATAAGAAAGGAGTTGCAGTAGCAAAGAGTAAGTCATCAGAGGCACTCTACCAGCTTTGGGAAAGTGACTCAGTAAATGGCATAAAGAAATTCTATCAGATTGCAAGACAAAGACAGACAAAGATAGTCTAACACCCTTCATAAGGCATGTGAGCAACAACCTGATCACTGGTCCACAGAACATCAAAGGCAGTTGGAAAGAGTACCTCCAACAGCTTCTGAATTAATAAAACTCCACAGAAACTGTACTACCCAACATGCAGCCTACAATGAGAAAAGAGGAGGATCCCACTATAGAAGAAGTAAGAGCAGTACTAAAGAAAATAAAGTCAGGGAAAGCAGCAGGCTCAGACAAGGTCACAGCAGATATGATTAAGATGTTGAGTAAGATAGTGGATAAATGGCTCCTGAGGGTCCTCATAGCAGTATGGGGAAAAAAGGCACATTCCAAATGACTGGTGAATAAACATACTAGTGCTAGTGTTCTAAAACAAATGGGGCATTCACAACTATGGGCAATACAGAGGTATCTACTCCTGTCACATTGCATGAAAGTTCTGGAGAAGGTGACTGATAAATATGAAGAGTATTAGAAAGTAAGATGGGAGATGAAAAGTTTGGATTCAGATCAGGATGCAGCACAAGTGACTCAATGTTTGCAGTGAGGCAAATAGTTGAGAAGAAGCTAGAGATGAGGACAGTATTCAACTGGGCATTCCTAGACTTGGAGAAAGCATGTGACAAGGTCCCAAGAAAGCTGATTTGGGCAGCCTGCAGTGGTTTGTATTCCAAGAAACATTGGTAGAATTAGTGCAAACTATGCACAAGGACCCAATGACTCAAGTGTGAAAAGTGTTTGATCTTGCCGAGGGGTTCCAGTGAGAGTGGGTGTGCATCAGGGTTCAGCTCTGAGCCCACTGCTGTTCATACTGGTGATGGACTACATTAGCAAAGGATTGGGGAATGGAATGCAAAAGTGAAGACACTTGGGACAAAACTGAGTACAGATAAGGCAGTTGTAATAACAGCAAATTGGGGAAATCAGAAGTAGAGAATTAAGATAGGTTCATAGGTAGGTATTAGGCTATCAGCTCTGGGGCCTATATAAGCCTAGCCAAAAGGGTTCCCTGGCTTTTGCCAACAGAATAAACAGCCTTGCAGGACTTGAACCCAGGACCCTGTACACTATAATCACAGCACTTAACCAATAAGCCATCACAGCTTAGTGATAGATAAAAGAAAAATGTAACAGGGTAACATTCTCAAGTATCTGGGAGGGGTGGTTGAGGAGAAGGGAAGTCTTAATGAGGAGGTCACAGTCACAGTCAATTGCCACAGAGAGTTAGGTGCAGTATATGACAAAGAATGCCAACGAAGCTGAAAAGTAAGGTATATAAAACAGTGGTGTGACGTGTACTAGTACTACGGTGTGGTACAGAAACCTGGGCAGTAAAGGCAGAGCAGTTGAGGAAGCTAGACGTGATGGAGATGAAGTGCCTGAGAAGAGTGGTAGGATGCATACTGTGGGGCAGATGAAGAAATTAGGACTTAAGAGCAGAAGCCAAAGTAGCTCAAACTGGAGAAAAGGTCAAAGAGAACAGACAACAGTGGTTCAGGCACATGTGAAAAAAAGCAGAGGGCAATCTGGTGAAGAAGATTTGAGACATACAGGAAGAAGCCAAGAGGAAATGAGAGGGTCCAGCAATGCAAACAATGGATTGTGTGAGAAAAGACCTAGAACAGTCAGGCATAAGAGCTGAAGAAGGTAAGAGTATGGCATTAAATAGAGATGGCAACAGTTGACATAGCACCCTGACCTCATGTAGAAGATGGGAAAAGGGGGGGTTGATGTTGACTGATAAATTGCTTGGAAGAAACATGTTTAACTTTATAAATCTGCTTTATTGTTACAGTCCTAATCAAACTTTTGTGAGAAATGTGATTCTTACACCCTTTGGAAAAAGATATTTTAGCTGGATTTGAACCCTTTTTCAACTGTGTTATTTAAGCTCATTGCATTTACACCTTGTGCCATAGAGACAGGGATATGAGTGGTGGATTTTCTCCACTCAGTTCTGTCTGCAATACTGAGGAAAGCACAATGTTGCCAGGTGTGTATGTGCTACATAAAGCAGCCTAAACGCAATTTTTCATGTTTTTCCTTAAGTCGCAAAAGTACATTTCATGCTGCCAAGTGGCATAGCAATGCAAAAGGCAATATTTTTCAGAAGCATTCACATGATTTTTTGGGGGGTAACAGTTTGAAGGGACATGAAATGCATCACAGTGTATATCTAATAATGAGCAGAGGTAGCTCTGCATTCCACTAATACAGTCAGCTTTCTCACATCTTGCCACATCAGTACTATCATGTCAGGACTTTAGCTAATGCCATGAGAATGGAGAAGGGCAAAGGGAAGAATAGAAATACTTTCATTGCTGACACAGCACACACCATTTACATTGGCATAATTTTAAATTGCATATCTGCCTGTTACTTTTAGTCAGTACTGACATTACTCGAGTTTCACACCGACAAATTCATACACCAAACTGTCAAGATTTATTATGATCTCCTTCAGTAAAACTACCCGTGAGCAAGTTTTGAACCTTGCATCACTATACTCAAAAGCTTGCATTTATCAATTTGTACTGAAGAAGAAAAAAATGTAATTTATTGTGCCTTTTGTGCATGAGGGGTTATATAATTATAGAACATCATTGTATTTTGTTTATTATTGTAATAAAGCAGTGGAAGAATTAGGCACTTTAGTCTTGCTTCTTGGTATAGTTGCGTAAATGAGGATATCATTGACCTGTTCCATGTTTTATAGACAGTGGTCAATTGAAAGGCTTGATGCACAGTATCGGTTAGAATATGTAACTGTATGTTACAAAAATCAGACATAGAAGATATTACTGACATAAATGCACACATCAGACAAATGCTCTGTTTAGGTGCATATACATATTCCAATATGAGAGAACTCTGTGTTTATATGTATATATTTATTTTTCGGGTTCCACACTTACCTTATCATTACTGCAGTTAACAACTGAGTTCTTGGGGGTTGTCCCAGTCTGATGTTATCAAAACACAGCCATTACATAGTTATGTAAAGGTTGTGGAGTTTTCATGCATCAGTATTCCTATTTGTATGTGCATGGGATCTTAGGCTTTGGCCTAGGTTGTGATTGTTTGTGCTATTCTTTGCCTATGCCAGAGCTAGGTTATACTATGCACACCTCCATCTGCCAGTGCCATCTGCAGCTGGTGGCTTGTCCTCAGACTCTTTATCTGTATCTGCTGCTGCTGGCCTTGCTTGTGGTCCTTGAAATTGTGGTCTTACCACTTGATGTACTTGTTGAAGCTGTTTCCTGAGAATTACATTGTGTAACATGGCAGTGACTTTGAGTATTTTGGCAGAGGTGCCTGCGTCATACTTGAGTACACCCCCTAATTTGTCCAGATAATAGAACCTTTATTTAAGCAATCCAAACACATATTCTGTGATATTCCTAGTTTGAGCATGAGCTTCGTTGTATCCTTGGGTGTCATGAGCCAGGGCTCAAACGTATTACCTGCATCCCTTAGTAGATGTTCTTGAAGAATGTCACCTGTAGCAAACCTGGTATACAGCTTGCAGGTGTGACATATGTTTGAGTCATGGAAACTGTCGAATTTACCTACTCAAACATTGTAAATGATCCCTTGGGTGTTACAAACAAGCTGACAGCTTATAGAGTAGAAACCTTTTCTGTTGATGTTACTCCTTCCTCATTCCCCATTTTGGGCTTTTATTTCTATGGGTATGCAATCTGTGTCACCCAAAACTTCAGAGAAGTGTGCTACTGCATAGAATTACTGCTTGGTTCTTGCTCTGCCCTCTGTGGTGCATGGAAACAAATGTGATCCCTTGCATGTAGCAGCATTGCATTAAAAAACTGATTAATATTCTTGAAGCTCTCCATGATTTCCCTGGGGCCCGAGGTGGGAGCTGCAGAGGTTGCATATTTCCTCTAGTGTTTCCCTGTCCCATTGCATATACAGCTTAATAATAGAAGCAGCAATTCCTAACATGTAACCGTGCTGTATTCAAAGAGTTTTACGACAGGGCAAAAGCCTGAGTGCACACAATTACTTTTTTAGTTTCCTGAACAACTCTGCCATATTGGACTGGATAATTATCATATACTTCAGCTCTTTATACTGTCATTAGCATATTCTGCTGTTTCTCTTTGTTTGGTGGTGCTACATGTAAAGTCATTTAATGAATACCAAATAGTGTACTGTCATGTTGGTTGCACACTGCCAACACATTAGCTACACTTTGTGCAGCTGCTAATGAATTTGGCCTTCTAACCTGACACATTGGACAAATAGTGTGGCAGACATATGGATAACTGACATGACAACCATCACCATGAAAGCTGGCTAGGGAATCACATTTCATGCATGTTTACATGTTCAGTGACATGTAGCCTAAGTTCCACTCCAGTTAGCCAACAGAAGATTGGTGTAGCAAAGTGCTAGCACAGTTCATAATTGAAATGGGAGAGAAAAAAGGGCAAAAGAAAAGTAAGGAAGAAGACCTTTGTAAGTAGAGTAAAACATGCAATGTTAACCATAAGATATCACAGCATGGGTGGAAGAAGGGTCTCTTCTGAGGGACAAATGGCCTCATTTTCAAAATAAGATTGAGTGTTGTTGTGGTAAGAAGAGAATTGTTGTGGAAGGAATACTGGGAGAACAAAAGATGGAAGAGATAAATTGCATAACACATAGACACAGACAGAAACAATATACACGCAAAATGGGTGATGATATTTGAGAGAGACAGATGGACAGAGGGTGGACTGCTGGCCAAGGGGAGGGTTGGACAACATACAACAAAATAAATAAAATCCTGTTGAGGTAAGAGAGAATGTGCACAACACAGAAAAAAAGTTCTTCAGTCCAAATAAGTGAATCAGGGAACTAGTCTACTCTCTGAAAGCAGACTTTAAGGTAAACATAGCATCCAAAGCTAAGGATAACAATATGTAATTTTTCAGATAATTCCTCAATCTTAAGGGCAACACCCAACAATGTGGAGAATTAGCTGTAGATAGCCTCACCTATACTCATCTGGAATATACATCAAATCTGCTTGCTGACAAATTCAGCTCAAATTTCACCTTAGGATCAACCCCAGTTCTCCCTGGAGAAATACACTCCACCACCAATTATCACCATAAAATAGGTTGCCACTGTGCTTTCTAAAGCTAAATTTGTGGCTTCAATGGGACCTGATGATCTACACGGTTGCCTCATAAACAGCTTAAATCAAGACTTACCAGGCCCATTAGAATCTCTGTTAACCCACAGCCTCTGGATTGGCTTTGTCCTGATAGAGAGGAAGATAGCAACAGCCATCCTTCTGCATAAAGGGGGACTATCTACTGACACACGAAATTACAGACCCATAAGTTTGACTAGTCTTATATTTAAGACCATGGAAAGAATAATCATGGACATGATAAATAATGACATAGAAAACTTCCAAAACACTGGACCCGACCCAGTTTGGCTTTGTCAATGGCAGGTCATGCCTACTGAATCTGGTGAATTTCTTTGAGAGAGTCACAAAGGCCATGGATGAGGATAAAACAATATGTCGCCTACCTCAAGCTGGTCAAGGCATTTGTCACAATTCCCCACTTGGGTTTTATAAATAAACTCACAAAACTGGGAATGAATCACTATGTCACCAGATGGATAGCCACTTGGCTCATGGACAGGACACATGTGGTTAAAGTGGGTGAGTCCAGATTCATCAAGAGGCAAGTTATTAGCAGTGCACCACAAGGCTCAGTGCTGAGGCCACACCTATTTGGAATATACTTCCCTAAAGTCAAGGCTAATGTGGAAGGCTTCTGGATGAGAAATGAAAATTGCAAGCTGGTGTTAATCATTTAATCCTCAACAATGTCAATCTCCTTCAGAAAGGTCTAGATCAGACAAATGATTAGTGACAGAATCATGGCCTAAAACAAAATGTGAAAAAAAAATGCATTATCGTACCCTTTGGGAAGTCAAATACTCCTGCAAATTGCAACATCAATGGCACACCCTTTAGAGTAGACTCAGCTGAGAGATATATGTACAAAGATAGATAGCAGTCTGAACTTCGCCCGCCATGTATCCACAGTGGTGAGGAAGTCCTTCTCTGTGGCACAACTTATAAGTAAAGGTACAGAATCCAGATTCAAGGAAATTACAATCCTACTGTACTCAAGCTTCATTAGACCAATAATTGAGTGTGATACACCATTTACCATGCACTTGACTGGGCACCTACAGCAGCTGGAATGACCTCAAAGGTTCATCACAAAGAAAATACATGGTGTAAACAACATGTCCTATGCAGACAGACTAAAAGTCCTATCCCTTTACTCTGTCTCCTACTGACTATTAAGGGTTGACCAATGCCTGACTTACAAGGCAATCACAAATCCAGCCTGGTGGAGGTGCTGCAGTTCCTCAAGTCAAACAGCATGAGGGTCACCCATTCTAGGGATCTAAACTTAGTCAGCAACTCAAACAAAACATGCTGGAGAGACAGATATCTGTCTCAGAGTTTACCCCTTCTTTGAAACAGGCTTCCTATTTGCATTAACCAGAGCCCTTCCCTGGCCCTCTTCAAAAGCATTTTGGATCAGTTTATGGCATATCTCTCAACTGTCCAGATTTTCACAGAATGTCCACATTTTTGACTCACATTTTTTTGACTTTCCTCATAAAATTTGTTGTTTTGGGGCAAATCATTGAGGTTTGAAGTCACTAACTAATGATATACTTTTGAATGTCTAACTTCATTTCATTTAGAAAATGCATGCCAACATAGCAACTTTCTAAGTTTATAAGAGCATTATTTAAACTCTGTTCTTATTTTTAGGCATTTGTCCATTCATTATTTTGGGCTTTGTCCAGAGTTCTTTCTCTAAGAGGTTGAGAGGTATGATAGATGGGAAATCTCAAATTCACACCTGGGCTTGTGCCTATGTCCCTTATGGACAGTGGCAATCTGCAAGATACTCAAGGCATAGGCAGAAATCCATGCCTTCTTCTTATTCCTAGGGGCCATATAATGGCTAAAATCAGGTTATATTGGCTAGGCTTGAAAGAGCTATTAAGCTATTAGCATAGTAATCTCCTATGATCCTATGAACCTATAAGCTATAGGGAGCAATACCTTGTAGAGGGAACAAATGGAGCAGGGTTCATGGCAGATGTCAGACTGGTCAATAGGACAATGCCAAGTCATCAGTCCCATCAATGACAGATGTCATGAGTGTACTGTTCATCTGGAGACCCAGTGGTTGGGGTCTTCCATTTCTGTGACTAAGCAAGTTGTTCCTAGATGTATTTTATTGTGTTGTGGCAGGAATTCAGCAACTGTTGGCAGACCACAAATGACACCAGCCTCTGCAATGATGTTAAGAAATAATAGGAGCCCCCTCACTCCAGGCCACTGTCAGAAGAGGAGCTTGTACTCCTTCTTCTGAGAACTGGCAGTAGAGGCAACCATAAAGTTTTCCATGTCAACTTTAGCAGGATAACCTCTGTTCCCCTGCTTAGTGGAAGGCTTGGTGATGACCACTGATGACCCATTGCCAGAGGTATTGCCCAGCTCATGTTGAGGTTATATCAATCACTCCATAACATACACCACTAATGGGCTTGCAGAAATTAAGGAAAAGCAGACACCCTTGTACAGACCTATGACAAATATACAAAGCAGCAGTTACACACTGGGATACACACATGAGATAGGCAACCTGCTGCCAAAAGACATACTCCATCTCCTTGTGACATCCTGCCATGTTCAGATCCCACTACAGAGGTAAAACAAGTAGTACAATAATAGGAAGAAAAATGCTTACAAAATATGTCTGATGTTCTCTTCCTAACCTGTTCCTCTCACTGCTAAAGCAGGTTAAGGAGGCATAACAGCATGGTCACTGTACCATTGGTGCCACTGGCCACCAGAATAGGTGAGGCCATATAATATGCACAGGGGGTCATCGTACCTCCCCTGCAGGTAATCAGAAAGATCTATGTGCCAGAAGAATAAGAAACTCTTGCTCTTGTTAGCATCTAATGCAGTAGCACTGCAGTTCAGAATGTCCGTGGAAGCCATGACTACTACACAGGCCCACTTTGAGAGTTAAACTGCAACTTCATGCACATAGATAAATATCCAGATGTCACATGATATATATCATAGCTAAGCAATGGGACACTACCAGACATGGTAGCAGTGTCATGTGTGGCAGTACATGGTGGAGGGTGTGACTATTGTGGGTATCTCTGGAGCTGCTACAGTGAAGGATATCCAGGGCCAAGATGTAGGACATTGGCAAGTACATACCCACTGCAGAGGGTGTACCATCAATAAAGAAGCAGCTCACAGAGAAGTAGGAATGTTTGCTATCCTTGTCAGGGTGGAGGGAGCAAACCCTCATACTCAGGGATGGCCTGGATCAAGGAGCACCAGGTTAGTAATACAAAATATACCTTAGTATGGTTTATGGTGTATGGTGTCAGGCAGTGTGTGTGTGTGTGTGTGTGTGTGTGTGTGTGTGTGTGTGTGTGTGTGTGTGTGTGTGTGTGTGTGTGTGTGTGTGTGTGTGCGATTCACTAAGGACTGACTTTCTGCACATCTGTCTTTTCTAGCACCTCTGGCTACAACTGCAGTAACCCACACATACGTCTCCAAGCTGTCTACCATTATGCATGCATGGGGAGGATACAGTTATATGTCTGAGTGTTTTCAAATGTATCGTGCTCATGCTTTCACAGATTCTTTTGGTGGAAGAACCAGCATAATAGGACACTACATGCTATATGTCAGCAGGACTCTTGTGGCTGCAGCCGATGACAACATGCACATCGCACAGACCAATAACATACTGGCACTATCTACAACACTACTATATGCATTCTCTACATCTCCAATGTTGCAAGTACATGTGGAGAAAGAGGCTGAAGCCACAGCTTCACTAGTGGAGGGTAGCCTTATGAACTCTGAACAAAATTCTCATGAGACCCCAGCCCGCACAGCCTTTGACTTTTGCACCATCTGAAATGTATACATACATACATACATACATACATACATATCATAGGGGTGAATTATGGGGTTTGTGGCACTACAATGATTCCAGATAAATCCCTTATCTGGATACAGCACTCTGCATAAATCAATGGATGTGCAAAGGCAGCAGATACCAACAGCACTATAGAAATTGTAATTTTATTATAATTGTGCTCTTTGGCTTGACTAATGACATGTGTACCTCTCACCCTCTTAGTGCAAGAAATCTTGACAAAGCCTAAAATAAGGGTGGGATAATGGGCTCATAACTGGGACCTCATCTGATGTGTCCAGGCATTGGAAGCATCCCTTCAGCTGTCAAAACACATTTGATGACATTATGCAATTTTGCATGAGAAGTGTTACATGCATTCCCAAGTATGGTCTGGGTGTTGCAGATAGAGGATCATCATTCGTAACTCCAAAGCAAGTCATGCCACTATTTGTGGCCTGTTTGCTTCTCAAATAGTATGTGTGTATACTACACTTCATATCACCCTATGTGTGCACCTTCCAAGCAGATGGACGACCTCATGGAAAATCCCCACTCATTAGTTTCTAGTCTAGGTTGGCTGTCAGTATCATGGTAATTACCAGGGTGATACACAGTTACTTTATATAAAATGCCAGTTGAGCAGGTGGAAGCCTTTCTTACTGATGTATCTTATTCCATGTGGACCAGGTTGTACCTTGATGACAGTGAGTGGGCAGTCCATGGCTCCCAAGAATTCACAGAAGTGGACTATTCTATAAATCACCTAGACAGTAGTGGTGCTCTCCTCTGCAATCCCAGGAAACCATGTATGTCCCTGTACATATTACAGCATTATGTCACAGAAATTGTATAGGATATAAGAGGCAGATACTTCCGTTATGCCTAACATGTCCTCTATTGGTCACAGAAATGTCCTTGTAGCTACAATGGCTAATGCTGTACATACATTTGTGTCCACTAGTATGGGCATCACATGCATCCTCCTTGATTTCACCTGTGGCTAATATAGCTCAGCTAGCTCCTCTATGGTCTCCCTATGTATCCTGTATCTATCAACTACTTGCTGGTGCATTACATGCTGGTGTGCAAGATAGTGACAGCAGACTGTGTGATGGTGGGTGACTATGACATACAGCAGTGTGAGCAACAGCTATGACTGTAGCCACTAATACATGTTGATTGATAGCTATTGGTACTTCTAACACATTCATAGCATGCACTAAAATTTGGTATTCAACATAGTTTTGTGTAACAGTATAGAGCAGTGTACCTGTTTATACATTTCTGAATTACTTAGCCATGTTTGATGTCATCATGTTCCTTATTTGCATGGGAGCCCCTATTTCCACATAATTATCTGATCATTTGTATGCTGCACATACCACACTATTTTTCAGATTTTGCTGCTGCTCTGTCTACATCTCTGACTTGTCTACTCCCTGCATGCCTCTGCTACCCATGCTAATTTATATCACATATTGCTCTAAACTTCCATAAATGCTAGCCATGGTTTTCAGTGCTATGTGAGTAAATCACTTCTGCTTTGGAAAAAATGTCTGTGTCCCACAGTAACCTTGGAATATGAAATATACATAAATAAATACTTCTCCTTTTTCTTTCTCCTTAAGTATTGTTAGCACTCCCTTTATTTGATGTAATTAATAAATACAATTATGCAAAGTGAAAGCTCCAGTTTGAATTCTGGGTAAAAATGAAATTGTTTTCCATCCAAACAGCAGGAGAGGTCTGAAGGATGGAAAGAGTAATGTTACAGGAATTGGTTGGAGGGGGCCAGCATCTTATCTGTGACATTAAAAATCTAAAGTAAATGAAATGTTTCAGACACATGCACTATCTCATATGTGTGACAACAGGAGTCATCTTTTGCTTATATATGTATAGAAGAAGATAAGAACTACACATTCATGCACATGCATAAACTATTGATCTATATCTATTTATCTCTCTCTCTCTCTCTCTCTCTATATATATATATATATGAATTTATAATAAATAATCATTGGTGAGTTTGATCAAAACACAAAACACCGAAAAAACTCACCAGGGATTACCATTAATTACCACTACAATTATCACAAAAGAGTAATCACAAATATAAACCAAGAGGTTACAGTTGTGATTATGAAATGTATAACAAAAAACAGCTTTTTACATGGGTGGGCTTGGCACCTCCACAACCCCTGACATGGGGGATCCATACCCCCAGAAATTAAATATACTAACTGCAGTGTTTCACAATCTTGAAAAAAATGGCAAAACCCTTTGGATTATGTAACAGTAAATATAATGAACTTGGACCATTACATAATTTGACAAACTGTAACAGTTACAAACAACAACACCAGCAATAAAATGACTGCAGTGATAACTCATACAGCACTCATGTATATATTTCTGTGGTTAGCAGAGCAGCATGTAGAGTATTTATGTAATGTCCAATTAGTGAAATGGAGGATGACCACAAAATAATAACAATAATAATAGCAATTTTCGACGATAAAGTGGAGGTGCAAGACAAAATGTAATAGATCTTAGGTAGGTACAGTGGAACAGTTAACATGCAATGACTGAGTAGTGAAATGTCGATTAAAAAAAGAAAGCAGAGTTGTGAGGGAGTAATGGGAGTGTAGGTGGCACATGGACGTAGTGCACAGTGGGATTCAAGTCTGTCCAATCAAATAACCAGACTGTTGTATATGTGTTGAACAGGCAAACAAGCAAATCTGACACTTTACAACTTTTACTTTCATGTTTAGTTTTGCAGTGTCTGAAATTTACTTTTTTTCTGCAATGTATTTCCAGATAAATTGGACTGCCTTTCAGACTTTCTTTTTTTTTTCTTTTTGGTCCCCTTGGACTTTATTGCTACTGGCCCAGCCCCAAGTAGCCACTGGCCACACCAGATCTACCTGCTACATTCCAACCCCGCTGACTTACCCCTTTTTTGCTGAGGCTGGTCATGGAGCCTAAGGGTGTCCTGGGCTATGCTTCCATCTGGGAGAGGGGATTATTTTATGACCTACCCGTTTCCCTTTCCCCACCCACCATGCTTGTTGTTTATGTCTGAGGGTAATTTCTCTCTTCAGATCACACACCTCCCTTAATAAGCATGCTAACAAGGGTTCTCCTACCTGAGAAGCAGCCCATCCCTTCCCTGTTGCTCTGTCAATTGCCTGTGCCTCCAACCAAACCCAGGCCAGCTGGGCTGTAGTCAGGGCATAATCCCTCTACACCACCAAAGCGGCTTGTATTTCAGGCATTCTTTTCTCATTTACAGGTGCACAGATTCTGAGGGTTAGCAGCTATCTCAAAGATTCAACAGACCACTGTCCCAGAGGAAGAGTAGATGATATGACAGTGAAAACAGGTCTCAAAACTAAATATGAAAAAATATAGAACAGTTAATTATGGTAAACAAAACATTCCCACATCATACTATATAGGTTCATAGGTAAGTACAATGCTAGCTGTCCTTGAGGGCCATTTTAAGTCTAGCCAGTTTCCCTTATTGTGTTTGAATTCACCTATCCCATTTGGATAGAGACTGGTCTTATTCATCCCATGGTCGATAATTATATATTACCCCTAAGGAGAATATCTGGGATTGTACCATAGATAATTTGAGGGGACCCATTAATGGGATAAAGCATTTAGGAGGTGCCTCTGTCCATTAGTAGTACAGGGGATATTTCTAGGTAAATTTTCTATTTCCCATCCATAGATCCAAGTTGTGCTTGAATATGGGCAAAGATGAACTTTGTTTTATGTGGATGGGGGAGTTTGTTCCAGAGTAATGGTATCCTCTGTGAGTTATACCTGTCCCTTCAAATCATTCTGTTGACCTTGCAGAAGAGATTTAGATCCAGAAACTAATTATTTCTGATGTCATCTGACTTACTGATATGCAGTAAATCTATCAGTTTTGGGTCAGAGGATACATTTTTTGCCAGACACAGGTCACCTCTTAGCAGACTGTAAGATACCAAGTATACTAACAGGGCTTTGAGTCAGTTCATGCAGGACATGTTGTTTAGGCCTTATCTTTTTAGTGAGGTATCTCTGTGGGCATTCCAGTTGTTGCATGTGTCTGGACAGATACATGCCAAAGTGGCCATTATATTCAATGAGTGGGCTAATGAGGGCTGAGTAAAGGGGACAGTGACATCCCACGATGTACACACTATCCCTTATAAGCTATGCAATATAAAAGAACTTTTTTCGACAATGGCCACATGTTGGTTAAAGTTAGGTCACTGTCCACATAAGTTCCCAAATCCCAAACAACTGGGTCAGCTCTTAGGGGCATAATGTCAATGTAGTAATTCCATTGGGTAGATGACTTCACAAAGGATATAATAATGCATTTTTTTTGCATTTAATTTCAGTCCATGATTTTGGCTTCAGGCAATTATTTGGGACAAATCTTCTTGCAGGATGGCTAAGTCATTTTGGGATTCAGTGACTGCTCCTAGCTTGCAGTCATCTGCAAAGTTAGTCTGCCACAGCCCTTTGGTGTTGACTTTTACTTCAGAAAAGTAGATGCCAAGCAAGATGGATCCCAGCACAGAACCCTGGGGGACTCCACTGGTGACTAGTTTCTTTGTGGAGGTACCTTCCCCTATTTTTATTTCCTGTATCATGTCTGTGAGCCAGCTGGCAATCCCGTGGGAGACATAGTGGTTTGTTCCCAGTTTATTTTGCTTTTCTATTATACTTGAGCAGGGAATTGTGTTGAAAGCTTTGACCAGGTTGAGGTATGCAGTATGTATTGTTTTGCCTTCATCCATTGCTTTGATAACATTTTCAAAAAAATCTTCCAGGTGAATTAAACCCTAGAAGAATCCAAACTGAGATGGGTCCAGTGTTTGGAGGTTACCTATATCCCGAATGATTAATTTAATCAGTAGCACAGCTAGGGTGGGATGAGAGGGGTAACTGTTCTCTACACAAAGTGCTGGGGGATGCTACCAGCTTACAATGATCTTTTGTTAATGCAATGCCAGCTTTTAAAAGACAGTATTGCATTTGTGGTGAATCTTGAGCAATGTAGCACCCTATGTGGCCTAAACTGTAGCAACTGCTTGCTACATTGTAAAAGTGAAAAAAAAAACTTTTTTGTTTTTTGTCTTAACTAAAACCACCTGAATGCTGTAGCACTATATGCAGGCAGGGTATAAACTACAACTGTTTGCTACAGTTTAAAAAGGAGATTTTTTTTATCTAAAACAGAAGCACTGCAGCACTCTGTACAGGCAGCGTCAAGGGAGGTTTTAGATCAGAGCACAGAAATGGGATCTGAATGGCTGGGGCAGGAGGGAGGTGGGTGTGTCATGCATCTAACTATCTGGTTGATGTGCCAATACAAGGAACATCCTTTTTTTTTTTTTTTAACTTGAAGAATGGAGGGGGTGGGGCGCTGGTTCACAGTATTGTCCCAGAGCACTGGTTGAACCAGCTATACTTCTGAATACAATGATAGATTTTCCCTGGCTTTGCATATGAGACTGGTCAGATGTATGGGTCTGTAATTGCTTGGGTCTGAGGAAGATCCTTCCTTATGCGAAGGAATAACTGTGGCTGATGTTCTTTGTGTTTCACTGTTGCAGTCATTACATTTTGGGTAATCTGCTGGCAGGTTGTCCTTAGTCAACAGTGAATACACTCGAACATCTACATTTATGGTAAGTGTACACAACTGTACTTTCTCCATTCACTTGGTACAAAACTTGTATGGAGGCTGAAACTGAACAGAGCTGTTAGGTGTGTGACTAAATTCTGCTTCATGCAATTTAAGATGCATACAGGGATATTGACAGGACCCACTGATGCAGTATTTTTAGGTTTTGATAACACTTCTAGGATATATGCAGTACATCTCTCCCATTAGTCAGTGTCATAAGAGATCAAGGCACTGTTGTTGGTAGTTCCTTATCTTTTGACCACCATATCTCCATAATAGTACATGCATCCTTTTATTTGCCTCCATTAACTTCCAGAGACGTCTCCTCTAAATCTAGTGAAATCTAATTCCATTTCACTCAATTGTTTTAATTTCCATTAGTAAATATAATCTCTCTCTCTCTCAATGTACTTGTTGAAATATATCACTCAACCTGACAGACTTCGGAGATTCCTAATTCAAAAGATCAAGTGCCTTAAGACTCTCAGTTATTTAGATGGACTGACAGCTTTCTTCCTATTTGGTCTGTTCTAAATGCCAAGTACCTGTCAGTCAAGTTGCATGCTGTTACACTAGGAGACAAGAGATAGGTGCTGCTGTTAAATATTGAGACTGGAATATGCAGTGGATATAAAGGGTGTACACACACCCCTGTTAAAATGCCAGGTTTTTGTGATATAAAAAAATGAGACCACAATAAATCATTTCAAAACTTTTCCCACCTTTGTTGTGACCTATAACCTGTATAATTCAACTGAAAAACAAATCTGTTAGGGGAAAAATATAAAAAATAAAAAAACATACAATAAGCTGGTTGCATAAGTGTGTACACCCTTAAACTAATACTTTGTTGAAGCACCGTTTGATTTTATTACAGCATTCAGTCTTTTTGGGTAGGAGTCTATCAGCATGGCACATCTTGACTTGGCAATATTTGCCCACTCTTACTTGCAAAAGTACTCCAAATCTGTTAAATTGCAAGGGCATATCTTGTGCACAGCCCTCTTCAGGTCACCCCACAGGTTTTGTATTGGATTTAGGTCTGGACTCTGGCTGAGCCAGTCCAAAATTGTAATTTTCTTCTGGTGAAGCCATTCTTTTGCTGATTTGGATGTATGCTTGGGATCATTGTCATCGTGCTGAAAGATGAAATTCCTGTTCATATTCAGCTTTCTAGCAGATGCTTGAAGGTTTTGGTCTAAAAGTGACTGGCATTTGGAGCTGTTCATAATTCCCTCCACCTTGACTAAAGCCCCAGTTCCAGCTGAAGAAAAGCACCCCAAAGCATGATACTGTCACCACCATGCTTCACTGTGGGGATGGTGTTCTTTTGGTGATGCGAACTGATGTTTTTGCACCAAATGTACCTTTTGGAATTGTGGCCAAAAAGTTCAACCTTGGTCTCATCAGACCATAACATATTTTCCCACATGCTTTTGGAAGACTTGATGTATTGTTTTGCAAATTTTAGCAAGGCCTTGATGTTTTTCTGTGTAAGAAAAGGCTTCCATCTTGCAGCCCTACCCCATAGTCCAGACATATGGAGAATATGGGAGATTGTTGTCACCTGTAGTACACAACCATTACTTGCCAGAAATTCCTGCAGCTCCTTCAGTATTACTGTAGCACTCTTGGCAGCCTTCCTGACCAGTTTTTGTCTTGCCTTTTCATCGATTTTGGAGTGACATCCAGTTCTTTGCAACATCGTTGTTGTCCCATATTTTCTCCACTTTTTGATGACTGCCTTCACTGTGTTCCATGGTATATCCAATTCTGTGGAAAATTTTTTGTACCCTTCTCCTGACCTTTCAATAATGAGATCCCTTTGATGCTTTGTAAGTTCTCTGCGAACCATGCCTTTTGCTGTAGCAGGCAAATGAGTAAATGTCAGGAAAATCCTACTAGGAGAGCTGAACCTTATTTGGAGTTAATCAGAGTCTCTTTAACTGATGGCAGGTGTGTACTCAAGAAGACTGAATGTTGCAATTAAATCAAAAGGTGCTTCAACAAAGTATTAGTTTAAGGGTGTGCACACTTATGCAACTAGCTTATTGTATGTTTTTTATTTTTTATATTTTTTTCCCTAACAGATTTGTTTGTTTTCCAATTGAATTGTACAGGTTATAGGTCACATTAAAGGTGGGAAAAGTTTTGAAATGATTTATTGTGGTCTCATTTTTTTATATCACAAAAACCTAGCATGTTAATAGGGGTGTGTACACTTTTTATATCCACTGTCTGTGTTAAATGTGAGCCAAGAACAGCAATGTATAGGTTCATAAGTTCATAGGAAGGTACTAGGCTATCGGCCCTGGGGCCTATACAAGCCCAGCCAAAAAGGTACCCTGGCTTTTGCCACCCAAGAAAATTATTTTCCTGTGCCACTGTCGAGCAGAGCCACAATGGTGATCCCCGGGGTGAATTTCCTATTTCCCATCCAATCATCAAGATTTTTCTTGAAGGGTGCTAATGAGGAGCTTTGTTTGATATAAATAGGTAGTTTATTCGAGAGTATGGGAAGTCTCTGGGACAGGAATCTATCCCTCCAACATGTTCTATTTATTGTGATGACAAGGTTTAGGTCCCTAGAGAATGTAGCTCGGAGGGACTGGGATTTCTTTAAGTGGAGCATGTCCAACAGCTATGGGTTTGACATAGCTTTGTATGTTAGGCAGAGATCACTTCTGAGTAGGCGATATGCGACGGAGTAAAGCTGGAGTTTTTTGAGATGGTCTGCGTAGGGCATCTGTTTGAGGCCGGTAATCCTCTTTATGAGGTATTTCTGCGGCCATTCCAGTTGTTGTAGATGTCTTGTGAGGTACATACCAAAAGGGGTGTTGTACTCTATAATGGGTCTACTGAGTGATGAGTAGAGGGGAACAATGACCTCTTTTTTCTGGATGAAAAGCCTTTTGTGATGAGGTGTGCCACGTAGAAGGATTTCCTGACTACTGTGGCGATGTGATTATCAAAGGAGAGACTACTGTCCACCTGTGTCCCAAGGTCTCTTATCACATTTTCGGTGTTAAGTATACTACCACCTATGTTGTAGTTCATGGGTACAGAGTTTTTACCAAAGGGGATGACAATGCACTTTTTAGCATTGAGCTTGAGGCCATGGCTTTGACACCAGACATCTGTCTCAGTGAGGCCCTTTTGTAGGATGTCCACATCATTAGGAGTTTCGATTATGGCTCCTAGTTTGCAGTCATCTACGAACTTCATTAGCCAAAGACCTTCTGTGTTAGCCTGTACTTCAGAGAAGTAGATACCAAACAGGAGAGGACCCAGGACTGAACCCTGTGGTACTCGACGTGTCACTGGTCTGAAGTCAGATTTGGAGTCTGCTACTTTCACAGTGTGGGTTCTGTCAGTGAGCCAGTTGGCAACCCATCTTGTGACATAGGGATTTATACCTAGTTTAGTGAGTTTATCTATAATTCCAGAGTGGGGGATGGTGTTGAAAGCCTTGGCAAGATCTAGATAGGCTGTGCGAACCACCTTACTCTTGTTTATGGCTTTGGTGACTGCTTCAAAGAAGTCTATCAGGTTTAGGAGACATGATCTGCCTTTTACAAACCCGAACTGGGTGGGATCCGGAGTTTGGAGAGTACCAATGTCTTTGTTTATAAGTTCCGTGATGATACGTTCCATGGCCTTGCAAACCAGGCTCGTCAGGCTAATGGGGCGGTAGTTCCCGGGGTCCGTGGTGGCTCCCCCCTTGTGGAGTGGGATAACCGTTGCTGTGCACCATTCAGCAGGCATAAAGCCTGAGGTGAGGCTATGATTGAACATGGTACTTAGGTGGGGTGCCAGTTTGTTCTGTAGTTCATGTAGAATGCAGCCTGGGATGTTGTCTGGTCCCATGGATGCTGTGTTCTTGGCTTTGGAGAGTGTGTTTTTTACCTGTGCAGCCATGATTACAGGAACTTTGCATTCTTCTGGTATAGAGATGGGCTCTTTAGGGGGTGAGAGGGGGGTAAAGTTAGCACTGAACCTATCTGCCAGGATGTTGGCAATATCAGTTGGGTCTGTATATTTAGTGCCATTGTGCTATAACTCAGAGCAGATCTGAGTGTTGCCATTGAGATTCTTGACATATCTATAGAATGCTTTGTGGTTGTCTTTAGAATCAGTGGCAATTTTGTTTTCATAACTAGCTTTGGAGGATTTTATCAGGGAATCGCAGCTTCTTACTGAGGCTGACCAGGGAGCTCCTCCACTCGTGGGATTTTACTCTCTTTTGCAATAGTTTCTTCCTTCTGTTGTACAGTTTGTTTATGGAAGGGGACCACCAGATTGGCTTCCTTTTTTTGGAGGATAGCATCTTGGTTCTGTTTGGGATAGCACGATCCATGCACTCATGTAAGTGCTTATAAAGTGCAATTGTGTAGGATTCAGTAATCGTAACTGTATTGTCCATCTGCATGGGTGTCATGAAGTTCACCACTTCTGTCTTAAGAAGCATGAAGTTGGCTTTGGAGAAGTTTCTTACCATGGTTTCCTTAATGGGGGGTTGGAGGCAGGATGTGGATATCTATGGTAATTAGCTTATGGTCGGATCGGACCAATGAGGCGTTGACTTCAGGTGTGCAACACCGGTCACTCATATTGGTAATGACTAGATCTAGGATATTGTTGCCTCTGGTGGGGGTGTGGATAAGTTGATCCAGGGCATTGGAGTTTATGAATTCCAGAAAGTGTTGAGCAAAGGAGTTGGTACATGAGTAGTTTTCCCAGTTAATGGTGGGGTAGTTGAACTCGCCCATTATTAGGGCATTTGGTTGAACCCTAATATTTTCCAGTACATCAAGAAAAGAGGAGTGGGAATCCTGGGGCATGGTGGGTGATCTGTAGCAAGCTACAATTTGGATTGCAGTTTTGCCCAGAGTTTGTTGCACTTGGATAACCTCGGCTGCATTATGCTGAGCAACTAGCCTGGAGGTGTGGATATCCTTAATGAATATGGAATCACCTCCGCCTTTGGTGTTCCGGTCCAGGTTACATGGCCGAAAAGTATGGTATGAGTTATAGTCTGGTAGTGCAGGGGTGCTCTCTGGAGCCTTGAACCAGGTCTCAGTCACTGCACAGATATCGATGTTCTCCATTTTAAGGAGTGCCCTGAGTGAGTGCATTTTGAGATTTAGACTTCTAGCATTGAGTAGCATCACCCTCAGTTTTTGCTTGCCTGTTTCTGTTACGGTGGTGAATTTGTCATTTGAATCTTGTCTAAAAAAGGCACTATAGGGGCGGCCAGAACCTTAGCCAGTATCCAGAATCCCAGGGGTGACAGGTGCAGGCCATCTCTGGCAAAGCATCATGGTCTGTCGACCATATCATCCCAGGCAGACAGATACTGGATCCCTTTAGAATGGCACCAGAAGCTTAGCCAATTGTTGAAGTCAATCATTTTGTCCTTGTACTGCGGCATCATTCTGGGTGATGGCAGAATGCTACTCAGGGCTAGGGTCATACCTGCCTGGGCTACAAGATCAGAGAGCTCTTCCATGTCTCTTTTCATGTAGTCCAGGGAGGTACGTCTCAGGTCATTCACACCAACATGGACAATGACAGAGTCATATTTGTACTTGTTGTAGAGTGACCTGAGTGCATGGGTTATGTGGTGGATCCTGGCACCTGACAGGCAGCTGACAGTAACCTTCTCCTTGTTTAGCCTGGTGAGTGGGACATCAGTGTGCTTGACTATAGAATTGCCTATGACTAGTGTGTTGGGTACTTTGTTTTGCCTTATTGGCTGTGGTTGAGTGGAACACTGAGTCTGTGGGCTATGTGTCATTTGGGTTGTGTTGGGGGATGGAGTTTGCTTGCATTTCTGCTTTGGATGTCTCTGTTGCTTGAGCAGACTATTAATGAGTGTTTCTATGTATGGATTTTGGTGGTGTAGATTTAGTGAGACTATGTGATGAGTGTGGTGTGGTCCAAGTGTTTAGCTTCTCCTCTTGACTGTCAAGTTCAGTCTTGACTGGAGAGAGCTTTATAGGTTCATAGGTTCATAGATTAGTACTAAGCTAAATGCCCTTGCAAGCCATTTTAAGCCTAGCCAATTATCCCTTGTTAGACTCAAACCCTGCACCTTGTGTTTGTAAGGCAAATATCTTAACCATTAGGCCACCTTCCCAACCAAATTACCTCCAGTTTGGCTAGATAAGTACATCTCTCACAGGTTGTAGTGTTGGGTGGTAGGAGGAGAGGGTTGTCTGTGTACATGAGGCAATTTCTACATTGCCCCAAGATGCCCAGATTCATCAGATAGACAGGAGAGAACACTGGGAGCTGACCATTGGACATGCCTGAATTAAAAAAAACTATTTTCCTCTAGATAAGTGAGGAAAGTGAGTACAAGATCTGTTTTTCTCTAAGCAAGTGAGGAAAGTAAGTACCAAAATTGTTTTCCTGTAGGTAATGAGGAAGGTTGAGTGGTGTAGTAATTAGTAGGTTATTTAGTGCTTGCAAGTTCTGAACAAGTGTTGATGAATTATTGAAACAGGTGGATGTGCACATCTCTATGTGCATAGATAGATAGGTAGATAGATAGATAGATAGATAGATAGATAGATAGATAGATAGATAGATAGATAGATAGCTATCCATTTACATATGTAAAACATGGATCATAAGCAGTAAAGTGTGTTATGAATGCAAGTGAAATATGCAGAAGTGAACTGCATATCTACCATAATTTGTGAGAACAGAATAGAGCTCTAGTCCTATTCCAGTTAACTATGGTGTGGTTCTTTTTGAATTGCAGGGACCAGGGCAATGGAAGGTTGGAATCCAAGTCCTTTGAGAGAAAAATCGCCAAGGACTCAAAAGACAATCATAAGGCCTTCTTTAGCTATGTTAGAAACCTAGGAGGAAACTCCCAGATATGCTCAGAATTAGTTCAAAATGATGTGAAGATTACTGAACCTACACACATTGCCAACATACTGGCTGACAGGTTCAGTGCAAACTTCTCCCCCCCCCCCACCAAAAGGAGAGATATCTATACCAGAGGATTGTAGCCCCCCAAACATCTCCAACACCCAGGTGAGAACTGCTCTCTCCAAAGCAAAAAACACAGCATCCATGGGACCGGATGGTGTCCCCGGCTGTGTGCTCCACGAACTCAATGAGGAATTAAACCCGCAGTTAGGACAGCTGTTTAATCTTAGCCTCACCTCAGGATACGTCAAGGAGTGGCGCATGCGTCTGTGGTCCCACTTCACAAGGGCGGTGCCTCCACCGACCCTGGGAATTACCGTCCCATTAGCTTGACAAGCCTTATCTGCAAAGCCATGGAGAGGATCATAATGGAACTCATAAATAAAGACATAGGGAACTTGCAGACTTTGGATCCAACCCAGTTTGGCTTTGTCAAAGGCAGATCATGCCTTTTAAACTTGGTTGACTTTTTTCGAGACAGTCACCAAGGCCATTGATGAGGAAAGGCAGTCCATACAGCCTAACTTGACCTGGCAAAGGCCTTCACACAATACCCCACTCAGGTATCATCGAAAAACTCATCAGCTTGAATGTAAACCCATACATCACAAGATGGGTTGCAAACTGGCTAAGTGACAGAACCCACAGGGTCAGAGTTGCTGGAGCCATGTCAGACTCAAAGCCTGTCACAAGTGGTGTCCCACAGGGATCAGTCCTGGGTCCACTCTTGTTCGGCATCTACTTTTCTGAAGTACAAGCAAACACAGGAGGGTTATGGCTGACAAAGTTTGCAGATGACTGCAAACTCTGCGCCATAGTCGAAAACACATCTGACACAGATATCCTTCAGAAGGGCCTCACAGAAACGGATAACTGGTGCCAGAGCCATGGCCTAAAGTTAAATGCCAAGAAATGCATAGTCATACTCTTCGGGAAAAACAAGGTTACCCTAGCTACCATATAGGTGGCAATCCACTGAGCACAGAAGAAGTCATCAGGGATCTGGGGACCCAGGTTGACAGTAGCCTTTCGTTTGACACTCATGTTGCTAAAGTAGTTAGGAAAACCTTCTACATTGCCCACCTGATCATGAAGGATTCACATCTAGATCAAGGGAGGTCATCGTCCCCTGTACTCATCACTCATTAGACCTATGATTGAGTACAATGCCCCATTCGGAATGTATCTGACCCGACACCTGCAGCAGCTGGAAAGGCCCCAAAAGTTCCTCACCAAAAGGATAAAGGGTCTCAAAATATGTTTTATGCGGCCGGACTGAAAGCACTCCAGCTCTATTCAGTCTCATCCCGCTTGCTCAGAGGTGACCTGTGCCTGACATATAAGGCCATGTCAAACCCTGATTTGATGAATATGCTTCACCTCAAAAAATCTAGATCCCTCAGAACCACAAGGGCGGAGACTTAAACCTTGACACGGTTATTAATAGAATGTGCTGGAGGGACAGATTCATCACCCAGAGACTCCTATGCTGTGGAACAAAATCCCGGTACATGTGAGGCAGAGCACCTCGCTAGCCTTGTTCAAGAGGAATCTTGACCAATGGATGGGGGATCGCAGATATACCCCAGGGATTACTTCAGTGTCACTGCTTGACAGAGGCACAGCAAAATAATAGGCATAGTTTTATTCAAACTAAAGGGGTGGCGAAAGCCAAATAACTATGGGCTAGGCTTATAAATGCCCTTGGGCAGATAGCCTAGTACGAACCTATGAACCTATGAACCTATGAACCTTTGTCCTGACCTCCAAGTCTTTCAGGAGTGGTTTGAGAGACAAGAATTCTGAGAAACAGAGACAGAAAAGACAGAGATGTCAGTAGGTCTCAAAGGGCCCCAGCAGGACCAAGAAAATGGGAACATGGATAGATGGAACAAAACATGAGGTAGAGAGTAAGTAGGTATCTTTTTACATAGAACATGATGAAGCAAGTAGTGTCTTCCTCCATATCTACCCTCAAGAAGTAGGCAACAGCAAAATATTAACTCTTAGTTAAGGATTGGGGTGAGAGGTGTGAGGGCACTTCTGCAGGGAATGATGTTAATGCCTCTTGTAATCTTGTTAATTAAAAGGAAGACTGCTTTTATGTTTTGCAAAAGAGAGAAGTGGACCTACAGTGGACTTCACTCTGAGCAAAATAATCACATATACTGTGGGAGATCCTGCATTCATCCAAGGTCGGAAATCAGATGGCTGCTTTCATTTCTTATATGGTATGTGCATTGGAGAAGGATTCTCTAGAAACATCTGAGCAGGTTAAACATAGATTGGCACGCCCACTGATTAATTATGCCAATGTGCATACTCACATTGGTAGGGATAGGGATAATTGTCCGATGTCCCAATGGCCAGGGTTGTTCTAGATACCTGAATATTTTGGCAGAAATGCTGGTAGGACATTTATTTATTTATTTATTTGCATTTAACAGGAAGGTCTGACTGGGCTAGAAGCCCACTTTCAGTGGAGGCCGGGGGAGGAAAGCTCCAGATACAAAAGTTTACAAAAATAATACACTGTATAGATGCTTCTTTGAGAAACATAAGTAAAAATAAACAATAATAAAACATAAGTAAAAATAAGGCTCTAGTTATTAAGCATGATTTCAAGAGAGTTCACAAACATGGGAAAGAACTATGAGAATTTACAAAAATGCAAAAATCAACATTCATTATACATTTTATAATAAGAGGTATGGGGGTTGGTAAAAGGAAGTGGTAAAATAATATGGTAGGTATAGTAGGGAGGTAAAGCAAAGAAGTGGGCTAGAAGAAAGAAGAGGGAATAGAGAAGTGGGGAGGTGGGAAGTTCTGGAGTGTGATTATGATTGAGGGGAAAATGAAAGAATACTGGGTGAGAGAAAGAAAAGGGGAAAGGAAGAAGAGACTACAAGGGAAAGATTAAAGGGGAAAAGGGGACTTTATCCATTTGGCATAGCACAGGGGCAGATATGGGAGTTAAGGAGGTAACGTGGGAAAGATTAAAGGGGAAAAGGGGACTTTATCCATTTGGCATAGCACAGGGGCAGATATGGGAGTTAAGATAGCACAGGGGCAGATATGGGAGTTAAGGTAATGTTTTAGTGAGAGCTTAAAATTCTCGAGGCTGTCTATGGCACTGATGGTTATGGTAATGTGTTCCATAACATGAAGGGCGAATTTGTTTAAATCATGTCTTCACATTGTCAGATGTCATAACAACATTGTTAGATCTGAAATGTATTAAAATAAATAGAATAAATATGGAAACAGGCTAGCTGAAACTCAAAAATTGGAATCAAATAAATATTGAGATTGGCGTGCATAAACAGAAAGATAGATATAGATATAGCTGTAGATATAGATAACGTGTTATGAAGTATTGAGGCTGTCTGTCACTCTATCTATTTAAACACTAAAGCTTTCTTAAAATGTTGAAACTTTTGAAGATCTGTATAAGGCTCATTCATTAACTAATAAAGATTTTTGGAGAAAATAGCCTTTGTTCACTTGTTTTCCTCTGGAGAAGGTGTTTCAGTATTAAGGAGTAAGAAAGGTTTTTCAAATTCATCTAGAAATTTCTAGCTGTACTTTTAGGATATTTTCAGTTAGTCCTAAGCCATCAATGGTTTGGGTAGGGTAGATATCTATATAGGCACACTACTGTTTTTTTTTCATGACTTATGTATATGTGTATATGTACATGTATGTGTGTGTGTGTGTGTATATATATATATATATATATATATATATATATATATATATATATATATATATATATATATATATATATATATATATATATATATATATATATATATATATATATATATATATATATATATATATTTATATATTATATTATATTATATTACAATAATTTGTGGTTTCCCCTTAAAGACTTCTAGGAATGTGGGTGTTATCTGATTTCAAGTAAAGGTCAGTCCTGTTACCTGACTAGACATCCCTTTGCATATTTCTACTCTTCTCCTCCCGCTCTGTCATTCAGAACCGAGTCACTTTGGGATCCCCTCTTGTAGCCAATTTAGGAGTGTTTTCTAATTGAGATTCCTCCTACTTTATCAAAACTCCTCCCATGTCTTCCTTATTTGTTCAGTACATCTTCTAACTATGTGTTTTGGTTTATGGGTACTATTAGCTCAAATGTATGCCTCTTTCCCACAAATACAATCCTAAAACTGATTCTAAGCAGCTCTATATACAACTTTCTATCTATCAATTATGGACTTTATATTACATTATATAAGTTTAACTAATGCACAGTCACCAAGTGCAACTATTACAGACCCCCCCCTACAGTTTCAAGCATTGAGTGGGATTCCTGTAGTTGGAGCTGTTAAGAAATTTGTGTGCTTACTTTAACAAGGGATTTTTATGCAATCAGTGTTATACTGTTTACTTTTTACATTGGGAATATCCTTTTTACTTTCTTTTATTAACTGTTGTCCCTTCCCAATATTTTGTATCTCAGTCCTTTTCTTCATTAAAGATGATAAAACCATTAATTCTTGGCATGTTCCTTACTCTTCTAGTGTCTTCTTGGATATCCCTTGCCTTTTTTTATTTTTTTATTTTAGAGAACAGGGAAGGTCTTCATAGAAAGTCTCTTGGCTGGTACTTGCATCTCCCCCTTTCTTCTCTCTGCTCTGTTCCTATATTTTTCAGCAGCAGTATTATATTCTAGTTCCTGCCTTTTTCTTAACTCCTCATACTCTTCTGGAGATCCATGTAAGTTTTTTTTATTTTATTTATTTATTCATTTTATTAATTTATTTTTTAATCCAGAGGATAAAACACACGGAAAGAAGTCAGATACAGAAATCTAAGTTTGAGTTTCATTTCCCTGCATTAATGCATTCTTTTTTGCATGCATTTCTGAACACTTATTGTCAACGAAGACTCTTGTCTCTCCAATCTTTAGAATAGATCCCTTATTCCACAGAATTTACTCTTCTAACTAAAAAGTATGCAGTTTCACCAGGATGGGTATCCATTGTCTCTTTGCTCTTTAGTTGGGAAGTAAGGACATTTATTCTGTGCGCTCTGTTGATTTCTAAGTCCATGACAGGATAAACAGTCCATTTATTCAAATAATATTTTTTCATAAATTCTGTACAATCTTAACCTTCTACTCCCTCTTGAACCTCAGGTTTGTCACCTCATAGCAAGAGGTACCCCAGTTCAATTCTCAGGTGGGGTGCCTTCAGTGCGGAGTCTGCATGTCCTCCCTGTGGTCACATGGGTTTCCTCCAGGTACTCTGGTTTCTTCCCACATTCCAAAGATAAGCAGTAGGTGGATCTAACAGTCTAAATTGGCTTTAGCTGTGAGTGTACATGTGAGTATGTGCTGTTTAAGATCTACTGTGGTAGGGCTAGACACCCAGTGGTGTAAACCTTGGCTCTGGATGATTGATACTTGTGAAATGACACCCCAACCCCATTTGCAAAAATGGGAAAATGGGATTGTGGATGGATGGATGGATGGATGGATGGATGGATGGATGGATGGATAGATGGGTCTCCATTGTCCTTTTGCTTGGGAAGTAGGGATATTTACCCTGTTGATATCTAGCTCCATTAGAGGAAAAACAGTCCATTTATTCAAACAAATTTTTCTTCATAAATTCTACATAGTCTTAACCGTCTACTTCCTCTTGAACAGCTGTAAACCTTGGGTTTTCTCTTCTCAATCGATTGTCCATTTCTATTATTTTTGTTGCATTTTTTTCATATTTTAAATCATTAAAACTAAAAACAGCTTACTGTGTTTGAGCAGCAAATAGCAAATAAATTGCTTCAGCAGTACATATGAAACAAAAATTGTCTTCTGAACAGACTCACTGTAGTCCAAGACTGAATCTTAAAAAACGTCCAATGAAGTAACCACAAAAAGATACCAACTGTTGTTACATTCCCATTCAAACAGAATATGTTATAAATCCACCAGCGATGAAAGGAAAGCCACTGACAAATTATCCAAAGTCCATTAATACAGAACTTTATTATTAACACCACCAAAAAATAAAATAACAAAGTAAAACATGAGAGCAGGTTAAGTGCTTTCATCCCAACAAAACATTTAGACTTCTTCAGAACCTCATATAATAACATATTCCATTTGCATGGGAATGTAACAACAGCTGGTGTCTTTTTGTGGTTACTACATTGTACTTGATTTAAGATTCAGTCTTAGATTACAGTGAGTTGATTCAGAAGACAACTTTTGGTTCATATGTACTGTTGAAAGAATGTGTTTGCTATTTGCTGCTCAAATACCGTGAACTGTTTTTAGTTTTATTGGCTTAATTTTTGTTTTCACATAGGTTCTCCTTTTGGATTTATATTTTACATCATGTTCTATCATTTTTTACTGGTCTCTCAGGCATTTTCTTAGAGAAAATATCTTCAGAATGCCTGTAAGTGCTTCTTTTATTACTTGTATTCTTTTTTTAATTAGAAGCTTTATAATTAATTATTGTCCAATTTATTTTGAAAATTGCTGACTATTGACCAGTTTTCATTTCCAATGAGGTCAATGTACTCTTATTTCAGCCATTCTGCAGTCACATTCCTGCCTTATCTGTCCCTGGGCTCAACTGATTCCACTTCAATAATACGTTTTTGAGTTGCTTTTCACTAATATTCTGAATTTCTTTTTCTTGCTGCCATCTGGGAGTAAACTCCTATCTTCCCATACTGGAGGTCTCAGCAGTGAAATTTTTTTTTGATTCCCTTGCCAGAACTGGATAGAGAACACAGCCTAAATAAAGTAATTAACTGTAAATTCAGAGCCCACCTTAAGCATAAAGGAAAGGATTATTCTTACAGATACATCTTTTCTTGTGGAGAACTGCCTAAGCCTCCATACACATTAATACCTGAAGCTCAGAAATTTGCTAGAAGAATAAGAGCCACTTGACCCCAAATCTTACAGGTCAACAATTTCAAAACTGAAGTAAACTCAGCTTCCTTAAAACAACATTTAGATCCCAAGAAGTCTGTGTTTATCTGGGGTGAATGATCTTAGGTGTTCTATCTTGGAGGACATGCAGATGGACACTGTTGAGCTCTCTGTTCATGTCTTTGAATAAAGCAATGACTTAGCATTAAGCAGCATTCTACCATCACCAAGAATTATTCCTAAATTCAAGGATAAAATAATTGACTTCAATAACTGGTTAGTTAATTGGTGACATTCAAGGGGAATCCAGTGTTTGTTAGCATGGGAGGAACTGCAGACTAGACCAATCTCCTATACCAAGAATGCTCCACATATATCACCCCCTTGTTTTTTCTTATGCCAGCTAAAACTTTTGCTACCACCATTTTAGACAGAGTTTACTTGATGCACAAACCAATATTAGCAACTATGGTGTGAATAATATTCAGGTAGCACAGATGAATACTAGAACTATAAAAAAATCTCAGAACATGAGGTCTTCCTTAAGTAAATCTGGCTCCATTGTACAAAATAATTTCCTGCATTCCAGGCAACAATGCTTATTGTGCCTTCAGATCTACTGGCAGTTGTGGGGAAACATCTGTATTTATGTGCATCCCCATTGTCTCTCAACAGATTTTGCATGATACAAATCTGGAATTGGTTAATGTCATAGTCATAATTAATAAAATTATCACATTATAGCCAATATGACCTCTTTAGAGAACACAGGACACTTTAGTGAATTAGAAAAGTTAAAAGTTAAACAAATATCTTTATTATGGATATATTCAACAATCCACACATAAAACTGGAAAACATCTGCTACTAACAATACATTTTTACAGAGATCACAGCATTTTTAAAATGCCAATATATTTAACCAACTTGTCCCCATACCCACCAGAGGTATTATTCTTCTTGATCTTGGCCCCACAAATGTGTCTACAAATTGCACCACCTTGACTGTTACCTCTTCCCTTATCAGATCTGACCATCTTTTTGTGACAGTGTCTATGAAAACATACTTTATCAGCTGTGTATAACTCCTCTATATTAAGGGATTACTCCAAAACCAATTATTTACTATTTACTGATTTCATTGTTAATCACAAATGGTAAAGCTACCCAGCAATCCTTGCAAATGAGTTAGATACCTACTGCTCTTAATTTTGCCTCCTCTTGTGCAAATACATTGATATATTCATATCAATCCAGTGTAAGATTAAGGTGAAGTTTAAAACTAAACCCATATGGTGGGACTACCACATCAACAAACTCTATAACAAGAAAAGCTCCATGGCATCATTACATAATGTCCACTTCATCATTATGAAAGATATTTAAAACTGGTAAGGCTTACAAACTTACCAGTAGAAAATATAAGGGCACATATAAACTTAGGATAGCAACAAATTCAAAAAACAACCATAAGGCCTTGTTCAGTTATTTTAGCAACTTAGAAAAAACCTACATGTCTGTACCAGAAGTATAGCTAAGGTGGGGTGAAAGGAGCAACTGCCCCAGGCACAGTGTTTGAGGGCAAAGTCAGCTGATCCTGGTCACTCTTGAATGCATGCCAGCTTTTAAAAATGGATATTACATTTGTGATAAAACCTGAGCTTCCTATGCAGTCTAAACTGTAGTTATATTGTAGCAAAACAATTTGTTACAGTTTAAAGCATTTATTTTTTTGCAAACTAAAATCTGAGCACTGTAGCTCTCAATGTGTGGTATAAACTCTAGCAAGTGCCTGCTACATTTCTAGCAAGCAATCTGCTACAATTAAAAAGAAAAAAAATATGTTTTTTTGTTAACTGAAATGTGAGGAAGGAGAAGAGTCAAGGTGCAGAAACAGAACTGTATTGGTTCCTGGGGCAGGAGGAAGGGAGCATGTATCTGACCACCTGATTGGTGTACTGGTAAAAAGAGTGACATTTTTTTATTAATTTTAAGAGCTAAGAGGGTGGAGTGTGATCAGTTTGGACCAGGTCCTTTTTGTCACCTTCCAACTTTAAAAAAAAATACTTTACTGGTTCCTGACAATATCACTGGATGTCTTCTGGGAAGCATAAAGCTTCACCTAATAAATCCCATCTATCACCTCTTTAAACTGAATCCACTGGTAATGCCTCTATGGTGTGGACAACAGTAGTTGTAGTATCCTTGCATAAAAGTGATCTCCTTACTGACACTGGCAATTGCAGGCTTATTAGTATCAATAGTATTATTTTCAAAGCTATGGAATGTATTATGGGTAAACTAATAAACAATGATATAGGTGACCATATATCCCTGAGTACACTCCAATTTGGTTTTGTAAAAGGCAATCTGTCCTACTCAACCTGGTTGAGTTCCTTGAAAGAGTTACTGTGGCCAAAGATAAGGTCATATAGCGCAGACTACTTCTCTTGACCTTGTCAAGACTTTTGACACTATTTACATGTTGGGATTGTTAACAGACTCTGCCATCTCAACATTAACCCAACATAGTTTGGTGGATTTGTAATTGTTATTTCAGGAGAACCTATATTGTTAAGGTTACAGGTATTTGTTCTAGACAAAAACATTTCATCAGTGTGTCCCATGGTGCTCTGTCCTGGGTCTCTTCCTCTTTTATATGTATTTCTTTAATATATGAAATGATATCAAGGGACTAAGATTATCCAAGTTTGCTGATGATTGCCATCTAGGGATGGTTACAAAATATCATTCTGGTATTCAAAGTCTCCACCAAGGGCTAGACCAAATAAATACTTGGTCTATTAATCACTGGCTTACCCTCAACATGATGAAATTAAGCATAGTTTCCTTTAGTAAATCTAGCATCAATTCTGTTTACTATACAGATAACATTTCACTTAAATTATAGACAGTGAACAGTGTATTTGCTATGCTTGTTGATAACAGACTCTCCTTTGAACCAAAATGAACACTCTCCAAACAGACTGTTAAAGCTGTAATGTAATGTTTAACACTTTTGATTAAAGCAGACACTGGACTTCATCAGAACAATTGCAAATAGACATGACATCACAAACAGTGTCACAAATTAATTGCTAATAGAAACAAAATTAGTTTAAATCAAACTTCTGTTTTTGACAATGAAAACATCATGGTTAATGGCAATGACTCTAGCAACACTGAAGTAATGGGTTTATTTCTTAAATCATCTTACCCCTTTAGCCTCACAGATGATGATGGCAGACTGTTAAGGGGAAAGACAGCAAAGATGTTTCTACCATTTTACTGAAAGAGAATGACAAAGATGAGTTGTCTAAGTTGGAACAGTTACTATTTAAAATGATGTCCCTCTCTTATGACAATCTTTTTTTTTTAAACATTTATTAACAAAGGACGTGTACCAAAGGGCTTGAGAGTTTATAAGTTCCTGATGGACTTAATAAGACTGACAAATTATATAAAGAACTGTGTGACTTATTTAACTACACTGGATGTGATTTAATGCATTTACTCCTTAAAGATAACAGTCTTAAGATTGCTGAATTGCCCAACAGAATTACAAAATTGGATCAGGAGTGTAAGCAATTTGAACATTTCAAGACCTTTGGTAGTGATTTTGCTGACATGGTTATTCATAGGATCATAGGATCGTAGGATCATAGGAGGTTACTATCAACCTGGAGGTCATTTCAAGCCTAACCATTTCATCCCAATGTAATACCAAAAATGATCTAGGATTATATTTAGTAATGGCTGCCTATGTGCCAAAGGGTTGTGGGCACTCTCCATGGTAAGAATTTATGGTGCCCCACCCACTCATACAGGTTTCTTTTGTTCAGTGTCATAGATGTGGTTTGCTTTACATGAATTGGCAGCCAATTCCAAAGATGCAGAAGTCATTGGGAGACAAATATGTTCCTCCAGCATGTCCTATTCAAGTTGTATGGCATATTTATGTCCCTGGAATGGGTAGCTCTAGTCCCGTTTGATTTGTGGATGTGCAGCAAATTCATTAGCTTTGGGTTGGAGATTGCTCTGTAAGCCTGGCACAAGTCTCCCCTAAGAAGTCTATACAATACTGACTATAGTGACAGGGACTTTAGTTGGTCTGTGTAAGGCATGTGCTAGAGTCCCTTGGTTTTCTAGTTAAAAACCTCTTAGATGTCTTCAATTGCTGCAGGTGCTTTGTATGGTACATGCTGAAAGCAGTGTTATACTCAATTATGGGACTGATTAGTGACAAGTATGGAGGGGTTATAACCTCCTTTGCTCTAGAGGCGATTCCTTTGTTAATCAAGTGTGCTATGTAGAAAGCCTTCCTTACTACAGTGGACACATGGTGGTCAAAGTTAAGGTCGCAGTTTACTTGTGATCCCAGATATCTTACCACTTCGTAGGTTCATAGGGTATTGTTTTTAATTTGATAGTATGAAGGGACATTGTTTTTACTGAAGGGAATGATGGCGCATTTCTTTGCATTCAGTATGAGACCGTGACTAAGACACCAGCTGTTGGTCTGTGTAAGACCATCCTGAGGTATACTGATATAATTTGGGGATTCAATAATTGCACCCAGTTTGCAGTCGTCTGCAAACTTGGTCAGCCACAGCCCCTTAGTTTTGGCCTGAACTTCTGAGAAGTAAATTCCAAACAGTAGGGGGCCCAGCAGTGACCCTTATGGCACCTCACTGGTGACAGGTCTGCTGGCTGATGTGGAGCCACCCACTTTATTAGTGTGTAACTGGTTTGTGAGTCAGTTGGCAACCCATTTTAAAACAAAGGGGCTTATATTCAGTTTGCTATGGTTATCGGTAATGCCTGAGTGAGGGATTGTGTGAAAGGTCATTGCCATGTGCACAGATTTGCCCTTGTCAATGGCCCTGCTCACATTTTCAAAATAAATCCACCAGGTTTAACATGTAGGATCTGCCCTTGATGAAACCGAATTAGGTCGGCTCCATAGTTTGGAGATCACCTATGTCTTTATTTATGAGGTCCATGATGATTCATTCCATGGTTTACAGATGAGGCTGGTCAGACTTATGGGTCTATAATTCCCTTGGTCTGTTGCTAAGCCACCTTTGTGGAGGGGAATACTGTTGCTATTCTCCATTCTGCAGGAACAAAGCCAGTGATTAGGCTGTGATTGAATATGGTACTTAATGGTGATGCTAGTTCATGTTTCAATTTGTTTAGAAGACAGCCTGGGGTGCCATCTGGTCCCACAAAGGCTGTCTTTTTTTTACCTTAGACAAGGCTTTAATTACCTGGTCTTCGGATATGTAGGGTGGGGGAGGAAGTTGGGGACAAGGTTTGTGATAAGTTTGGAGGGAATAAGGGAGTGAAATTTTTGCCAAATCTGTCTGTTAGCAGGTTTGCTGTCTCTGTTGGATCATTGTGTGTGATACCGTTAGTCACTAGTTCAGTACAAGCTTGGGTCCTACCTTTTAGGCTCTGTATATAGCTGTAAAAGGTATTTTGATTATCTTTGGCTGTGATTGCTAAGTTTTTCTCAAAGTTACCCTTAGAGGATGTATATCATTGTGTGTATTGTTCATAATCAGCCACTGTAGCTAGATAGCACATGCATATAACCACTGAGCACATGTAAGAACAGTGCCATTTTGTACAGTCAGCCAGAGTGAATGCAGTCATGAATGGAGATGCACATGCGAGTGTGTATGAAGTAATGAGTGACTCATTTAGCTTAAATATATGTTCCAATTACAGTTCCTGATGTATTTATGTACAATAAATATCTTGAACTCACATACCGCTTTATCATCTCTTTTGAATGCATGAGACAAGCAACATGGTTTCAGAACAGGATCTGAAGTTGAAGCAACACACAAGTCATGAGGCACACAGATAAAAGTGGAGGAATATACTGGATTGAACTCGCAAACAGGTCAATGGTTATTCAAAGGTACTTAAATTCACTTAAATGATTTTCCAGTCACTGAATGTGTGGCAAAGCATTCAAAATGTTGAAATAATTACCAAGATAAACAAAATGTCCAAAATTGTGACACAATGAAAAAGTATTCAAAATAAATACAAGTGTTCGAAACAATTTCTGAAATGTTTAAAATGTATGAAAAGGCTAAAATGACCAAAGTTCTTTGCAATGTACTACTTTTTCACATTAGTTAAAGCTATTCAAAGTGTTCAAAGTTTCTGGAATGTTCGCAGTGTTTGCAGTGTCAAAGTGAAGCCATTTCAAAGTGGTTGTTGTGCATTTGGGCATAATTACAAGTACCTAGTCTATACTTATGTTTAAACATATTTTGTTGTTATGGCAGAGGGATTTCCCAGACCTGAACTGCTGGTGTTGATAACAATATTGCTGGGAATTGGCAAGTGTTTGAACAAGAATATATTTTCATACAGGCTGCTTTTACTGATAAAGACGCATTTACAAAGGCATTCATACTTCTTAATTTAGCAGGCTTGGAAGCCCTTGAGATGTAACGCTCATTTGTATATGTACCTGCCATGTATGCTGGGAGGGGGAGAACTGCTATATTGTGATACAGGCTGAAATGGGGGAAGACTCTGAGTGCTTAAGACATACATTTAGAGAAATGTGTAACCCTCAAACAAATATTACAATGGTAAGGCACATTTTACATAAGAAATCAAAAGCCTGATGAAACTATAGTAGCATATATCACGGACTTGAGAAATGAAGCTAAAACGTGCATATATGATGATTTGTGGATGAGTTGATAAAGGGCAGACGTGTGTGGTGTTAATAATGATGCAGTAAGAAAGATTTTGCTTCAAGATAGTGATTTAAAGTTCAGCAAAGCAATAGAGATTTGTCAAATATATGAGCTTACAAAGAAGCACACGAACATGCTTACAAATGAGAAAAGCATGCATACAGTGCCTACCAGTGTGAATGTTGATAGTGTACAAAAGAAAGCTAAGATCAAAACGATATAAGCCAAAGGGTGTGGCAGTACCCAGTTTCAACCAGTAACTGAATGGGGCCACAGCATCTAATCTTATTGTTGGTTGTTGTAACTGTGGGGGCAGCCATAACCCTAAAGAGAAAAGTGTTTAGCTTTACGTCAGCAGTGTCACAAATGTAAAAAGTTGAAGCATTCCAAAAGGCTTTCCAAGTCTAAAATGGCACATTCTTTTATTAAAAGAGAGCATCCAAAGAAGCAAGTAGATCATATAGAAAGCCATGAGCAAGCTTTTTATGTTGATGGTGTCTCTTTAATTGATGAAACTGTTAATACAATAGATTATCAGTTGGCAGCAAAGGGCAAAATATGTTGTATTGTACGGATTAATGGAAAACCTGTAGGGCTTAAAGTAGATACTGGGTCCAAGTGCAATGTTATATCAGCACAAATGTTTGCTAAAGCAAAATCTGGTGAGGAATTTGATTCAGCAAAGTGTGCGAAATTTGTCGCTTATGGTGGTGAATAGATTCAAACTGATGGTGCGGTAGTTCTCATATGCCACTCTGCTGGGAAGAGCTATGACTTGCAGATTTTCGTAGTCAAAAGACACATGCAGTTACTGTTAGGTCTCAAAGACAGTTTGAGAATGGGACTGATTTCATTTAATAAGGAGGTTCACCATGTAAGTCTGAACAACCATGACAGTTTTACTCAGAATGTTTTTCATGAATATTTTCAAAGACAAGCTGCATGAAGTTAAACCATGAAGGAAGCCCAGTTGTCATACCAGCCAGGATGGTTCCAGTAGCAATGCAGAGCAAATTGAAAACAGCACTAGACAAAATGATGAATTTAGGTGTGATAACGCCAGTAAAAGAACCAATTGAATGGATATCCTCAATGGTGGTAGCTCATAAGAAAAGCTCAGATAATATCCGAATATGTATTGATCCCAGATTTAAACAAAGAGCTTAAATGCCCTCATCATCTGATGTGCACAATAGAGGACGTTGCAGCTCTTATGCTGAATGCCACTTTAAAAAGTCATAGATGCAAAAAGTTCATTTTGGCAAATTTTGCTGGATCACAAATCTTTATTGTTGACTATTTTCAGTACACCATTTGGAAGGTACAGATTCTTAAGAATGCCATTTGGGATACATTTTTCCACTGAAGTATTTCAATGTGCCCATGGAGCTAATTTTTTCATGTTATTCATGTGCTAGCATAGTATTCAACATTACTGTAGGGGGCAATAGTGAAGAAGAACATGATAGAAACTTCAAGAAAGTTCTAGACCATGCACATGAAGTCAATGTTAAACTGAATCCAAAGAAATATAAATTCAAGCTGAGAGAATTTACTTATGTGGGTCATTTGTTTACCAGTGCTGGCTTACAACCAGATCCATCCAAGCAAGCAGCAATTCTTGAGATGCCAGTTCCAGACAATGTTATAGTTTTGCAATGTTTTCTAGGTATGGTCAGCTATTTAGGAAAGTTCATCCCAGACCTGAGTGACCTTTCACACTGTTACTTGAGCTGACAAACAAAAATGTAAATTGGTCCTGGTTAGAACAACACCAAAGAGCATTTGATGTTCTGAAACAGAAAATTGCCAGTCCACTCACACTGAGATATGATGTTCACAAACCAGTAACTCTTTCATGTGATGCTTCTATGTATGATCTTGGTTCAGCATGTCTTCAAGAAGGCATACCAGTAGCCTATTTATCCAGAACTGGATGATGCAGTGGTGGAATGGTAGCATTGTCACCTCACAGCAAGAGGTTCTCTGGTTCAATTCTCGGCTGGGGTGCCTACAGAACAGAGTCTGCATGTCTTCCCTGTGTTTGTATGGGTTTCCTCCCACATCACAGAGACATGCGTCTGGAGAATTTCTCCTTAGGCCTCCTCTAAAAATTGGCATCATTCCAAGTCGGACTTTCCTGGTTAACAAATGTTAAATAAATAGGATAAATAAACTTTAACGCAAACAGAGATTCAGTATGTGCAAACTGAAAAAGAGCTTTTGGCAGTTGTGTACTCATGTTTAAAGTTTCATGATTATATTTATGGCAAACTTATTCAAATTGAAACTGATCACCAACCTCTTGTGACTATTCTAAAAAAGCCAATACATTCAGCCCCAGCACGCTTGCAATAAATGATGTTAAAATTGCAAAAGTCCAATTTCAATATCATTCATACAAAAGGAGAATATCTCTACCTTGTAGATGCTTTGTCAAGAGCACCTAGACAAACAACAGAACAGCATGACAATGAGAAAACAGACCTTGAAGTCATGGAAGTCAAAAAATTTTCCTTTGTAATTCCTAAAGCATTACAACAAGAATATATCAGGATTTTGCATTGTGGTCACCCGGGTGCTGATTCTACCAAAAAAGGGCAAGAGGCATAATATTTTGGCCTTCTATGTCAAAAGATATAGAGAAGGAAACTCTAGCATGTTCTATGTGCAATAGTACTAAACCACACCAACAAAAAAAAAAAACACTTCAGCTAAACCAGATTCCTGAACTACCATGGTCGACAACTACTGCTGATATTTTCGAATGGAATGGTCAACATTACTTAGTGTTAGTAGAATCTTATTCAAATTGGTTTGAAATTGATCTTCTTCCTAATCCAATGTCTAGCACCATCATTACAAAATTGAAGAGACATTTTTCTGTTCATGGTAGTCTACACAAAGTCGTATCTGACAATGGTACACAGTTTACAAGTCAGCAGTTCAAGACCTTTGCTGAGTCTTGGGACTTTGTCCATGTTACTAGTAGTCCTGAGTATCCACAGTCCAATGGATTAGCTGAGTGTGCAGTTCAAAGTGTGAAATGTTTGTTAGAAAAATACAAGAGAGATGGTAATGATGTTTTTCTTAAACTACTCATCTCATAAACATTCCTCGAGATAAGTTGTTTGGTTCACTTGCTCAGAGATTAATGTCTAGACAGACAAGAGCAACCTTGCCAATCAGTAAACTATTGATTCCAAATACAAAGAACAACAGGGTGGTCAAGACTCAACTTTTGAAAAAAAACGTCAATTACAAAAGTTGTACTATGATAAATCTAGCAAACCTCTTAGACCATTATGACAAGGATGCAAACATCTAAAGGATATGACTGAGTGGGACTGAGTGGGACTTATCAAAAATATTTGTGAGGAACTGAGATCTTATATTGTAAAATCAGAAGGTTTTAGTGTAAGCTTTGGTGTAGATACCACTTCCAGATGGGGATGTGGCTTGTAATGCATTTATACCTTCCCCTAGGAGGGTATAGTTTGCTTTGGTGAAGTTTTTTAGTCTGACTTTACCCTTTGTGAATTCTGGTGTTAGTGCTAGTTTGAAGGCAACAGATTCGTGGTCAGATTTAACTAATGAGGGTCCGACAGTTGCGGTGGTGCATCTGTTTGAAATGTTAGTGAGGACCAGATCTAGTATGTTTGTTCCTCTTGTTGGAGTTTTAACAATTTGTTTCAGGGCATTTGAGTTAACAAAGTCAATGAACTTTTTCACTTGTGAGTTAGGGTTAGAGTAGGTTTCCCAGTTGATGGTGGCATAATTGAAATCTCCTATGACCAGAGTGTTGGCAATATTTGGATTGACTCCAGTTTGGTCAAGTAGGCCTCATGCACATCATGATCCATGGAGGGGGAATCTATAACTAGCTATGACTTGAATAAGGGTCTTACCCACAGTAATCTGAACTTGGACCAACTCCATGGAGTTGTCCAGTCTAACTAGTCGGGAGGTGAATTTACCTCTAATATAGATAGAAACACTGCCTCCTTTTGTCCTCACATGTTTGTTTTGCGGTCTGAAGGTGTGGAAGGCATTGTAGCCTTGCAAGGCTGGGGTACTCTCTGAGGCCTTGAACCAGGTTTCTGTGACTGCACAGACATCTACATCCTCCAGTAATAGAAGTGCTTCCAGTGTGTGCAGTTTTTGGTTTAAGCTGCTAGCATTTAGTAGCATAATCCTTATTTTGTTATGGTTGGCAAATTTCACATCTGCAATTTTGTTTTTGAGACATTGTCTAAAGAAGGCACTATGGGGAAGGCAAGAGCCTTTCTCAGCAATTGAAAGCCTAGTGGTGCCAGATGCAAACTGTCTCTGACAAAGCAGCGAGGTTTGTCAACCATGTTATCCCAGGCTGACAGAAACTGGATCCCATTTGAATGACACCAAAAACTAAGCCAATTATTGAAATTGATCATTTTTTGTTTATACTGTGGCATCTTTCTAAGTGAAGGTAATATACTGCTCAAGGCTAGGGACATACCTGCCTCTTAATATAGTCTAGTGAGATACGTCTCAGTTTATTCACTCCAACATGAGCTATGACAGAGTCATAATGGTACTTGTTGACAAGAGACGTGAGTGCATGCATGATCTGATGGATCCTAGCACCAGACAGGCAGCCGACCATGACTTTTTCCTTATCTAAATTGATGTGCAGGACATCCAATAACAAGATTTGTTTTTTGAGTGTTACACCTTAAGGGCTTGGTAGGTGAGACAGTGGTGTTACTATGTGTCTTGGGTGGTGTAGGAACTGTGTTAGTTATAGCAGTCTTTTGTTTTGGAGGTTTCTGGTGTTTTGGTAAGTTTTCTGAGAGAAGCTCCGTGTATGTTGATTTATGTGCTGGATGTGTGCTATGTGTATGAATAGTGGTACTATGTGCATGAATAGTGGTGGGTGAGTTGACAACCTCTTCAGTATTACTTTTTGTGAGTGTGAGAGAGCAGGGATTCAAGATTCTTGGTATAGATACATCTCTCACATGCTGTACTAGAGTGAGTTATTAGCAGAGAGTTGTCAGTGTACATGAGGAAGTTGCTACACTGACTCAGGAGACCCAAGTCAACAAGGTTGTCAGGAGGAACAAGGGTAGTCCAACTATCCATAATGCTAGGTTTGAAGAACTGTTATCACAAAGGGGGTGCTTTCAGGACTAATCTAGGAGATGCTCTGTAGGTGGGTATTTCTGATAGTGGTTTTTGGTTGGTGGTTTTATAGGTCACAGCTCACCAGCAATACTTCATAGACCAGAGATGTACTGAAGATGAGGACTACACTAATGTAATACAGATGTATCTAAGGCAAAAACTATTGAAATGATCTGCCCAGCTACTGCGCATAATTGAGCAGCAGTGCATGGAGCTGCCTGAAGTGCAAACAAGCAGAAACCAACTCAAATGCAGGGCTTAAATACCAGAAGCTAAAACCTTAAAAACTTAAAAAAAATCAAAAGAAACAATGACGGTGCTTACTCCAACCACTAGGAAGGCCCTGCTTTCACTTCTGAGTGATGTAAGGTGGCAGACATTACTGCAGTGACGGTTTCTGTTTCTCCTGTTGTTTCTTCTTTGCCTTCTATTGCTGATTCACAGTCTTCTTTTCATTTAACAACTTTATCTATGTCTCAGACTTCTTCATAGGCTTCAGCTGTATTGCATGACTCTGGTAATTTGTCTGTGCTTGATTTGGTGATGAAATGGAGTTTGAGGATGTTTCTTTGGCTTCTGCTGTTTCTGTTTCAACAGTTTTGGGTCCCCCTACAGCTCTGCCGGTTACTTCTGCTAGTGCTGTGACTTCTGTTGCTTCTGCAGTGGTTTCTCAGGCTATGTTTTATGCTGCTGTGGTAAAAATGGCAGTTTCTGCTTCTGGGAATCAACCTAGCTCTCTGAGGCAGTCCTGGATTGTTTCTAAGCCTTTGGTTCATCTTATGTCTGCTTCAGGTAAGCCTCTTTCATGTAAGTTTATTTGGCATTCTTTATTGAAACCATTGTCTGTGTCTGTTCAGTCTTTGTGTGCTATTATTCTCTGAGGGAGGGATGTTTTTGCTGATGTTTATTTTGAAGAGCAGGAGGCTGTGTCTACTTTTGATGTTCATCGTGGTTCACTGTTGCAGTCATTACTGTAGGGTTCTTCCTGCTGGCAGCAGCCCTCGATCAGCCAGAGTCCCAAAGTCTGGGTCCGACGTCGGCTGAAGTAACTCCTTCCCTGATGTCAGTGCACCAGGGGTATAAAGGCCTCAGCTGACGCCATTTTCCCCAGTCTTTCTTGCCATGTGGTGCCCATAGCAAAGCAGTTCGCAAGTGCCGGTCGGCCGACTCCTGTTTACTTTTGGTGACTTTTGTATCGAAGACTTCTTATTTTAAGCTAAGTACCCCGTTGGGGAAACTTTTTCTTGCTCCAGTCCAATGTCAGAAAAAGTTAATAACTGTATTTCTTGTGGGAAGCAAATACCTCATAAGGATTTTCACTCTTACTGTATACCTTGCCTAGGCCCTGACGACAACGTAGCTAATTGTAGGTTTTGTGCTAGATTTAACCAATGCACTATTAGGCGTAGGTACGATTTTGCCTTCCATTATTTTGGAAAAAGATTTAATTACAATATGTCATCGGATTCTTATCCGGCTACCGGAGTGTATAAGAGGCACAAGGACAAAGACAGGCCTCCGAGATCCAAAGCAGATGACATTATTCAACCAGAGCCAGTTGCCGGTTCATTGGTCATCAGTGAGGCGCTTTCGCAGCCCCTGTCATCTGCCACTTTTGAACCGGTTGCCTGTACCGACTCCCATGAGGAGCCGATGGGGCCTTCAGAATTTCCAGAGAATGGACCTTCAGATAATGCTCCCTCAGATGGGTCTGGAGCCACTGTGCAGGCACCGGCTTCTGAGGGAGTTTTCAGGCCTACACAGCTTCATGTAAAGATGGCTTCAGTTTTGCAGTCAAAGACAAAGACAAAGACTAAGGCTCCGGCAAAGACAAAGAAGTAAGCACAGGCCCCTTCTGATTAGGGCCCTAGACCTCAAAGACAGATGCTTAAAATGGCTGAAGACCTGTTAACTATGATCAGGGGTTCCCATCCCCCTCCTGACAAGAGACCTAGACTAGAGCCAGATTATGATTCCTCAGATCAAGTTTCAATTTCTTCTGCTTCTTCCTCTGAGCAGGATTATTCTTCCCTCCTTATGAGGATTCTGATGCTGAAGAATCCCTTCCTTCATCCTCTCCTCCTGAGGATTATTCATTTGGGGAAACTTTGCTTGACATGAGAGAGCATTTTCACTGGGAAGGGCAGGAATACTCTGAATCCAAGAAAAGGCTTAGGGATTTTCTTCTGCTCCCACAGCATAGGCCCCTGGCTATTCCCCCTGTATTGGACATTGTGGATGATGTTTTTACAGAGGCGTCCCTCTCTCCTGATTCTTCTTCTCCTGCTCCTGTCAAACCGGATAGGTATTATAGGGTTCCAGATTCTCACAAATTTCTTTTTAAGAACCCTTCAGCTGATCCAGAAACTATCTCTCAGGGCCCTAAGGGTGTTAAAGCGGCCTCTGCTAAGAATCATATTCCCTCTGACCGAGAGTCCAGAGCCTTGGAAAGATGGGGAAAAAAAGTTTATACTTCTGCTACATTGTCTATTAGAGCTTTGAATTGTCAATTTCATATGTTGAAATATCAGCAATACCTTTTGTCTGTGTTAAAACAAAAGATGTCTGCTGTTTCTGGTGGTGCAGAAAATAAGGCGTTACAGGATTTATTGCATGCTACTGAGCAGGTGGGTAAACATAACCTGCACTGTGGTTTTGATTCTTTGAAGGCTTCTTGCAGGGCTGCAGCAACTGGCCCAGTTATTAGAAGGCATGCTTGATTAAAGGAGCAAAGTTTGCCGGATCAGGTTAAGGCAAAACGTTTAGATGCCCCTTTGAAGCACAATGTTTTGTTTGGGGCCAAAGCTGAGGAGATATTAAAGAAAATGGAAGACAAAGACAAATCTATGCAGACGGTTAAAGATTTTCTACAGGTACAACCCCCTAGCTTTAGCAGGAACTTGCCAGCTAAACCTTGGTCCTTTCCGAGCTCGGACAGACCTCAGAGAGGCAGATACAGGCATTCCAGAGGTAGAGGACAGGCACAGCCCCCTTTCAGAAATAAGCAGTGGAGTGCCCCCTCTCACAAGGGAGGAGAAGATAGGTCACAACCTTACAGGAAACAGTCATTATGACTCTCCCTTACTAGCTCCAAGGGTTCCCCTCTTGGATGCACCTTTGGGAAGAAAAATCTCTCTTTTTTATCACAAATGGAGCCGCATAACCCAAGACAAATGGGTTCTGGACATAGTTTCAAGGGGTTACAAGTTTCATTTCCATACCTTGCCAAAACCAAATGGATGGCCAGATCTGCCAAAGCATCAATGGGCAGAGGCACTACAGCAAGTTCAGTCCCTCGTGGCTATGGAGGCCATAGGATTAGTACCGAATTCAGAAATGGGGCAAGGGTTTTATTCAAGACTTTTCCTAGTTCCCAGGAAGGAAAACACATGGAGACCAATCCTGGACCTTTCCGTATTAAACACCTTCCTAGATATACCAAAATTCAAGATGCTCAGTCTGCAGCAGCTGCTGCCTATGTTGAGCAAGAGTTCTTGGATGGTGACTTTGGACTTGAAAGAAGCTTACCTGCATATTCCCATAAGGCAAGAGTGCAGACGGTACCTGAGATTCAATGTGGGCTCGAAGCATTACCAGTTCTCTGTGCTGCCCTTTGGCTTATTTACTGTGCCTAGGGCCTTTACAAAGTGCCTGGCACCAGTAATGGCATTTTGCAGACAGAAGGGAATTCAAATATACCCTTATCTAGACAATTGTCTCATTCAAGCAGACAACAAGGAGACTTTACTTCAGCATCTGGCTTTTGTGCAGCATCTTCTCCAGTGCCTAGGGTTCACAGTGAACCTAAAGAAATCAAACCTGGTGCCCACACAACAGATTACTTTTCTGGGTGCTCTTCTGGCTTACTTGACACCAGACAAAAAAGTGCAACTGGCTTCTTCTTTCAAAAACCTAGCTTCAATGAGTCAGCTAACTGCAAGAAAAATTCTGCAGGCTTTGGGTTACATGGCATCCTGCATTCTGTTAATACCATATGCAAGACTGCATATGAGGAAGATACAGTGGTACCTCAAGAGTGTATGGTCTCAGCATTGCCACAGTTTGGAAACAGTGATCACAATTTTGCCTTGTCTCCAGCAGGAGTTTCTTTGGTGGGCCGAGGCCTGTCTCCAGAACAAGGGGAAGCCTTTCTGTCCCACTCCAGCCAACCAAGTCATAATGACGGATGCTTCAGACTATGCATGGGGAGCCCACATACAAGGGAGATGTCTTCAGGGTGCCTGGACAGAGGACCAAATGCACCTGCACATAAATTTGAAGGAGATGCTAGCTGTACAGAATGCCCTAACAGCCTTCAAGGATCTTATTCTACCGGGGCAATTACTGATAAAGACGGACAACACTACAGTGATGTGGTACATAAACAAGCAGGGAGGCTCTCACTCTTACCCCCTGTGCAGATTGGCCATGACTCTGTGGAACACAGCACTGGCCAGCAAGGTAGACTTACAAGCTCAATTCCTGCCAGGAAAGGACAACACTCTGGCAGACAGTCTAAGCAGAAACCTTTCAGATCCACAGGAATGGATGTTGGATGTTCAGATATTCAGGATGATAATGGAGGCATGGGGGTGCCCGGACATAGATCTTTTTGCATCCTGCCAAAACCATCAACTTCAAACATTCTGCACGAGGATCTACCACAAACTAGCTTGGAAAGTGGATGCCCTTTCATTCAGTTGGAAACGCCTCTCAGTATATGCTTTTCCTCCTTTGCCTCTTCTACCACGGGTACTTCTGAAGATCAAACAGGACAGACCGCAAATGATTTTATTGGCTCCCAACTGGCCTCGGCAATTCTGGTATTCCACCCTGATGAACCTGGCTTAGGGTCCACCCTGGATTCTGCCACAAATTCCACATCTACTGTCTCAACAAGACGGCCGGATCCTGCACAGCCATGTCAAAACTCTGAATCTAGCAGCCTAGCGGATCCAGGGTCTTTAAACAGCTCTACCAAACAGGTAATGGACATAATCTTTGAAGCTAGAAGGCCAGCACCAGGAAATCTTATGCAGGTAAATGGAAAAGATTTTGCTCCTGGAATCAGGCCCAGGGTTTTGATTCTGCAGTTCCAAACATTTCTCTGATTTTACAATACCTAACAGAGATGTTACATAAGGGCCTATCTTTTTCATCTATCAAAATTCATGCCTCTGCTATTTCTGCACACTACAATACGGATCCCCCAATTTTTTCTCATCCGTTACTTAAACAATATCTCAGAGGGGCAAAGAATATAAGGCCCCCTATAAGAGCACCAGTTCCCACTTGGGATCTCAACTTTGTTTTGGAAAAGTTAACTTTGTCTCCTTTTGAACCTGCAGCTTCCACAGATTTAAAGTTCTTATCATGGAAAACTGTTTTTCTTTTAGCTATAAACTCTGCCAGAAGAGTTTTGGAATTACAAGCACTCGTGGCTGTGGAACCCTTCATTATTTTTCATCAGGACAGGGTGTCCCTGAGGACTAACCCCACCTTTATGCCTAAGGTGGTTTTGAAAGTAGCCTTGAATCAGACTATTCATTTACCTGCCTTTTATCCTAATCCTCAAAGTGAAGAGGAGAGAATTTTGCATTCTTTAGATATACACAGGCAGCTTTGTTTTTGCCTGGACAGGACCAAGATTTTCAGGAAATCTTACCAATTGTTTGCAGCTTATGCTTCTACTTCACAGGGGAGAGCAATCACTAAACAAACTATTTCTTAGTGGATTGCCCACTGCATCAAGTTCTGTTACTCTCATCATGGCAAACCAGTTCCTGTTAAAGTTAGAACACATTCTACCAGAGCTACTGCTACTTTAGCAGCTTTTCTCAGTGGAGTAAGTTCCTACCAAGGAAATCTTAGAAGCTGCAACTTGGAGTTCTGTGCATACTTTTTCTAAGCACTACAACCTCTCTCTCTATTCTAAATCTAGGGCAGAATTTGCCTCTGCAGTCCTGCAGGGTTTTGTAGCCACCCCTTCTGTTCCTTCTCCAGCCACCCTTTCTTAGCTTTGGGATTCAACCCTACAGTAATGACTGCAACAGTGAACCACGATGAACATAATACAGTTGTGTACTCTTACCATAAATGTAGATGTTCGAGTGTGTTCACTGTTGCAGTCTCTCCCTCCTATCCCCTCTTTTGTTGTTTTTTGAGTACTGTCTGTGTCTCCTTGGCACTACTCTTTCTCGGAGGTATTTTTGCTGGTGAAATTTGGAAATGTTTTAGTTTGATGCTTGCTTATTCTTCTGACTAAGTTTTTGGCCTTTATTTTTTGGGCACCTGACATCTGGGGCAAGAAAAACTGGGGGAAATGGTGTCGGCTGAGGCCTTTATACCCCTGGCACACTGACGTCAGGGAAGGAGTGACTTCAGCCGATGTCGGACCCAGACTTTGGGACTCTGGCTGATCGAGGGCTGCTGCCAGCAGGAAGAACCCTACAGTAATGACTGCAACAGTGAACACACTCGAACATCTACATTTATGGTAAGAGTACACAGCTGTACTTTTCTCATTTTGCTGCACATAAATAGCAGGAGCCTGGTCTGATTTTGTACATTCTGAATTATATGTTTCTCGTAAGCATAAATGCATTTTGTATTTTCATTCTATTTATGTTACAGAAGCACTAATTAGGGAGTATTTACTTTCTCAGTGTGCTGATATTTTTTCTATTAAGAAATCTTTTGATTCTGGTGCTGGTGGAGGGTGTTGGATGCTTTGAACATCTCTGATTCTGGTGATTCCCATTTGCCTGGTGCTGGTGGAGGGTGTGTGAGGCTTTGTAAGTCTTTGATTCTGGTGTTTCCCATTTGCCTGGTGTGTGTTTGTTGTCTGGTCAGAGAGGCATTTTGAGATATGCAGGACAGCCTAAGTTCTTCTTTTTTGTGGTGACTTTCCTCACTTGGTATCTGATTGTTCTGCTAGAAAATGCACTTGATGTTGTTCTGCAGCTCATTTTGCTAGAACTTATCCACAGTGGTGCTGTTTTTGTTCTTAGGGTCTGTATTAATTCTGCAAAAGATGTATTCATCGAATACGTCTTCAGTGAACACCAGCCACCAAAATTCACTTCAGTGAACCGCAGAATTTTTCCCATGGTTTGCAAACACTCATCCACCAACCATCTGGAACACACAATGGACTAAATCAAATCCACCCAACTGGTGTGCTTCACCCCCCCCCCCACACACACACACACCCTAACTGTATATACTAACTCCGAGATCACACTACAGTGGGGAAAAGGGCAAAGCTGAGGTGATGGCCAAGTGTTTGCGTACCGCAGGAAAAATTCTGTGGTTTGCTGATGTGAATTTCAGTGGCTGGTGTTTGCTAAAGATGTATTCAATGAATATGTCTTTTGTGGAACTAATATATATCCATGTTCTTGTTCTCATGTTGATTCATGCTTGTCCTGCTGTACCTTCTGTGTTACCTGTTTCCACTGAGTCTTCTCAGAATTTACTTTCTGATCATTCTGTTTTTGTTTCTGCTGCTGCTGCTGCTGTGGAGTCTTCCCCAGTGCAGGCTGTTGTCTCTGTCCCTTCTCCCCCCTTCTTCTGTCTCTATCCTTACCTCTGTTTCCTCTCTGTAGGGGTCTGTTCTGACATCTTTACATTCAAGTCCTTCTTGTCCTGTTTCTGTTCCTTCTGGTTCTCTGTGCCCCTTTTTCCTGTTGTTTTTGTTGCCCTAACAGGAAATGACTTGGTCCATCTGATAACTCTTCTGCTGGTGATGGCATTGCTTCTAAGGATACTGTTAGTTGTTAATATGATTTGTGTACTGATAAGGATGATTCTCAGCAGTGGATCTCAGCTTCTAGGTGCAGACATGTTAAAAATAAGCATCATAAGATGGGTTCTGAAGGGGGTTTTCTTCCTGGTGCCGATGTCTAACTTGTCTTTGACTTTTTGTAATATTAATGGTATGGTGTCATTGCCCCAGTATTTGACTGTCTTTTCCTGGGTTTCTGCCTTACACTGTGATATTGTTTGTCTGTTGGATATGGGTAGGCTTTTCTCTGTTCACTGTTCCCAATTGGAAACTTTGTAGAAGGATGGGGTGATTCTGTCTTTAGGGACAGATAATAGGTGTAGTATTGGGTTACTGTATCATAAATCTGTTGTGGTTGTTAGGGATGTTATTCATGTTTTGCCTAGTAGGGGTATGGTGGTGGATTTGATGTGTAGGCATTCTTTTCTACATTTAGTGATTGTTTATGCATTTATTCCAGTGTCTGAGTGTCACTTATTATTTCAACTTTTGCAACCTTATTTTTTAACTGACTGTCATATTCTTTTTTTTTTTTTTTTTTTTTTTTGGTGACTTTAGCTGTGGTGTATTGCCAGGGTGTTCTAGGGTCAGATAGGACTCTAGTGTCCATTCTTGTAAGGATATTTTATGTTTGGCCTCTCTTACTGTATGTAGTCCTCCTGCCTTTACTTACTTTCATGAGGTTGTTCGCACCTAAATGGATTACTGCTTTTGTTCTCCTACCTTTGATGTGGTTTCTTCTTCCTTGCCTTTGAAAACCTTTTAATGATCGTCGCTCTTTGTCCTTTTCCTTTGGAGTTTTTTTTTGCATTGTGTAAGGGTAAGGGTCTTTCTCATTTTACTGCACCTTGGACTTTTGCTTCTGCCTGGTAAGAGGTCATTACTGAGTTATGGCATGATCATTTTATTCTGGTGCCTGCTTATTTTTCTCTTTCTTCTTGGTAGTTGGCCTTTAAAGCTGTTTGTTTCCCATTATTCTTGGTTTGCCCTCTCTTATTCCCTTTTTAAGGGTTCTTCCAACTCTCTTTATGCTGCTTTCCAGTCTGCTGTGCATCATGCACCTGCCAGTACCCTTCAGCATGTCAGCGAGTTGCATTTGCATAACCTTGTGAGGGTGAGAGTGGTTCTTTGGAACTTGGCCCATTCTTTAAAAGGGAGGGGTGAGGAGTTTCTCCCTTATGATGGTAAATGTGCTGTTAGGAAGGAGACCTTTACTGACAGTTTGTTGCCCTCTTAAGGTGATGTTGTTACCACTAAGGAGGGTATTCTGCAGGAAGTTAATTCTTATTTGTCCACTTTCTATGGTGGTAAACCTCCTTCTGTGGAATCTTGGCCTATACCTGTGATGCTTGCTGTTTTTAAGGAGGCTCTTGATGCCCCTATTACTTTGTTTTAAGTTCAAAGAGCTATTGCTTCTTTCAAGGTTGATACTCACCTAGGGTTGGATGGTCTTCCTTACCATTTTTACTGCTCTAGCTCTGATGTTCAGATGTCTGTACTGGTGCAACTGTTTAATGAGTGTTTTTCTCATGGCTTTTCCCATACTGGTTTGTTATGGATAGCCCTTAAGTTCCATTGGAAAAAGGATGACCACAGGGTCTTGTCTAATTAGCGTCTGATTTGTCTTTGCAAATTGTTTTATAAGATCTTGCAATTATGCCTGCAGTCAAAGATGCAGTATTTGTTGGGCCCTGTAGTTTATGGTATTTCTGGTAGGCCTATGCAAGATTTGTTATTTTTGTTGAAGTCTCTTGCCTCCTTTGTTTATGCTTCTGATTCTGCTTTGCAGCTTTCTTGTGACCTGACCAAAGCATTTGACAACGTTAGTCATTCAGCTTGTTGGACATTTTAAGGGATTATGGATTTGGTCCTCTTTTTCTTCACTGTATTGCTTCCATTTATTCAGCTTCTGTTATTGTTCCTGTAGTTAATGGCTGGATGGGAGCTGAAGTTGCCATGAAGAATGGTGTCCATCAAGGCTGTCCCTTGAGCAGTTATCTTTTTACTCTGGTGGTGGGTACTGTGTTTTTTAAGGTGAGGGTGCACTTTTCCTTATCTCCTTTTTCTTTTTATGTTCAGGAGTTTTGGTGCCTCATTTTCTGTCTTATGAAGATGTTATCACTATTGTTGCAGAGTCTTCTCTTGTTCTTTTGCTTTATTTGCAGTATTTTTCTTTTGTTTTTTCATTAGTGGGCCTTTCTGTTAATTTTGCCTAGTCCTGTGGTTTTGGTGCAGTTCCCCATGGCAGGGATGTTTCTGTTCCTAGCACTGGCATCTCTATCTTGGGTGGGCCTTTTGCTTCTCCTTCTTATGTCTCTGAGTCTTGTGAAATGCTTCTTGGTAAAGCTATTCAGCACTTGAGTTTTTGGCATTCTTTTCCTTTGTCTTTCTGAAAAAATGTTTATTTGTTAAATGGTACCTTTTTGGGCACTTTAGAGTATGTTTTATTTCTGTTTATTTATTTCCACGTTCCTGGTCCATCTGTGTTTTGTCTGAGGTCTTTCATTTTTATTGGGGGACTTTCAATACACCTGTTAGGAGGGTATTTTGCATTCTACTCCTGCTTCTGATACTGTTAGTTTACTGTATCTTGTCCTTTTTTGTAATATTTACTCCTTTTTCCCTTATTGCGGCATTTACAGGCTGCAGATCTTTCTTGGCTTGGTCGCTTGCTCCCAGCATTGTCTTGTCAGTTTTGACAGGCTTGTTTGGCTGGGAAGCATGCATGGAGGGTCTCTTCATGGGAACTGCAGATGTCCAGTATTTTGCGTGTTTGGAATGTGTATTTAGAGTCCCTCTCTTCCCCTAGGAAAGAATGGTAATCTTTTCTTTTGGCCCATTTCTATGCCAATAATGGATATCAACATTATTCCCCTGCGAGATTGTTTGCTTTAAGTCAGCATAGGCAGCATTATGCTTTGTTTCCTCATTGGCATGAATTTTTGTAGCATTGCTCTCTTGATAAGATGCCTGTTAGATGTTTGTCACTCTGTGGGGTCGCAATTGTGTCTACATGATGGGTGCCAGGTTTCTGAAACAGCAGAGCATATTTTTCTTCAGTGTCTCAGGTTGGCTGTTTTTTGTCAGGGTGTACAGCATCATTATTTAGTACCACGTGTTACCTCTCACTACTGAAAAATGTTTATATGGAGACTATGGTCATGCCTGGACACCAGCTGTTGCTAGGGCAGATTTCCTTTTGGTATCAGTTTTATGTCTTCTTTGGACTACCCATTGTAGTGAGGTACTTGCTGAGAAGATTGTTTTAGTCCCTGATTTGTTGCAGCAGTTGCGAATGTGGTTATGGCATAAAGAGTGGGGGCTGAGTAATTTGCCTACCCATGCTTGTTTCTTCTTTTTTGCACCACAGGAGATTTATTTTTCTGATGAGTGTGTTGTACTGGTGTTTTTATCAGTGCTTTTAGTTTTTTAGGCATATTTGTCTCCTGTTTTGTTTTTTTGGAATGTATCCTACCAGCTACTGCACTCCTTTTTGTTGTGTGCTTCACCAGCATGTTAGTCTCCTTGTGGCCTTTTCTTTTCACAGTATTACAGGACTATCTGCATTTGATTTTGTGTTCTTTTATAACTTTTATCCAATTGGTTTCTCTGGGGAGTGTGTTTTGGATATTAGTGTTACTTTGTTCTTTGTTAGTTTTTTATGTCCAGTAGTACTGTTTGTTGTCTTTTTTTAACTTCTTCCTTTTGTCAGATGTTTTGCAAGTACTTTATTGTTTATTTTTCATTCTCAGCCTTGTAGGACTTGTTATGCTTGCTTTTAGGGTTTTTTCATTAGTAAATCAAGAACAAACAAAGTAAAGTGCTAGAAACTATTATAAGGAACCGTCTCTTTATTATGCAAGTTAAAACTTTTGCCAACAGATTTCCTCAGGCAATACATTCAGAAAGGACACCCATTCAACATATATAATAAATCAGCATCAAACCACATGACTGTAATTAATTAAACTTGTTCATGTAGATATTTAAGCATTGGTTTTAAAGTGAAATCACCATTTAAACCTGGCGGTATGTGTGCTTTCAGTCTAAGTATCCAACGCATCTCCTCATTTTCTGTTAAAAGTTTAACATCATCCCCACGCAGTGGTGAATAAATTACTTTTAAAATCATGAATTTATAGGTTCATAGGATGATACTAGGCTATTGGTCTGGAGGCCCTTATAAGCCTTGCCAAGAATTTTGTCAATATTTCCTCAGAGTTAGCACCTATTTCCCCTGTCCAGTAGGGACACAAGTAGGATCCCAGGGGTGTATTTTCTGTTTCCCAGCCAGTCGTCCAGGTTCCTCTTAAAGAGGGCTAGAGAGGTACTCTGCGTCAGTAAATATATTAAAAACAATATATTTATTTTTCAGACAAAGGTTTTTCATCAGGTCAGAGGTGTAGCAATGGGGGCGCCCATTGCTAACACACATGCAAACATAGTAATGTACATATAGAAGGAGAAATATATTTTATCTACACAAAGTCAATCTCAAGATCATATAGGCTTCTATAAGAGGTGTGTAGATGATCTGTTTGTTGTTTGCAATCGAAATCATTTAAGTTTTGATAGTTTTTTTTTATTGTATAAATATCAAATATGACTTGCGTCTTGCATATATATCAAATACGACTAATTTTCTGAAATTTAAATATGAGGTTTCATCCAGTTGGATTACTTTCTTGGATGCAATATTATATAAGGATGTAGCTGGGAATATTGAAACTGAATTATATAGGAAATCTGTGAAAAGAAACAGCTATCTGCACTGAACAAGCATGCACCCTCCATTTATATTCAATAATATAGTTAAGAATCAAATGCATAGGACATCTAAGTTAAATACTCTTGATTCCAATATGGTTAAAAAAATGAACAATATGGCTAAGGATTTTTATAGGAGTGGTTACTCTGAAAAAGAAACCACTGCCACTCAACATAATGTTAACCAACAATGTGCTAGTACTGCCCGACCAGCTTTTTACCATGCTGATACAACAGCACTTATGAAGAGTAGGCGCAAGCAGAGTGCTAGATTTATGTTGACATTTAATAAAAACACTCCTATGGAGAAGCAGATTATTAATAAACATTGGTTTATCTTGTGAGATATAACTGAGTTACAACACTTATTATCAGGCAAACCTAGTTTTGGGTATAAACGATACACTTCACTTAAACAAACTTTAAGTTACAAGGAACAATCAAAATATTGTTTTAATGTTATAAATAATAAGCAGGGTAGGCTACATTTAAATACAATTATTGCATTTATTGTAAATTTGTGTGTGTGTGTGTGTGTGTGTGTGTGTGTGTGTGTGTGTGTGTGTGTGTGTGTGTGTGTGTGTGTGTGTGTGTGTGTATATATATGTGTATATATATATATATATATATATATATATATATATATGTGTGTGTGTGTGTGTGTGTGTATGTATGTTTAGGTTTACTATCATATAGTCGACGCTCACATAAAAGAACCACCTGAAATGTCGACTAAAAGGTTAAACACGTAATGTCAACAAGGTCAAAATGTTGCAAACATACCTCCATTTGTAAATTCGACCTTACTCGACATTCGTAGAATGCAGTCCTACACTGCAGAAGACATAATGTGAAGATTTTGCAGGGGGGCAAGCCCCCTGCACCCCCCAGATCCACTGCATAATATATATTCCAACTCTGAGATTGCACTACATTGGGGAAAAGGGTAAATTTCTCGATCCCCATTGTACCGTGATCTCTAGCTAAATGGCCGACCTCATCTTTACAAATGCACTGAGCATTCGCTGAAATGGAACTCACACAAGGGAAGGATCAGCAACATGGGTTGGCCAACCATCATTCAACAACCCATCGTCACTGAAATTTCCCTTGGCATTTCATTGGATTTTACCTTAAGTGCTTATGGGAATTGCAACACACAGAATGTTGTTTACATGGCCAAGTGAGAAGCCTATGATAGTTCATAGGTTCATAGGTTCATACTAGGCTATCTGCCCTAGGGCATTTATAAGCCTAGCCAGAGTGTGTATGGCTTTCGCCACCCATATTAAATTAATTTTGCTATGCCCTTTTTCAAGGTTAGTATACTGTGCCTCTGTCTAACAGTGACACAGAAGTGATACCCGGGGTAAACCTACGATCTCCCATCCACTCATCAAGATTCCTCTTGAAGAGAGTCAATGAGGGACTCTGCCTAACCTGGACTGGGATTTTATTCCAGAGTGAAGGGAGCCTCTGGGTTATGAATCTGTCCCTCCAGCATGTCCTATTTATTTCAGTGCTGAGGTTCAAGTCCTCGAGCGTAGCTCAATGGGATTTGGATTTTCTGAGGTGCAGCATGTCCATTAATTCCGGGTTGGACATGGCTTTATACGTCAGGCACAGATCGCCTCTGAGCAGGCGGTATGCCACTGAGTAGAGCTGGAGTTTCTTTAACCGGGCAGCATACGGCATCTGTTTGAGCCCCCTGATCCTCTTGGTGAGGTACTTTTGGGGTCTTTCCAGTTGCTGCAGGTGTCTGGTAAGGTACATCCCAAAAGGGGCATTGTACTCAATTATGGGCCTGATGAGGGATGAGTAAAGAGGCACGATGACCTCCCCTGATCTAGATGTGAATCCTTTCATGATTAGGTGGGCTATAGAAAATGTTTTTCTAACCACTTTGGCAACGTGGTTGTCAAATGAGAGATTGCTATCAACTTGGGTCCCCAGGTCCCTAATTACTTCTTCTGTACTTAATGGATTACCACCTATGTGGTAATTTGTGGGCACTTTATTTTTGCCAAAGGGGATGACTATACACTTTTTGGCGTTTAGCTTGAGGCCATGGCTCTGGCACCAGTTGTCTGTTTCTATGAGGCCCTTTTGGAGGAGTTATTATATAGTCATGACAAATAGGAAACTTAAAGAACAAATAAGTGACCATATTTCTGATATAAGATGAAAAGTGATTGTCAATGCCTTATATAAGTATATTTTAGACAAGGGGAGCAACCATACTTTTAAATTCATGATTTTTAAAGTAATTTATTCACCACTGCGTGGGGCTGATATTAAACTTTTAACAGAAAATAAGGAGGTTTAAATGGTGCTTTCACTTTAAAACCAATGCTTAAATACCCACATGAACAAGTTTAATGAATTAGAGTCATGTAGTTTAATTATCATTTGTTATATATGTTTAATGGTTGTCCTTTATGAGTGTATTGCCTGAGGATGCCTGTTTTCGAAAGTTTTAACTAGCATAATAATGAGAGTTTCCCATAGTGGTTACCAGTGCTTTACTTTGTTCTTGATTTAATTTTTTGGAGCTACTGGATTAACAACCATTCACTGTTGTGTTGCTGTTTTTTCATTAATCCTTCTTGTTAGCCTACAGATTGTGTTTTTGTTATGGTTTTCTGGTGTTATATATCAGTTGTCTCCTTCTTTGTCAGTTTTGCAAGGTATTTTGCTTATTTTCTTTCTTTCTTTTCCTGGTCGATATGACTCCTAGCCCTAGGCCAATCACCCTTCACCAGACAGGTTCCAATCAGCACACTTCTCTCACAAGGGTGCAGAAGGGCCCCTTCCAAACAAAGATGGCTTGGAAAATATACTACAACACCCACAACAAACAGACCCAGATGCAGCAAACCTGTATCTGGACTATGCTACAGCTACTAGTTACATTCATTTAGGCTAGAAACAAAAAAATGTTTTAAGCAGCAGAAAAACAGTAGAGATACATTAAAATGTTTAAAACAGCATAAAAACAGCAAGGAGACACTAAAGAATGTTTTAAACAGAAAAAGTATATCAGGACAAGTACTCACAAACTGCTTTTATCTCCCTGAATTCACTTAATAAAGCCTACTTTCAACTTGAGTGTTGTTGTCAAGTCTTCCTTCAGTGCTAGCTGGTTTAATGTTTTAAACAGCAACAAATCAGTTATTTAAAGTCATTTAGAGAGACACATTAAGACTATTATTAACTCATTAACACCTATGTAGTGGAATGTCACACCTCCAGCAGCCTACACACATCTTGCATTCCAGAACATTTTCTGAAAAAATAAACTTAAAAAGCATAACTTAAGCAGATGTAAACAGAAGCTATTAAAGTTGAACAAATAGCAATGTTATCAGTAAGAAGTATTCTTTACAGTGATAATAGGTACTGCATACATGTAGCAATAATAAATAAATAAATAACATCAATATTATTGTAGTTGTTAAATAGAGCAGTATATGCTAAAAGGTATACGCCTGTAATCTATACCAACACCTTGATCTAATATGTAAAAAAATCATCTAATGTAATCTAAAAAACAGCCTTGTAAAAAGTTAAATATAAATATGAATATAAATATAAATATAAATATATATATATTAAATGTATAGTATAAAAACTAGCATGAAAATGAAATAAAGCGATTGTTATAATTTTAAATCGAACAAGGGAGATATTATCATTTGATAATATCTCCCTTGTTCCGGTTTTAAAATTAAGGGCAGCCAAATTATAACACCCTTTTATTTTCATTTTCATGCTAGTTTTTATACTATACATTTAATATATATTTATATTTATATTTATATTCATATTTATATTTAACTTTTTACAAGGCTGTTTTTTAGATTACATTAGGTGATTTATTTACATATTAGATCAAGGTGTTGGTATAGATTACAGACATATACCTTTTAGCATATACTGCTCTATTTAACAACTACAATAATATTGATGTTATTTATTTATTTATTATTACTACATGTTTCATGCCTGTACATATATATATATATTGTAATACATTCTATTATATTATTATATTACATTACATTACTAATTTATCACATTTATATTGTATATATATATTATTTATTGTCATTGTTTTATGTTTTGTGGCTATTTATTTATATTTATATTTGTGTATATATTTATATATTTATTCATATATTCCATTTACAACATCTATTATACAATTATTATATATAATATATAATCATTATTCATTTCATACATATATATATTTTTTATACTTCATAGATCTCAATATACATATATTCATTATCTAGATATTATTAATTATTCAAAACAGTTATTATTTATGAACGGAGCAGAAAGTTCATGATGGAATTTTAGTGTACATCAAACCTTGACCACTAGATGGGAGTATTGTTGATGATTTTTCAACACAAATCATTTGTTATTACTAAACAGGTGCAGTTATGAAAAACATTTTTTAAAAATTTATTTTATGACACTATTTGCCATTTCAAAAGTGGTATAACATTATATTTTATATCTGTGAATCACAGCTTTTTATTCCGACTTGTCTAATGTCATACATTTGTATTTTAATGCATTCATTCATATTTATGAGCACTGCCAGATTTCCATTGGTTATTTCAAACCAAGGTCAGCATATATATATGGTTGTTTGTTGTGTTAGTTCTTGTCTGATGAAGTCTGATCTAAGTGACGAAAAACGTGTTATTTGTTTAACGTTTAACGTACAATAAAGCTGGTATTGGAATTTTAGTTGTCCAGTGCAGTTCGTCCTCTCAACAGTGCACTTTTCGTTTATCGCTCTTTAGAGATACTAAGTGGAGAATAGGTGGTAGGAATGTTTACATGTGACAGGAATGGGTGGGGGGGGGTCACTGAGCAGGTCTGCTAGCAGGTTGGTTATTTTCACTGGTGCAGTATATGTGGTACCATTCACTACCAGCTCAGTGCAAATCTGGACTTTTCCTTTAAAGCTTCAGATGTAGCTAAATAATGCCTTATGGATATCCTTAGTAAGGGATGCTAATCTAGATTCATAGTTAGCTTTAGAGGACTTTAAAAGATGCCTTATTTGCTTACTCATGCTGAGAAGGGTGTTCTTCCAATTTTGAGATCATTCCTCCTTGCCCTTAGACAGAAATGTCTTCCTCTTATTATATAACCTGTTTATGGTAGATGTCCACCAGGCAGAATTGTTGTTTTCTTGAGGAGCTTGCTTTGGATCTACCAGGAATGCCTGAGTCAATACAAGTGTATAGCTGTTTATGCAATGCATTGGTGTATATCCCAGTATAGGTGTCCTTGCCATCAGTGAGGACAGGAGATTTGAAGCTATTAATGCCTTCTCGCTGTAGTTGGCTTTGGAGAAGTTTTTAGCCTTATTTCCCCTGGGGGGGTCTGATGCTATCTCTACTTCGAAAGAGACTGATTTATGATCAAACCTCCCCAGGAAGGGTGGTGGTGCACTGTTCTATGTTGTTGGTGAGTACCAAGTCTAGAATGTTTGGGCCCCTTGTGGGATTGCCAACTATCTACTGCAAGGCATTTGAGTTAATAAACTCCATGAATCTTTGGGTGAGTGTATTTGTACACATATAATTTACCCAATCTAAGGAAAGGTAGTTAAAGTCATTGATAAGCAAGGTGCTTGGCTGTATTTTGAGTGACTCAAATAGATACAAGTAGGCAGTGTGGATATCATGGTTCATGGAGGTGGATCTATAGCTGAAGAAATTTGGAGAGGGGTCTCTCCTATCGTTATTTGCACATAGAGTAACTCAAAGGAATCATTCTTTTTCATTCTTTTTAACCAATCTGGAGGTGTATTTATATCTGAATATTGATACTCCTCCATCTTTAGTTTTCATGCATTCATTTTGTGGTCTGAACATGTGGAAGGCATTATATCCCAGTATGGCCGGGGTACTCTCTGCATTCTTGAACTGGTTCTCTGTGACTGCACAGATGTCTGCATCTTCCGAATTAAACAGTGCTTCCACTGAGTGCACACAAAGTCCAAATTATATTTTTCTAAGCTTTCACAAATTTTCATATCTTAAAAACTGTGCAATCTAGTTAGATTATTTTTAACCACATATATGCTTTCATGTAATATCACAAAATTCCTCTATAAGTGCATGTTTATTGAAATATTTACAGAAATATGAAAACAGGTGCTTAATCGTATAATTAGCAAAACAAATAATACTGGATATCTCACAAGATGTGCAACTTATAGTGCAAATATCAAAAGCAGTTTTCTTTAACAACATCTAAGGTTTCATTTAATGTCATGCAACAGTTTGTAAGTCACTCAGTTTTTGACCAATTAAGTAAATGTTATTAAGGAAATATTGCTTATTTTCATAATTACTAGCAAACAACTAGCTATGTTTTCCAGTTTAGTATGATATAAACCAGCACTGATAGTGAATTGTCCAGTTTCCCCAAACACAGATTAATTTATTCACTCCATGGCATCCTAGCTAACAATCTTAGTGCCATTTTGTTAATAACGCCTTGCCCTTTCAAATACTGCCTCTTATTAGCTGGTAAGTCATTTAGTTAAAGAAGACAGACCCAAAAATGTTCTTAATGCCATAAAGCAATATGGGTGTTAACTGAAAGAATACAGACAATCCATTTTAGACTTGAATGAGTTAAGAGAAATTTTTTTTTAAAAAACTACACTGCAATGATGTTGGTTACTGTTGAGGGGTAGTTTTCCCACTCCCCCCACCTTTCTGAGACTGAATTTAATAGTACTGTTGTATTTGGGACACATCAGCATTTGATCAACAATCCTGAGTATAATGATAATTCCACTGAATTTAACACTTCAAATTTTTTGACAAATCTACCTTTATGGAAATCCAAGAGACTAGCCAATCAAAATCAGAGGTGGAGTTCAGAGGGTATAGGCAGCTGTACTAGTGAAATAGCCAGTCAATTGCAACAGTCAACAATTTTTTGGCAGCATCAGGAAAGCAAACAGAGAAACTTACACTGGGGCAGAGGAAGAATGAAAATAAAGAGGAGTTAGCTGTTATTGTTTACAATTTAAGTAATAAGATATTTTCCACTCAACATCTTGAATTATTTCTAAAAGTCTGACTTTTATGCCCTCTGGGCAGGCTAATCTAGTCAAAACTTTAACTGGGTTAAGATTGTATATTTTGAAGTTTAAATTTACATTTTTTGTTTCAGCAATTGCCAGTGTGTTTCATCTGTAAAGTTTGTAGTTTACATAAGAGGAGTTGTTTTAATATGACTTTGAATTCTACTTTAAAAGCCTACTTATCTACATATGAGGAAAACATCCATGAGGTGATAGCTATGCTGCCAAGTTATACATTTTATAACCTTATTGTAGTCAGCCTTAAGGTATTAAAGGAATTGTAAAATATAGTAGTGATCCACTTTATGAAAGCAAATAGGGGTAATGGTTTGGTCATTATGGATAATACTAAAGATGAGCAGAAAATTTTTGATATGCTAACTGCTGATAATTAATATAATAGGGTAAATTTAGCAATCATCAATACAGCTTATAGAAGATTCAATGATTTTCTGCATGAATTATTAGAACAAGCTGTGAAAAACTGAGGGGCTGCCAGCCCAGCCAGATAGAATTTTGTAAATAATTAATGGTCAGTATAAATACTAATATGATCCACAGGCATGTGTAACAAATGTAAGAAAACTGTTATGCTTTGAGCTTCAAAAATGTAACCACAGTGCACTCTGCTGGAAGAAAGCTGATAAGTAAAGCATTTTATGACTGTTTGATGTCAAGCTCTGAGGCAGGATGTCCGCAGCCAGAAATTATTTCTATTATCTTAAGACATAGATAATTACTAGGTTTTATATGTAAAAGTGTCTTTTATTGCTGTGGCTTCCCAGCAGGCGCAGATTACAAATAAATGTACATTTTGAGTTTCTGTTAGCCTGGGAACTAAAAGACAAGTGATAAAAATTATGTAATCTGAGATGAGTCAGCAGTACTGTGTATTATCAATTTAAGACTTTCTGAGAGAGAAAGATTGAGCATTTTGTATTTGTCTTTGGATCTGACAGCAACTCACCAGCACTTGCTTGCTCTGCAAAGATATTTAGAACAGTGATTTCTCTTAGAGATAGATAGAAATAGTAAGATTAGTCTAGCTGTTTTCTATATTTATGTCAGACTATCCTACAGTATTGTTTTAAAGTATTTTCCATTGATTTCTGAACTCTCTAATGTCATTGTGTTTAATCAATGAGTATTGTCTTGTGTTTTTATTATTTATTATTAAACATTTCTAAACCTTTCAACTGTGGCTGTTTGGTGTAGAGATAATGTAAGCTCTTTAGAGTATTTGCATGTATTTGGTGATACTATCCAAGCCACTCCAATAGATTTGCTGTTCGTCACACTTACCAATTGGATAATAATAACATTGCACAGTAGAACTGGACACCCTTTGGTAAGGGCCTTTATAGTAGCTGATAAGGGTGGTTGGTGACAGTCAGTACTACCTAGTCTAGGCAGAAGGAGGCATAGCTGGAGAACATGTGTCAGCCTTCCCCAGGAGTGTCTGTGTGTTGTATATAATTCATATCTCAAAGTGTGTGTGTGTGTGTGTGTGTGTGTGTGTGTGTGTGTGTGTGTGTGTGTGTGTGTGTGCATGCGTGCGTGTGTGTGTGTGTGTGTGTGAGCTACTTAGGCAGGCACACAAAGCACTGGTTGGACAGAGAGGGTGCTGGAGGTTTTGGCTTGACCACTTGGCTGAGATCTGTATCCTATAGCTGTGCCAGTGGGGAGTCTTATTGGGGATCTGCAGAGAAAGGGAGAAATTGGCCCCAGACTGACTGTGATCTCTGTGTGCACTTAAGGGAAATTGTACTTTACTGTGTGTGTCCTTGTTATCCTCCCAATGTGGACGCCCCTCACTGGTGTTAGTGGTGAGGATTGAGGCTCCTTGATTACTGGCCAGTGCACGAGCATCGCATATTAATTGTTTGGCAGTGGTGGGATATCCACATCAGATATTAATTGTTTGATAGTGGTGAGAAGCCACATCACATATTAATTGGCTTGTAGTGGTGTGGATAGTGAATTTCTGTAGCTTGTGTACAGTGATCACTAAAGGTGTTTTTGTATTCTAAATCAGCCACACAGTGAACATTCAAAGTTCAGATCACAATTGTTTTATTTCTTTTGTTAGCTTAGTTAGTCAGGGAGAGCAGGCAGGCATGTCAGCAGAGGAGTATGGCAAGCTGACAAGGAGCCAGTTGCCTGAAATGTGCTAGGCTAAAGGACTACTGCATGGAAACTTGACTAAGGAAGACATGATTGCAGCTTTGGTCACAGCTGCATCTGAAAATAGCAACCAGGAAGATGATCAGATAGGCTATGGAGATGTACAACACTCAGAGAATGGGCATCTCAACCTTTCTACAGAGGACTTAAAAATCCATCTGGAGCTAAAGAGACTTGGGTTGGAGGCCAAGCATTTTGAAATAAAAGCAGCAGAGAGACTGAGGTGTCTGAAGAATGAAGAAAATGAGAAACTGCTACACCTGGAAGCTGAGGAATAGGAGAGGCAGAGGCAACATGAAAAGGAGGTGATGACTCTTCACCAGAGTCATGGAGGTAATGGGAAAGGGAATAACTGGACTCCAGAAGCACAAAAGGTCAGCACATTTCTTCCATAGTTTACAGAGGAGGATAATTTTGATAATTTCATTCATATGTTTGAGAGGGTATGTAAATAGTATGATGTTGACCAAAGGCTCTGGGTACGGTTCCTGACCCCCTTACTCCATGGTAAATCTGTAACTATTTTGTCCAAACTGCATGGCAATGACTTTTTAAATTCTAATTTCTGTAAAGAATTGTTTGCTAGATTTTTTAAGCTAACACCTGAAGCTTATAGGAAAAGGTTTTGTGAGCATAGACGCAAAGCAGATGAAAGCGTGTGTGAATATGTTGCTGAACTAAGCACTTATTTTCATAGGTGGGTGAGTGGATGTCAGGTCACCACTTTTGAAGGGCTGGCAGACCTTTTGGTGAGGTAACAAGCCCTTAGCACTTTGCCTGAGGACATGAGGATTTGGTTAACTGATAGACAATGCTCTACTGTAGATGAGTTGGGGAAGAAGGGAGACCTATACCTAGCAAGTAGGGCATCCCTGCACAGAAAAGGGACACCCAGTGCTGCTCCTGGATCTAAGGAAACCTATGGGGGGCAGCCCAAACTGCCCCAACAGAATTTGACAGTAGCAGGTGAAGCCACTAGTTCACATACACATCCAGGACCTAGGGTTAAATATTTTAAATGCAGCCATTGGGGCCATGTAGCATATAGATGTCCATGGATGCAAGGTGGGGAACAAAAGGTGAGGGGGCCAGTAAGTGGGAATGACAAAATGCCAGTAAGTGGGAACGACAAAATGCCAACAGTAGGTTGAGGTTGTCTTCATACAACAAGGGTACCAAACTGCCATCCTGCAGATGTCCTGATAGGGAAGGATTTTGATAAGACAGTACCATGTGTTTATGCAGTTACATGCAGTCAGGCTTGGAGACATGCATGTGGGACTGGTAGCCTGGCGAAGACCCGGACAGACCACACACTTGCAACCAGGACTGGTGAGGTGGCTAATTCAGGGAGGGAGCTACCCTGTAGCAGTGAGACTGAAGGGGAGCCACAGCTGCTTGTGTGTACTGATGTTCCCTTGGACAGAGTGATTTTAAGGGCAGTGGTGAGTAGTAGTACCCAGGCTGACAGTGAAGCATCACTGTCAGAGGATGCCAGACTTCTTGTGGAAGGGGAGCTGGGAGGGGTTACAAAGAGAGAGTTGAGACAGGCTCAGCTCTCAGGCCCTACATTACAAGGCCTGAAGCAGGTAGCTAGTGAGGCACCTGATTCTCAAGGGAAGGGGGAATTTGTATACTGGGACAAAGGGTTACTGTATAGAGAGTGTAACCCTGAGGAAGGGTTAGAAGGTGAGAGAATAAGCAGTTGGTATTGCCTAGAGCCTACCGCCTGGCACTTCTAGCCATAGCCCATGATATTCCCTTTGCAGGTCATATGGCCATAAATTGTACAAAGAGACATATTATGCAGAACTTCTATTGGCTTGATATTTCCAGAGATGTAACAGGATACTGCAGGACCTGTAAGCAGTGCCAAAAGGTAGGCAAGGCAGGAGACAAGGTGAAAGCTCCTTTGATGCCTTTGCCTCTGATTTGAGGAGCCATTTCAGAGGGTAGCTATGGATGTTGTGGGGCCTCTGATTACCCCAAGTTTTACATGGAAAATGTATATCCTAGTGGTAGTAGATTATGCTACAAGGTAGCCTGAGGCAATGGCTTTGTCCTCCATTGAGGCAGAAAAGGTGTCAAATGCTTTCTTAGAGATTTTCAGCAGGGTAGGTTTCCCAAAAGAAATACTGACTGGCAGATGTGCCAATTTCATGTCAGACCTGCTGGCTTGTCTGTGGAAGTACTGTGGGGTGAAGCACCTAAAAAACTAACCCCTACCATCCCCAGACTAATGGTCTTGTTGAGAGGTTAAACTCTACACTCAAGTCCAGGCTACGGGCATTTGCAAACCAGTTTAAGAGGGATTGGGACAAGTATTTGCCCCATCTGTTGTTTGCTTACAGAGTGATTCCCCAGGAATCCACAGGTTATTCACACTTTGAGTTGTTGTATGGGCATAGGGTGAGAGGGGCTAGATTTAATTTGTGATGAGTGGGAGGGTGAGTGTGAATCTCACCAGGTGTCTGTTTTGGCATATGTCCTAAACCTCAGGAAAAGGCTTGGAGAACACATGGGCTTGGCCCAGGAGAACCTGGCAGAGGCCCAACAGCAGAAAAAGGCCTGGTATGATAGGAATGCTCAAGCTAGAGCATATGCTGTAGGGAAGCAGGTAATGGTTCTCATTCCTGTCAGACACAACAAGCTACAAGCAGCCTGGGAGGGACCCTACAAGGTGGTAAGGAAGGTCAGTGATGTTAACTACATGGTAGAACTGCTGGGCAGGAGGCAGAGGCACACATTGTACCATGTTAACATGATGAAACCTTACAATGATAGGGAGGACCTTGTGCTGAGTATTTGCAGTGGATTGCAAGAAGAGTCTGAGGGAGATCTGGTGACTGATCTCATCAGTGAGGCTCAGACTGACACCTCAATGGAAGGAGTAGCAGTGTTCCAGCAGCTATCCCCTACCCAGGTTCGAGAAATCTGAGCAGTGTTACAGGAGTTTGGGGACATATTCACTAGGAAACCAGGGTGCACCCACCTGGTGCAGCACCAGGTGAATACAGGACCCCAAAGGCCTATGAGGCAGGCCCATTATAAGGTGCTTGAGAGAGTCAAACAGATTCTGAGGGAGAGATACAGGAAATGTTGGAACTAGGGGTAATTCAAGAGTCCAGCAGTCCCTGGGCCTCCCCAGTGCAGATGGTACTGAAGAAGGATGGCAGCACCAGGTTCTGTGTTGACTACAGGAAATGAAATGATCACACAGAGTCAGATACTAACCCAATGCCTAGGACAGGTGAAGCCCTAGAGAAGCTGGTTGGGGCTAAGTATCTCACCACCATTGATCTTACCAAGGGTTACTGGCAGTTGACCTTGACTCCTATTGTAGAGAGAGGTCAGCCTTTGTGACCCATTTTGGCTTGTATTAGTTCACAAAGATGCCCTTTGGGATGAAAAGTGCCCCAGTGACTTTCCAGAGGCTGTGGTAGATCACATCCTAGCAGAAGCAGGAGGGTTTGCCCTTGCTTACCTAGAAGATATTGCCATCTACACCCATTCCTGGCAAGAGCACCTTCAGCATGCTAGGGAGGTGCTGGGCAGACTACAGAGGGCACGGTTGACCATTAAGCCCAACAAATGTCAGGTGGGTATGGCAGAGGTCTCCTACCTGGGATATAGAGTGGGGAGTGGTAAGATCAGGCCAGAACCTGCCAAAGTGGAAGCCATTCAGGTAATGCCTGCATCTGTTACCAAAAAGCAGCTGAAGGCATTTTTAGGGACAGCAGGGTACTACAGGAAGTTTGCCCCCAGTTATAGTACCATAGCTGCTCCCCTCACAGAAAAGGAAAAACAGGCCAGATAAAGTAGTGTGGACCACAGCATGTGAGCAGGGATTCCAGAAGCTTAAGGAAGAGCTGGGAGGACCCCCTGTGTTAGCCAGTCCAAATTACAGCAAATAGTTTGTTGTGCAGGTGGCTGCTTTGAACCATGGGGTGGGGGCTGTACTTAGCCAGATTTCTTCAGAGGGAGAAGAGCTCCCAGCGGTTTATCTCAGTCATAGGCTCCAACCCATGGAGAAATGCTATGCAGCTGTAGAAAAGGAATGTCTAGCCATAGTGTGGGCACTGCAGAAACTTCAGACTTATCTGTATGGAAGAAAATTCACTGTAGTTACAGATCACAATCCCATAACATGATTACATTGAGCCAGTCAGCAAAATGCCAGGATACTAAAGTAGAGCCTAGGGTTGCAAGCATATGATATGTCAGTGCAGCACTGCAGTGGATTAGCAATGCCAGTGCAGATGGGCTCTCAAGACAGGGAATGAGGTAAGGTATACCCAGAGAGAGTCAACCCTTGCAAGCAACGTTTCTCAAGAGACACTTGAAAACCTAGCTTGAGTTCTCGGGGGAGGATGTGAAAGACTGAGGGGCTGCCAGCCCAGCCAGACAGAATTTTGTAAATAATTCTAGGTCATTGTAAATATTAATATGATCCACAGGCTTTGTAACAAATGTAAGAAAACTGTTATGTTCTGAGCTTCAAAAATGTAACCACAGTGCAGCCTGCTGGAAGAAAGCTTGTAAGTAAAGCATTTTATGACTGTTTGATCTCAAGCTCGGAGACGGGATGTTTGCAGCCAGAAATTCTTTCGATTGTCTTAGGACATAGATAATTACTAGGTTTCACACGTAAAAGTGTCTTTTATTGCTTTGGCTTCCCAGCAGTTGCAGATTACAATGAAATGTAAATTTTGAGTTTCACTTAGCATGGGAACTAAAGGAGAAGTGATAAAAATGATGTAATCTGAGATGAGTCAGCGGTACTGTGTATTATCAATTTAAGACTTTTTTTCAGAAAGAAAGGCTGAGTATTTTGTATTTGTCTTCAGATCTGACAACAACTCACCAGCACTTGCTTGCTTTGTAAGTAAGATATTTAGAACATTGATTTCTCTTAGAGATAGATAGAAATAGTAAGATTAGTCTAGCTGTTTTTATGTCAGACAATCCTACAATATTGTTTTAAATTACTTTCTTGTGCTTTCTGAGCTATCTAATGTCATTGTGTTTAATCAATGAGTATTGTCTTGCATTTTTATTATTTATTATTAAATATTTCTAAACCTTTCAGCTGTGGCTGTTTTGTGTAGAGATAATTTAAGCTCTTTAAAGTTCTTGCATGTATTTGGTGATACTGTCCAAGCCACTCCAATAGTCTTGCTGTTTGTCACACTTACCAATCAGATAATAATAACATTGCACAGTAGAATTGGACACCCTTTGGTAAGAGCTTTTATAGTAGCTGATAAGGGTGGTTGGTGGCAATCAGTACTACCTTATAGTCTGGGCAGAAGGGGGCATAGCTGGAGAACCTCTGACAGCCTTCCCCAGGAGTGTCTGTGGGTTGTATATAATTCATATCTCAAAGTGTGTGTGTGTGTGTGTGTGTGTGTGTGTGTGTGTGTGTGTGTGTGTGTGTGTGTGTGTGTGTGTGTGTGTGGTAGCTACTTAAACATGGACACAAAACACTGATTGGACAGAGAGGCTGTTGGAGCTTTTGGCTTGACCACTCGGCTGAGATCTGTATCCTATAGCTGTGCCAGTGGGGAGTCTTATTGGGGATCTGGAGTGAAAGGCAGAAACCAGCCCCAGACTGATTGTGATCTCTGTTTGCTCTTAAAGGAAATTGTACTTTACTGTGTGTGTGTGTTTGTTATCCTCTCAATGTGGATGCTGGTGTTAGTGGTGAGAAGTGAAGCTCCTTGATTACTAGGCCAGTGCATGTGCATCACACAAGCTTTCACTGATTTTGACATCTATGAATATTTAACAGTCAATAACCCATGTTTGGGAATATTTTTTGGATTTATAAATAAATAGTTAATCCACCTTTTAGACTGATTATTTCTGTGAGAGGTTCAAAAAATGGACCTATAGCATTATTTTTGGATAAATATTTAACTTCTATTGCACAAAGTTTAAAGTCTTATATTCAGGATTCTTTGGATCTTTGAGTCATTATAGTTTTTAAATTCATGAAGCAGTATTGGTTACATTTGATATTACTAACCTGTACACTATGATTCCATAGGATAAGGGAATTGAGTAGACTAGATTGTTTTCAATAAATTTACTTCATTTAAAACTACAGAAACTAATGCCATATGCTTACTTTTGGCTGTAGTGCTAAGTAATATTTTGTTTGTATTTTAAGGTCAGTTCTTCCACCAAAAAAGTGGAGTAGCTATGGGTGCCATTATGGCACCCTCCTTCGCTAACTTCTCATTGGGATGGTGAGAAAAATAATTTCTTTATAGACACATAACCTTTTATTCTATAAGCATTATATAGGTGATTTGTTTTTCACATGGAAAGGTGATAAAATTTAATTGTATAAATTTTTGTTATCCTTAATACAAACATCATTTTTTTATTTTGCCTTAGGTAGTTTAGGTTTCACTGTTAATTTTTTAGATCTTTGGTAAACAGGATTTCAATTCAAAGAAGTTCTTTTCTACAATTTTTAGGAAACCTACATTTGTCAATAACTATAATCCGTGGTGGTGCAGTGGTAGCATTGTTGCCTCTCAGCAAGAGGTTCTCCCATTCGATTCTCAGCTGGAGTGCAGGGAGTGCCTTCTGTGTGGAGTCTGCATGTCCTTCCCACGGTTGGGTGGGCATTTGAAAGACATGCGTAAATGGGCGTGCCTTCGTTGAAGGTTGGACGTCGAGCCGGCACCTCAGCGTTCATGAAAATCTACTGCCAATCATTAGCGGACTGGAGTTCCTCTGTGGCGACCCCTAACCGGGAAAAGCCGAAAGACAAACAACAACAACAACCTTTGTCAATAACTATATACATTACAATAGTGTTTACCCATGAAGAATGAAAACTAATGTAAGTACTACCTGTTATTGTTTTTCTTTGTGATTCTTATTGCTATTTTTGTAAAGTTCATCCTAAGGGGATCCCTCAATGCTTCTGTAACCACTCTGCCTCCCCAAGAACTAACTTTACATGTGTATGTACCCTATTGTAAAATAAAAATATATCCTATACCTGTCACTGTTGTATATTAATCCTGCGTTCATTTGCTAGCAGTCTACCATGGATTTTATCTCCCTTTACTCTTCTAGGCTCTTTTCCCCCTCCTCTGAGTGTGCATACCTTACCATTGTACTTACTCAATTTGGCCACCAGGTGGCATTGCTCAGCAACTACCTATCTTTTAATACAAGCCAAAAGTAATGTAACTGTTCTATTAATTTACCACTGCCCTGTTTTAACCCTGTTAATGCTTTCTATATTCTACTAAACTGCTACTGCCCTGTTTTCAGTTCCTATCCCCTGTCATCCCTCTGCATCCTTCTAATTTCACCCACAGAGTGCCTTATGCCAGTGCCTTCTTGCCTCTGAGCTAGTTCTTAGCTTCTCTGATAACTTTTTGCTGGCTTTCTTCCTTCTTTTTGGTTCTACCTGCTCCTTTCTGTGAGCTCACTCCATACCCCTACCCTGCCCCCAATTCTCACCCACTCCCACTACTCCTACTTTTATTTCAACCACTCGCCACCCACTCAAAACAGCCATCCAGTCGAAGCCTTCCCCTCTTTAGCTCTCCTCCTTTCAGCCACAGTCAACCATCCAGTTAAAGCCTTCCCCTCTTTACCCTTCCTCCTTTCACCCATAGTAATTAAAAACATCACTCTTTCACTACCCCCTTTCACCCCACAGCTCTTCTCTCCAACTACAAATCCTCCCAAATTAAATGACCTTTTTCTAACCATGCTTTCCTTACTATACCTAACACTCCAAACCCTCACCTCCCTCCTGTTACTCCTAACAAATTTATACCATGTCAGCTCCTATACCTCCAATCAGCTTCCAATCTCTACTCCTTACCATACTCCCACACAAAACCATCACCTCCCTAACACAAATAATAATTTATTTTCCATCTCCTCCTCTCTGTTTCAGCTCAATCCTCTGCACCATTTTAATCCTAAAATTATTTCCACTACTGCTAAGACACTTACTCTTAGACAAATACTAGACCATCCAGAATACCATAAATTCAAATCAAAGCACACTAAAATAACTTCCTTCAATAATTTTGTCTTAGCTGGAGACATTCATCCCAACCCCGGACCTAACCCACCCACAAATAACAATTACCCTCTCCCTTCCTCTAACCTTTCATCCCCCTACAATACTTTTAAAATTTTCACACTCAATGCCCAGAATCTCAACAACAAAGCACATCAGTTTCAAGCATGACTAAGTCATAACTAACCTGATATTGTAGCCATCTCTGAAACTTGGCTCAAACCCCACATCTCTGACTCTGAAATCCTACCCTCTAGATTTCACACTCTTAGATGTGACCACCCAAAGAAAAAAGGCAGAGGCATTGCATTAATCTATTCCAATCTACTTACCTTAATTTCCCTACCAACCCCCATTCCTAAATGTGTCAATACAGAACTAACAGTTTGTCTATTAAAAATGGATAATCACAAAAGCCTCTGTATTATTGCCCTTTATATCCCACCTGGAAATAATGTCTCAGCCCTTGAAGACATACTCCAATGGGCCTCAGCTGACATTAACCTTGAAACTTGTATACTAGGCAATGTAAACATTGACTGGAATAAAATCAACAGTCCCATACCCTCCCTGTCTATTAACCTCTTTAACCTTACTCAACTAACCCACTCCCTCACCAGACCCAATAAAACAAATCCCCCAGGATCCACTCTTGACTGGATCTTGGTCACCCATTGAAATAAAATTACCAAATCTGGCACCATCCCTGACTCTATTAGTGACCACCTCCCAGCTTTCATTTACCGTGCAACCACCTCCCATCCACACCAACATCAATATATTCAGACCCGCAACCTTAGTAAATTTGACCCCAAACCTTCTCTATCTCAAACAAATGAATTGGAACATTCTAAAAATCCTTCCACTTGATAAAGCCATAGACCACTTTAATTCTACTTCCCTAGCTCCACCAAGGAAAAAAAGAATAAAAACTATAACTATCCCTTGGCTAACCAAAGAATCAAAGCAAATTATGCATCAAAGAGACAAATCCTGGAAGCTTTACCAAAAGAAAATACCTCCAGAAGCCCTTCTCCAGTATACACAGCTCCATATCTTTGCAAAAAAACAAATCTTCAAAGACAAAAAATCCTATTACGCTAAGCTACAGTCCAACCATCCCCAAAACCCTAGGCTTTTTTGGAACTCCATAAACTCACTCCTCAACCCAGGCTCCAGAAATAACCCCTGTCCAGACCCAAGTAAATATGACCTCAAATTAGCCTTACTATTCAACTCTTTCTTTATAAAGTCAATATCCGACCTAACAAAAACTTGTCCCAACAACAACCCATCTCTCCTACATTCCACCTCATCTGTGTCTGCAAATAAATCCCCCTCAAGTTTCAGCTTAAACCTGTCTCCACTAACTACATAAAAAGACTTCTACCCAAACTTAAACCCTGCTCCAATGCACCTGACATCCCCTCTTCCGTTCTCAAGTCTGCTGCCAATGGTATAGCTCTCCCAATTAGTATCCTAATTAATAGAGCCATAAAGGAATCCTATGTCCCTAAACTCTGGTGTTCCACCTTTATTCTTTCTCTCCACAAGGGAGGCAAAAGCACTAACATTTCAAACTTCCACCCTATAGCTCTTCTCTCTCCAATCTCCAAAATCCTAGAAAAATGCATCTACCTCCAACTTATGCCTTTTCTGACTAAAAAACAACTTCTTACCCCTACCCAGCATGGCTTCTGACCAGAACATAGCACCATAACAGCACTACTCTCATTCTTAGAAACTGTCAATCAAGCCCGATATTCTGGGAACTTAGTATCCACAGTGCTCCTAGATCTCTCTAAAGCATTCCATACTGTTTCCCATATGCACTGTCTGTCACCTCTCAAATCTAAATCTCTCCCAAAACACTCTTTCCTGGTTCTCAAACTATCTGTCAGATAGATCTCAGGCTGTGAAATGGAAAAAAGGCACCTTACTTTTCTTACCCACCCCTACCGGAGTACCACAGGGGTCCATTCTCGAACCACTGCTGTTTAATATCTTTATCGGTAACTTTCACTCTGCTTTTCCTAATGCCAAAGTCATCCAATATGCAGATGACTCTACACTTGTCTGCTCTGCCTCTTACCTCCCTGAAAGCCTATCTAAAACTCAGACTGCCTTCTCAGCTACTGAGATCTGGATGTGCCAAAATCACCTGTCTCTCAATGATAACAAATCTCAAATACTACTATTCACATCCTCAAAATCTTTCTCTTTTGATAAAAATTCCTTCCAAGTCCTTAACCAAAGCAACTCTCTGATCGAAGTTGTTCCCTTTGCCAAACTACTCAGTGTAACTATAGATGAGCACTTCAAGTTTGACATCCATGTTCAGCAAAATTTAAAGAAAACCCACCAAAAACTAGGTATGCTATACAGGAACAACCACTTCCTTTCTACTTCTACCAAGCATACTCTGGCCTCCTCTTACCTCCTTCCCTCCCTTCTGTATGGCGCCCAGCTACTAACTAACCTGTCCTCTTTCTTCATTTCCAAACTTGAAAGCTGTTATAACAAAATTTCTAAATTTGCCACCAAAGTCAAACAGTCCACTCATCACTGTGTTACCCTCCAGTCCCTCAACTGGTTAGAATTCACAAATTACCTGGACTTCCTCCAGCTCACTACAGCACATAGACTAATATTTAACCCAACCAAATGCCCCACTGTAACTAACATCCTTCCCCCATACACCCCAAATAGAACTCTCAGATCTGAACACCAAAACTTAAGTACTGTCCACAAACCTAAACGTCCTGCTAGACAACTTCTCCTCTCCTTCTCCTTAGGTAAGAAATGGAACTCTCTCTCTTCCACACTAAGGACAACGTCAAACACAAACAACTTCACAACTCAGTTTTACACCTACCTCTCCTCCAAATGGAAATGTCACTGCATTCCTCCTACCTAGAACTCTTTAACAAAAGCCCCTGGGAGGGTATCCTCCTATAGCCAATTCCCATATGATCTCTCACACTCTGTAAATAGCCTTTGACTTGACTTTAACTGTGTGAATTTGTTAAAATGCATCTGCCCAAATTTTTTCCACTATGGGCAATATTGCTCACGCTTTGTATTATTTGACATGTATTTGTACTTGTACTTTTATTTTTATTGGACTGCTATCTTTACTGTAATCTGTTTCATGGAGCTTTTCTCCCCAGGCCTCCACTGAAAACAGGCTCTCTGGGCCCAGTGGACATACCCAGTAATCAAACTGGAAATAAATAATTAATAAATAATGTGCCAATAGTACAATTCATTAGACCACCTAGTCTTATTTCTGACAATGTTTTCTTTGAGGAAGTTTCTTTTTTGAAAGATGTGTTAATTTCTAGAGGCTTTCCAAAGTCTACATTAGATAAATTTGTTTGAGATAGAGGAGAAAAGACTAACAATCTGTCACCCCATTTTAACAAGGGAAAAGTTTCTAACAATAGGTCTACTAGGCATGAACGTACACTTTTTATGGTGATCAATATGTCAGTTGACAGTTCAGCCATCAGAAAAACCTTGACAGAAAAATTGTAATTATTAAAGTTAATAGCGGTGTTTATAAAGCATTAGGTGCTAGTCCACAATTTATTTATAAAAAAAGGCTATAATCTTGACCTAAGGTTGAAACAGACAGATAAGGTTTGACCACTCTTTAACAATAAGCCAAAAGGGACTTATGCATGTGGTAGATGTAAAGCTTGTAGATACATCTCAAATAGTCTATTCTTTACTGTTAAACATATTAATAAAGTGAAAGGAGTGGAAGAGCATTTTACATGTCAGTCTGCAGGAGTGGTTTATGGTGCAGAGTGTGTTACCTGCAGATGTTTTTATACAGAGAATTATGAATTGCATGAATTACCACTGAGCCACAGCAGATATAAAAGACTACAAGGAAATTAGTAAAGGAATTTATTAACACAACAGGTCTATAAAACTTAAAGATGATAACAAAAGCATTATTCAAACACACTTTGGATTGTACGGCCTTCAAGAAGTTTCTGTTTTTTTTGCTGTTTTAAAAGCAAGAGAAGTCAGACAGATGGGGGGAAATTTTAACATCTGACTTGAAAAAAAGAGTTACAATAGCAGCACTTTCTTAAAGTTGACAGCCCACCTGGTTAAAATAAGTATATTAATATTGTGTGTTCTGCAATCTAGACCTTTTTAAATTTTATTCTAGGATTTGCAAGACGTTTTTATACTTTGCAAAAATGATTTGCACTAATTTTGTTTCTATTAATTTGTAGCACTATCTCTGTTGTGTCATATTTGTAATTGTCTTGATGAAGTTCAGTGCATGGCCTGAATGAAAGTGCTAAACATTACATTGTGGTTTCATTGATGTGTTTGCATTATGTTCTTTTTTAATTTTTTGGTTTTACATGGAACAATGGCGGTTCTGGAGTCCATTTATTTTTTTGCTGCTTTTTCCAGGCTCTCTTTTGACCGCCATGTCTCTGTGCTAGTTAGAAAATCCTACTGCCTTGGACAACCTATCCTTTGTCGTATGCCTTTATAATGCAAAGAAGGTGTAGTCCCACTCTACTCATCCCTTATTAGGCCCATAAGTGAATTTAATGTTCATGGTGGTATTTATTTCACTAAGCACCTATAGCTTGAGAGACAATAAAGTTTCTTCAACAAAAAGATCTCTGGTCTCAGTACCCTTATACTCTGATAGACTTACAAAAGCCATGTCCCTTAACTCCTGAGGGAAGATCTCTGCTTATCCTTCCATGCTATAAATGACTCAGCACTCTTTGAAATCCTTCACCTAACAGAACCAGTGGTAAAGCAAACATCTGTGCTAGAGGTATAAACCTGTACTACCACATCAGCAATAAGAAATAGGTTCATAGGTTGGTACTAGGCTATTGCCCCTAGGAACTATACAAGCCTAGCCATAGCAATTCCCTAGCTATTTCTTTCCACAATATTTACTTCCCTGGACCCCTGTCTAGCAGGGCAACTGATGTGATCCCCGGGGTGAATTTCCTATCTCCCATCCAATCGTCAAGGTCCCTTTTGAAGAGGGCCAAAGAGGCACTCTGCTTGACATGTATGGGCAGTCTATTCCCGAGTCTCAGGAGTCTTCGGGTCAGGAACCTATCCCTCCAGCATGTTTTGTTCATTGTGATGACAAAGTTTAGATCCCTAGAGCTTATGGCTCTGAGGGATTAGGATTTCTTTAAGTGTAGCATGTCCAACAGCTCTAGGTTTGACATGGCCTTGTATATTAAGCAGAGATCACCTCTGAGTAGATGATATGTGACAGAATATAGCTGGAGTTTTTTAGACTGTCAGCATAGGTCATCTGCTTTAGGCCTGTGATTCTTTTAGTAAGGTATTTCTGCAGTCTTTCCAGTTGTTGCAGATGTCTTGAGAGGTACATTCCACACAGGGCATTATATTCTATAATGGGTCTAATCAGGGATGAGTACAGTGGGACAGTGACCTCCTTTTTTCTGGATGAAAAGCCCTTAGTGATGAGGTGTACCACATAGAAGCATTTCCTGACTGTTGTGGCAATGTGGTTATCGAAGGTGAGACCACTGTCCACCTGTGTCCCTAGGTCTCTTATCACACTTTCGTTTTTAGTGTACTGCCACCTATGTGGTAATTCATGGCTACATGTTTTTTCCCAAAGGGGATAGTTATACATTTCTTGGCAATAAGCTTGAGCCCATGGCTCTGGCACTAAGCATCTGTTTCTGTAAGGCCCTTTTGTAGAATATCCACATCATTTGGGGATACAATAATGGCTCCCAGTTTGCAGTCATCTGCAAACTTTGTTAGCCAGAGTCCCCTTAGTGTTGGCCTGTACTTCAGAGACATAGATGCCAAACAAGAGCGGTCCCAGGACTGAACTCTGAGGTACTCCACTTGTCACTTGTCTGGAGCTGTATTTGGAGTCGGCTATTTTTACAGTGTGGGTTCTGTCAGTAAGCCAGTTGGCAACCCATCGAGTGATGTAGGGATTAATGCCCAGCTTAATAAGTTTATCTGTAATTCCAGAGTGGGAAATGGTGTCAAAGGCCTTGGCAAGGTCCAGATAGGCTGTGTGGACTGCCTTACCCTCATCCACAGTTCTGGAGACTGATTCAAAGAAGTCAATCAGGTTCAGGAGACAAGATCGGCCCTTCACGAACCCAAACTGGGTGGAGTCCAGTGTTTGAAGGTTGCCAATGTCTTTGTTTATAAGTTCCATAATAATATGTTCCATGGCCTTATAGATCAGGCTCATCAGACTGATGGGGTGGTAGTTCCCAGGATTCATGGTGGATCCCCCCTTGTGGAGTGGGATAACAGTAGCTGTGCACCACTCAGTAGGCACAAAGCCTGAGGTGAGGCTATGATTAAACATGACACATAGGTGAGGTGCTAGTTTATTTTGTAGTTCATGTAGTACACAGCCTGGGATGTCATCTGGTTCCATTGATGCTGTATTCTTAGCTTTGGAGAGTGCAGTTTTTACCTGTGTGGCCGTTATTACCAGAATTTGACAATCTTTCGGTATTGAGATAAGCCCTTTAGGGGGTGAGAGGGGGGTGAAGTTGGCACTGAATCAATCTGCCAGGATAATGGCAATATCCTTGGGATCAGTATATTTAATGCCATTCTGTTGTAGCTCAGAGATGATCTGAGCATTGTCATTTAGATTCTTGACATAGCTATAGAATTACTTGTGTCTGTCTTTGGAATCTTTGGAAATTTTATTTTCGTAACTAGCTTTGGAGGATTTTATGAGGGATCTCAGCTTCTTACTGAGGCTGGTAAGGGAGTTTTTTGCATCCTGGGATTTTCCTCTTTTCTGCAACAGTTTCTTCCTTTTGTTGTAAAATTTATTTATGACAGGGGACCACCAGATTGGCTTCCTTTTTTTGGAGGAGAGCATCTTGCTTCTATTTGGGATGGCACGATTCATGCATGAGTGTATGTGCTCATACAGTGCCTTAGTGTCATATCAGATACTTAAGCCAACATATACCCTATTTCTGTAATAGTTTGCTCTAATCCATAAAGCATATTACTTTGCTAGAAACATTTCAAACCAGTCTGGATGAGTGGATCGGTAATCACAAGTTTGCACTGTACCAGCCGATATAGCTGAATGCCTCAATGGCCTTCTTTGGGTATAAACTCAGTTAAAACCTATGAACCTACTTAAGAGGATTTAAATGCAAAGAACCCCTAGACATTTCCCCATAGGTGTGTTCCCACTAAAGGAAGCTCCAGGTTCTTGCAGGCTGATTTGTATGAGAAGTATTCTTTAGTGGATGCATAACTTAGCTGTTGATGGAAAAGTGGCATCAAATAACACAAAAGATAATGAAACTGGGTATTATTTCTATTAATTTACCTGTTCCTATACCACATGGAAAATACAGACCACTTGTAATAACAGAACTTTCTGATATTATTTCTAATAGCTTATTTTATAATAGACAAAACTTCCTTAAGGAATAGATCAATTTTAGGATTTATTGGAAATACTTTATTGTTAGGGTGAGATCTCTGTGGTTGAGGTGGAGAACTTTTCCCTCCTTGTTGGAAGGGAAGATTGCTAGTGAGAGGTAGTGTCAAGTGTTCTGCTGTTCAAATTGAATTCAGAGAGAGTATCATTTCTGTATTTGTTGGAGTGGTGCAGTTAACATAAGACTTGTCTTTTAGTTTTTTTTAACCCTTGGAAGTACTTTCGGCATATGTAGAACACCCTCATTCCATGGAATCAAGAAGGTATTTTTTGCTGGTTTTTGGGAGTGAGGCAACCTTGAACAAAACACCGAATGTTGATTAATCAAGTGCGATTCAGATAGATCCATATGTGGCTATGCCCTCTTCTTTGTTATGTCTAGAAACACATTACCATCCAAACCCCACACTTTGGAAGCAGGTATCTTTCTTTTAAGAATGTCTGCTGTTTTGTTCTGCTGACTAGGAAAGCACATTTCTTTCAGAACGGTATTCACTTGAACTGCATGTTTACCACGTATCATTTCCAACCTGCTAATATGACAAGAGTCCTGCTGTAAATTGATGGAAGGAATAAAAAAATAGCATTTGAGATGGCATTAATAGTGGCACAATGTACACTGCACTAGTGTGCTGTATATGTATATATACATATTGGGATGTGTCTGTTAACTGTAACCAGTGGAAAAACATATAAACACCATGGATTGCCACTTTACGCATTTGATGGAGTTACTTAAATTGATAAGAAATATGCATTTATAAATGACTCCATTGTGAATACTAATGCTCACTGACCTACTCTGTAGAGTTTCACACGAGTAAAATCTATGGTTTGAGCTTTGCTGTCATGGATAAATTACACAGGTTATGGGTAAATATATCATCTCTGTCAGTTGGGTATAACCTATTGTTATAGTTTGCAGTTAGATGGACAGAATAAAACCTAGGCTACAAACTGTAAAAGAGGATGATGAAGTTGAGCTCATGATGGTGCAGATCCCTAGCAGTACTAATTGCTTTTGGCTATTAGAAGATTTATGAACTCTTGTCTGAGCAAACACATTCTCTCAACATATTATGGCTGCAAGGGAAGATGATATCAAGTCAAGGGTAAAATAGCAGATGAGTAGACATCACGCATATTGTTAGGTAACATTGCCTTTTGCACATTAATTTTCCCATTATAATGATTTAATGATTCCACTAAGTAATGACTCTTTCTGTCCACCAACCTTTTATCGCGGTTGGAGGTAGTAATCCTTGAGTTGACGACTGCTGTTCCTGTCCACTGAACATGATTTCAGCTTTATTTCTCATAACACATATATGTTTCTGCAAGAATGGTGTGATCCTATAATTGCATGAATTGTAATTGGCCGATCATCATTCAGGATATCTAATGCCGAACCTAGGTTAATGTACAATGAGGGTTACATTAGGTCAAGTGCAGGTTAGGCACATCAGTAGCCTAACTTGCAGAGGAACTTTAGATTTTACTGTTTCTTAATGGTTAGCCTGTGAGCTGTTATTAATTCATTTTAGGGACTGCAGATTACTGTAGCAGGTATTTATTTGGTCCAGCCCTTGCCAGAGAATTTAGGTATCGGAATGGGATTTTATAAACATCCCCATTTTTCATTTATCTTCAAGGAAGCCTCAGTAGGTAACTGATGTTGCTTAGTTGCTGATATTGAATACTGCACTTCACCCTTGGGCTGAGACTATGGCTGCTGGGAGGTTGGGTTTGGGGTTGAATAGATGAAGTGCCAACATTATAGTCTATTTCTTCTTTATGATAAAAAAAAATGCAAATAGTCTACAGTTTTAACATGACATTTTTATGCCTCCAAGTATTTTTGATGTTAACTGCTGGAAAAAAAAATCTTTTGCTATTCTTCAACTCAAATTCTGCAAAAATTTTTAATACAAATCAAAACATTTTCCAGATCGAAATAAAACATTAATTCTGTGCACCATCGCCATGTATGAATAAATGCATTTTCTGCATTAAATCAAACTGGACTAAAACTGCTTGAAGACATTGACATGACAAAGGAAGTAGACACAGCATGATGTGCACACAGATTCATTTACTGCCGTCCCTAGAAAGAATTAATGACAGCTCACAGGCTACAAACCATTAAGAAACAGTTAACTTTAATTAAAAGGGCACCTGCCCTTTACAGATGGCACTGCTGCAAGCTCTAGAGAGGAGCTGACAAAAATTAGAAAACTAGTGTTAAAAATTGGTCTAGGATTCTTCTTAGACTCTAATAACCAGCCGAAACTGTATATTAATGAATCTCATGCATCATTCATAAAGTATAAGCTAGTTGGAATTTCTTATTCCCATCTTTTGATCCATTATATGCTGAGTACCTCTTCGTTCTTGTTTTATTGTCTATACAATTTACCAAACAGAAAGAATATACATAAAATATTTTTTGTGTAAATAATAATTTAGGCAAGTCCTTCTGGATTGCTTCACATTTTAGTGGTCTGTTTTATGAGCTGATTTAAAGTACTTAACTGCTGGGTTATTAAGTATACAGATGCAGTAGTTTGGTACTAGCTGATGACTTCAGGCTATTGATTAGAACTACATAGGGGGAATAATTTTCAGCAGCCTAGGATTTCTAAACTCTGTTGTTTTATTCCTTAAGGCTCAGTTACATAAAAATATATGACATATATTTCTTTCTACAAAATTTCATACTTACAAGCATGGGTGTGTGTGTGTGTGTGTGTGTGTGTGTGTGTGTGTGTGTGTGTGTGTGTGTGTGTGTGTGTGTGTGTGTGTGTGTTTCATGACCTGCATCACCCACCACTGGACAGTCAGGATCATCATCTGTTGTAGTAAATCTTATTTGTAAATCTTCACTGTTCGTACAGCAAGATTAGCAATGTAAGATGAGCATAGAACATATATTACTGCATAGTCGAATACACCTTTCAGTGATTCAGCTGGCCAGGTTTGATCATATCAATACATTTAATAGCACATTAAGGAGAATTATAATCCATTTTTCTTTGTTTGACAGATGTCAACTAAAGCATCTATTTTTTTAATGTTAGAGTTCCATCTTGTGGAGCAAAGGAAAATGGAAACACTAAGTTTAGTGTAATTTTAATAAAACACAAATATTCGTTTGTTTTCACTCTCCAGTAACACGGTTAATCTACACACATATGCGAGCGCGCGCATGCACACACACACACACACACACACACACACACACACACACACACACACACACACACACACACACACACACACACACACACAACACATACTTCTATGAATAACACAGAAGATTGCCAACTACCCTACTGAACACGTTTGGGATGCAAAATGAAACTGGATCAATCCCTGCCAAGACACACATTGACAAAGTAAGGAGAAACAAACCCTGCACCAAAGGCCTGCAGCAGAAAATTGAACTAGACAGCCAACTGCTGTCAGGAAACAATACAGACATAGCTGTACTGCCTATAATAATTTCTATTGACTGGGAAACTATGGTTTATATAGCTGTCGTCATTACCACATCAAACACATCAACCCTCACAGCAGAGAAAGACTTTAACTCCTAAGCAGAATTTAACATAAAACTTGATCTATACCAGTTGCAAAAAAAGAAATTCACTATCTTATAATACTGTAGTGTCACCTTGGCTTCCTTGAAAACAGTAACTGCATAGTCACTTCCACATCTAAACATAGACTTTGTCAATCAGAGCTTTAAGAAAAAGGTACATAATTGTGAAATTCAGTATGTACTTCAAACAAATAAACTATTATTATAGTCACAGCACCTATTTCTCTCATTTCTCATCCTTCCCGTGATGAATAGAAGATCCACCCTTTACTATAATTTTTGCATTTAAGCAGTGATCATAATTTAGCTCTTAAGAAGGGACACTTCCCAGAATTTCTTCACTATTTAGTTTCTATAAAATAAAAATATTTGAATATTTGGTTACAAATAAAAAAATCTGCAACTTAGACTTCTCCAACGATTTTGCCTAACTCTCCGCTGTTGCTAAACCTTTTCCTCCCATCCCCAATAGCAATTTCCTACTTGAAAATTAACACCAGACAATCTCAACTAAAGAATAAAATATTTTACACTGTATATCATCTTTTGTTGTTACTAACTCTTCTTTCCTGCACTAATTCCCATGCCCCTGTAAAATCAAATTCAAAGGGTGTCTCGCTGATACCGGAATTATTTCAAAAAAGTCTTATCAGTTCAAAACTTAGACAGCTCAGCATTCACCTAACTTTGCTGGATAGCAGAGTTCAAGCTTAGGGATACCCCATTGCTTATTCTACTTTTTCTCACAAGTTACCTATTCCTGTCAAACCGCAGGCCTAGCTAAAGACCCGGTAGCTGGGAAATCCTGTCTGACTCAAGCCTATAGCACCTTTTTTGTATATTTCTAATTCACACCCATAGCTTCTTAGGACACAAAGATTTTTAGTCTCAGATGCAATAAGTAAAGAAATTAATCAATTAAATTGCCACTTATAATTCATATTTTCATATTTATATTAATCCTTTCATAACTGAGAGCCCTATTTGTCATTGTGAGACATAGTTTGAAATGCCATGGTGGGAGACAGGAAAATCCATTGTCAATGTCCATTTATATCACACTATATCTGAGATATTTCTAGTTGTCTGTTAGTAATTATGAAAATAATCAATATTCCCATATGTACTTAATACTTAAAAAAAAAAATAATTTGCATACAGTTGCATGGCATCAAGTGAAACCCTCAGCAAATAACCAGATCCAACTTTAACTCCCCAAACCATTTTACTCTTTAGTTAGTTAGTAAGTTAGTTATTCTTATTTACAGGGGTAGTGTGCTGATCAATATTATCACAGT
>NC_056731.1:1282176589-1282321589 GCF_019279795.1 Protopterus annectens | reverse complement strand
AGGTTTAATTTACACACACACACACACACACACACACACACACACACACACACACACACACACATACACACACACACACACACACACACACACACGCACATACCTGGGTAAGGCTGGCACAGATTTACTAGCTATGCCCTCTTTTTCCCAGACTATAAGGTAGTTTTCACTGCTACCAGCTAACTCCTTATCAGCTACTTTAAGGCCCTTAACAGAGGGTGTCCAATCTTACTGTGTAATATTAATATTAATACAAATGGTAGCTTGACCAAGAGCAAGGCTATTAGAAGTGGCCCACACAGTGTCACCAAATAAATGTGCAAGTACTCTCAAAACTTAAATATCTCTACAAAGATCAGCCACAATGAAAGGTTTAAATATTTTTAATAATAAACAACAAAAGAGCAAATCAATACTAAATATATATTCACAGTGACATCAATGTTCAAAAGTACAGGAAATATTTAAAACAACATTGTGGGATAGTCTCAAATAAATAAAGAAAAATATCTAAACTAAGTTTCATTGCATTCCTGACTATATATCTAAAATAATTACTACACCCTAGTTAACATAAGAGCAAGGCAGACGTGGTGAATGGTTCTTATTGTTCTTGTTGTCAGGTCCAAGACAGAATACAGAATGCTGTGTGTCTCAAGAGATTTCTCAAATTAATATCTGAAATATTAATGCTGGGATAGCTTACAGAATTACATCATTTCTTGTCATCTGACTCTATCCCAGATGAAACCCTCACTGCTGGAATCTGGCAGTATTTAGCATCTACCAGTAAAAATACACTCATATCTTTGGCAGATGCTGGAAGTCATAAAACAATTGCATTTCTTCACATTTCAAAACTAGTAATTATTTCACCTTAAAGACAATATAGAAAACTCCCTAGTACAGACATTATGTCTTTAGCTGCTATAAAGTAATTTAATTTCAGCTATTTTCTGAAGTTAACCTCCTGTATTCTAGTTTCCACTGTTAAAATATATACATTTAAACAGTTACAATAGTGCATGTACATTTCTGTTCTCTTCCAGTAGGGAACACCGTGGTTACATCTCAAACAGCACTCTGCAAAAACCTTTATCACACACACTTCTGTACCAGTTTGATATATACATGGCATACAGTTCTAATACAGTGGTAACACAAGCATCTTATATAAATCATGTCGATATTCACAAATTACATATAATTATTTACAAAATGCCAGATAGCTGTGCTGGCAAAATCTCCTTTCGTGACAACTGGGTACCCTTTCTATATAATGAACTCATCACTGCAGCTGCAATCTTATCAAACACACTTAATCTCCAAAAACTGCCACATCCTTATTAATAGATTTTTAAATAATTTAGAATAATGGCAGGATGGCAAACTCTTCTCCCAAGCCAGATATATCAATGAAGTTAGGTACAGCTGGGGAGCCAATCTCACCAAACCTCTTTTAGAAAGTCATAGAATTTCTTGAGAGATATAGCTGTAGAATTCTATACTGCAGGGTAAAGCAACATACATTTATAGCAAACAAGTCTCAATCATTTGCAACCCACAGTTTTCCAGGAAAGTAATCAGCTCCATCATTGAGATGACCCCTGGGTTCTATCCAGACTAAAATATCTCTTCATGTCTTTGTTGTAACATCTGAGATACCCCAGTCAGTTCCTTCTTATCCCCTCAATATTCCTTAACCCTCACCAGTGGGATAGTTTAGATACCAACCTGGCCAATCAAAACATAGTTATATCCAATTTCTACTTAAAATGGATCACTCTCCAATTCATTGACAAGTATATGAGACAAAATCCTTTACAAGGCCATTCAGGCTGCCTGTAAAACTCTTATCTGGTCTATTAAATGCTGTAAATGTATCATATTAAAATCTCTTCAATGCATTTTTATTTATTTATTTATCAATGTATTTATTTGGCTTTGTTTACCAAGAAAGTCCAACTGGGTAATAGCCATTGTCATCAGAGGCCTGGGGAGAAAAGCTCCATTTGCTTACATTGCATTATACTAATTTCCAGTTAAACACAGAGAAGTTACATTTCTATTTGCAAATGGCAGTTAAATTTTTATATTCTAAGATTTTACAGAGGTGGAAGTTACTAAAGAGAAATCCCATGTGCAACTTAATGAATTGTACAGGCAGCAGCTGTGTATAAAAATTGTTTTGTCATTTCAGTGAGAGCTTGAGTGTATTCTGTTTAAGCAGAGTATTTTGAAAGAATACTGAGGTGGTGGTGCTGCGGTAGCGTTGTCGCCTCACAGTAAGACGTTGTCCCATTTGATTCTCAGCTAGAGCGTCTTCTGTGTAGAGACATGCGTGAATGGGTGTACCTTAGTTGAAGGTTGTGCATCAGAGCTGGCAACTTGGCACGTAAAAATCTACTGCCAATCATTAGCAGACCGGAGTTCCGCTGTGGCAACCTCTAACCGGGAAAAGTCGAAAAGACACAACAACATGTCTGAACACAAAGTCTCTACCTTGTGATGAGTATGTGCAGGAACAAGATTGGTTAAGATGTTGTTTAAGTAGTGGTTTAGATCTACTGGGTTTGTGAGAGAGTTTTGTGTGTGGATACTATTTCAGAGTTTAGCAACATATTGGGATTACCGATAGTCTCCTACAACATTATTTGACTTATTTGTAAATAATAAGAATTTGTTACTAGAGCAGAGGTCCCTTGCTGGACAGTAGGTCAGTAATAAGTTAAGTAGTGCAGGACATTCTTCTGAATGATGAATTAATTTGTATGCTGTTGTTAGTTGTGCATATGTTGGGTAGTTGTTTAGTTCAAGCCAGTTTAATTGTTTTAAGCTATGACAATGGTGGGTCCTATGAGGGAGACTGGTGGCAAATTTAGCTATTTTATTGTAGCAGGAGGCAAGTTTCTTTTTTTGAGTATCATTTAAGTTTATTAGGATAGGAGCAGTGATTAAGAGAGTTGGCAATAAGAAGGTGGTGGCTAGAGTTTTTCTTGCATTATCCGTAAGGAATCTATTGATCCTATAAAGGGAGCCCAGTTTTTGGTGTGTAGATTTAATGGTGTGCAGGGTCATATTTGAGATTATCTATTATAACACCTAGAAGTTTACTGTGAGTTGCAGTTTCAATGGCAATATTATTTTCTGACTTTATGGTAAAAAATTGTTTTTGATTTTGGCAACTTTTTAAGGTAAAAAGCATGAACGTAGTTTTCGTGGAGATAAGTAGGAGGTTTGATTCTTTGAGCCAGGTTTCTACAGAGGAGAAATATTGATGGGTAATGTCTTGGAGCTTATTTATTTTTGAGGCCACACATATTAATGTTCAACCATCTGCATACTGACTGAACTAAACTAGCATGGTGAGTGGAGGTGTGGAGGTCAATAAAAATATATATTAAACTGGAGAGGACCAAGATAGAGCCCTGAGGATCACCTTTAGTAACTGGTTTGAAAAGATGAGTAGGTTTGTTACCATTTAATGGTTTGTTGCCTTCTAGATAGGGTAACTAAGTAACCATGACAAGGAGTTTAGTGAAAGTCCTATTGAGGAGGACTGGATGAGTAGGTGCTGGTGTGCAACAGTATCAAATACCTTTGACAAGTCTAAGAACATGGTGTTTCCATGTTTGTTTATTATATTTGTAAAATGTAGTAGTGGTGCTGTGCTGGTGCCTAAAGCCATGTTGTATTTCTGACAGCAGGTTATTTGAGGTTAGATATTGCATCAGCTGCATATGGATACATTTCTCTAATATTTTGGAGTGGGTGAATGTCGCTATTGGTCTGCAGTTATTAAACTCTGTAGATGTGCCACCTTTGTGCATTGGTATGACAGCGTTTATATTACGTGATCGAACAGTAAAATGTTAAAACACATAATAATTGACCCGTAAATATCGAACCGTCAGAATGTCAAACGGTTCAATGGAGATCTCCATACAGTGCGGACATGGAAGTTTTCCATTGTCTGCACTGTAGTGCGATCTCGTAGTTGGTATATTTAAGTAGCAAGGGGTGTGGCAGGAGCCTCCCTGCTTACAACATTTTTATGGTTTGTTTGGGTGTTTTTATGGGGGTTTTTTGCCATTCAACATTGCAGTGTTTTGACATTTAGGGGTTGATTATTATGTGTTAAAACATTTCACTGTTCGATCACATAATACAGACACGTATGACATAGGATTTTTTTTTCCCACACTGATGGGACATATCTTTCTGCTATGGACCTATTAATTATTATGGACACAGGGAAGGCTATGACTTCTGTGGCCAATTTAGGTAGTCTGAAGGTAGTCAGTCTACAGATGGAAGTAGTTTTTAGCTTAAGGATAAACTTCTTTATGAGTGAGGTAGGTACTGGACTAAGACTGAAGAGCTGTGGGTGGTTTTGATTGGACACAGGTAGAGAGGGGGCAGATGTATTAGTGTCTAAGAGATATAATGTTGATTGTTTAAAATAGAGTCTGCTATATTGTCTGTTTTTGGAGAGGGAGTTCTGTTCTTGCATGGGTGGAGTAGTTTATTTACTGATGACCAAGAAAGCTTTGGTCTGTAATGTTTGTGTAGTAGGTGGGTTTAGTATCTTTAATTATCCTGTTTGTTATGGAGTTTTACAAGGTTTCTAAGATGTCTAAATCACTGGAAGGCATTTTGAGTTCTATTTTATACCATTTTTTCCAGGCTTTATCCCTTTTTGTCATGATTTTTTTGCTTCTTTTCTCAACCATGGTGCAGAGTTGGACTTTACACTTTTATTACGCACTGGTGCTAGATTTTTTAAGGTCTGTAAGAATATGTTATTAAAGTATTCTTCAGTAGAATCTAGTGGCATTGTTCTAAATACATTCCAGTTATATTGTTTTAGTTTGTCATTGAAAATATCTTTGCTGAAATTGGTTGTATTTTGTATTTGATTATAGATAATGTTTATCTAGGTTATAGTGAGTTTTAATAGCATATGTTGGTATGTGGTCACTTATGCTATATGACAGGCAACCTACTTTTATCAGTTTGTCTGGTTTGTTTGTAAGAATCCAGTTTAATTTTGGGTATCTCCCAAGTCTGATTTTAGTAGGCATGGTTATTAATTGTTTGAAGTTGAACAAGTTTATGGATTCAGTGGAGGTAGTAGAATTTATGAGTTCCCAGTCTATATTTAAGTCTCCAAGTATTATAGTTAACTTGTTGGGATATCCAATACATGATGCTTTCAGCAGTATCACTGTTATTTCCTGGTGGTATATAGATTGCTGTTAAACATTTAAAAAAATTTTAATTAATGGTAATTGTGTTTCATATAAAAGATTAATTACACATGGAAGGAGTATCTGATGAAGTCTTGTGGCTAAGACGAAAGCGCTTATGGTGGTTGCTCCTGTGATTTCTACAATAAAGTGGATTATTTCTTTCATGATTGTGGTACCTGGACATTTACTTTGCTCTTTGTTGGATTAGTTTACAATTATTCATATTTTTTGGTTGGATTTTAGGAGTGTTATTAGAAGTTCAGCACTGTTAAATTTGGGTTTTTCCTGTGGAAGTTACGTGATGGTTAAATAATTTTTATAGAAGATTGCTACACCACCTGCACACTTGTTTTTTCTGTCATGCCCGAGTATATTTTATCCTGGGATAATCTCATTATCCTCCTATTTAGCAAGATGATTTTTTTCATTTTTAGTAAGGTAAGTTTTTATAACACCTAGGTTTCCCAAATCACATTCCTTGACATATCGAAAGCTGCCATTATATAGCCATCCCCCAAATTTTCTCTCTCTCCCCATTCCTCAGTAGATTTCTGCTCTATATTTATACAGTGCATCTCTGAAAGATCCTACTGAAATTCTGTTAGTGTCAGGCATGTGAATATATTCAAAAATGAACTTCTCTCTCGTGTCCTGGACTAGGAAGAGTACTATGACTACTATCTGGGCATTTACTGATAACCGTCTCATAGAAACTGCTAATGTCCTTCTCATTTGAGATCCCTTTGGATATTTTAGTAAGGTCTGGAATAGAGCAACATTGTCATTTCCCATCCTCTTTCTTTCACCATACTGACTTTAGCACTGTAATAGGAAACTGGGATTTCATCTTCGCTAACGCAAGACCTTTTTATGTAAAGATCAAGTCCAAAACATTTGACAGTTTATTTATTTATTTATTTATTTATTTATTTATTTATTGACATTTGTTGACCAGGAAAGTCCACTGGGTCAAAGGCCCATTTTCAGTGGAGGCCTGGGGAGAAAAACTTTACAACATTCAAATATTCTACAAAAAATACAAAGTTAATACACAATTAATACAAAAATGTATCTACATTAAAATGGTACAGAGGTATTGGTATGATTTTTTGAAGCATAGTGAATTAACATACAATAAAGATACAGAGCAAAATACTTTTGCACTCAGAGAATAAAGTCATAAATATAATATTCCGAATCTTGTCGGTATGAAACTTAGTAGAGAAATATTTACTATAACATAGTATAGTTTCCCTTGTCAAATATATGCCTAAAATACTGTATTCACCCTGGTAATTGCAATCATTCTATCAGAGGACAATATAGTTATTTGGATATCAACATCTTCTTCTTCTTTCGGCTTTTAGGGGTCACCACAGTGGAACTCCGGTCCGCTAATGATTAGCAGTTGATTTTTACGGTGCCGAGGTGCCAGCTCGATGCCCAACCTTTAACGAAGGCATGCCCACTTACACATGTCTTTCGAATGCCACTCAACCACGGGGAGGACATGCAGACTCCACACAGAAGGCGCTCCAGCCGAGAATCGAACGAGAGAACCTCTTGCTGTGAGGCGACAATGCTACCGCTGCACCACCGCAGCTTCGTACACTGCAAATTAAATTAAAAAAGACCTCTCCAACACATTCATCATATTAGATAATGCACCCTCCCTAAACTATGTTCTTTAGATCTATTTCAAGTCCATAGCGAAATGCTACTCATTCACCAGTCAGTCTTTTATCAGAAAACACTGTTCTCATCATGTCTCACTTTGTGTACTCAAGCCTCTGTCTGGATCCTAACATATCCTTCAAATAACACACAGATAAGTCAAATAAAAGGCAGTAAACTATTTTTTCAGGTTATAACTGTATCCCTAATTGGCTATTCCCCATTATAACCACCTCCATAGATCTCCTCCTCTTTAATTGAATGTAAGCATTTATTACTATAAACCCAAGATATGAACTTTACTGTTCAGTCCTATTAAGGACTAGACTAGTTCCAGTAAAGATCAATTTGAACTTTTATTAGGACATCTCAACTTTAATCTACTGTAATAATTTTCTTGTAGGCTAAGTACTAAGAACTTCTCAAATCAGCTATGATCTCATATCAAGGATGCACTGGTTCTCAGAAAGCCATAAAATAAACCCAATTTTCTCCGACCATTCCTTCTCCTTTCTTGAGCTGAAAAAATGAGGCTGCCTTCCTGCATTTCTGAGGAGTCTCATAAATATTAAGTCATTGTTGACATTCCAGTGTAAGGGATAGCCAGCCACTTGCAACTGTTTTAACATCTCACCACTAACCTGACTACCCTCAACCCCCATTCCTTCCTATAATGGAACTTAGACTTCTGCAAGAATAACATCAACATCCATATTGTAACCACTCTGTCTTACCCATAGTCTTGTCTGCTATACTGATGTTTATGAAATTCTGATACTTCTAAAAACACTGTAATCATATATGGCCTGTGTTTATGAAATTCTGATACTTCTAAAAACACTGTAATCATATATGGCCTGCAACAAACATCTCATGTATTATATCTATTCATAACTGACAGTGCCTGTTACTGTTGTTGACTATTGCTAATTGGTTCATTTATTTGTATTTACTTCTGTGTTCTGCACTTGTTGTCTCCCTAGCTGAATGACCTATGTGGATAAGTACATAACCAAGACCAACAAATTCACAATAAAATAAAGAAGAAGAACTATTCATTTTGATGTATCAAAAAGCTCCACATAATTGTAATCCTTTAAAATTGGTTTTGGATTCAGGCTGAGGAAAACTGCTTCATTTATAATGCTTGAATACAAAACCATTCTTAAAAGATAATCATTTGAAGGATTTTGATACTTTAAGAATTTAATTTTGCATACCAGCAGAAAGACGTACATAAACTGTTTATTTTACTAAAAATGCTGCATGTGTATTCCTGATTACTTTTATTACTATTCAAGCTGTGACCGAAAATCAATTTTAGTTAATTCTACAGAATTTTAACCGAATACTTTGCCTAGCTTGCTTATTAGCCCTCTTACAAAGATAATTTAATATCTGAATTGGCTTGAGTACACTTTAGCTATTATCTCTGTGGCCAGAATTTTCCAACATTGTATTTGGGCATTCATCTACCTTATGTTATTTGATTTATGTTTTCATTATTAATGTTTGATTTATTCAGGTGTAATAATCAGTATTAAAGCAAGTAGTAAAGATGTTCTTATAAAGTATACTAGCAGTATTTTGGGAAGCAGATTCTGTACTTATGCTTACTTTATTAATGAGATTTTACTTCCGTTGTTTTTTACATTTTCTTTTATCAGCACCATCTTACACACACACACACACACACACACACACACACACACACACACACACACACACACACACACACACACACGCACACACACACTCTCAATATGTACACCCATTGTATACCAGCAGCAAGTCTTAAAACATTTTTCAATCCTGTTTAATTTCATTGTGATTGGTGACTCTCCCTCTCTCACCCATTTTGTCACTAGCCCTTCTGTATCCCATTCTTGTAGAACGTCAGCATTTTCTTCCATCTATTGCCTACTTGTCTAGCTTGCCCTACCAACTTTTTTAGTTGCCATTATGAATCTACTATGTAGCTTCATCTCTGCCATATCCTGTCCTGTTTTGCAATTTCTAGCAATTATCCTTTTGATTTCCATGACTAGATTTCTGTGGACATACAGCTCACTCAGATTACAATCTGTGTTCCATTCCAGCAGTCACCACATATAAAATTTCCAGCTCAATGTGCTTCTCTTCCATGCATTCACCTCCATATCTCTGCCATGAATTGCTCAGGGTTATATAGTAGCAAATAAAGGTAGAAAGATTTAAGCTGTTCAAAATTGGAATAGTAAGCAGATTATTAGAAGTCAGAGCTTTACTCATCTGCACAAACTCACACACACACACACACACACACACACACACACATATATGTGTATATATATATATATATATATATATATATATATCTATATGGGTCTACTTCAAATTAACGAAAGACCACTTACCCGAAAACGAAATCACCGAGACGAGACGTCCAAAACCTGATTTTAACAAAAGACCATATTGCTAAAACTTTTGTCAAGTTAAGTATCCAGTCGACCGATATTTCGTGAAGAAACACACAGAACTATCTCCAACACACCCAGTTGGGGGGCTACACCCCCACACCCCTAGTGTAGAGGAGGCTGCACCCTTACCCCCCTAACTAATATATCAACTTTGAGATTGCGCTACAGTGAAAAAAAGGTCAAATTTCCCCATGTTGGCCAACTGGATACTTACCTTGAGAAATGTGCCATTAATACGGTAGTTTGTTAAAATCAGGTTTCTGACATCTCGTCTCAGTTACTTCATCTTCAGGTAAGTGAGTTTTCATTAATTTGAAGTGGACCCATATATATATATATATAGTCTCTACAGATTATCGAAATCTTAAAACTTTGACTTTCATATGGCCGAGACCATATGACTGAGTTTTAAAACTTTGAATGTTCTGAACAGAGATCTCAGAGTTGGTATATTTAAATAGCAGGGGGTATGGTGGGAGCAGCCCTCACATCCAGGAAATTTTTTTTGTATTTTTGTTTGTTTTTTTTTTTCAGGTGTTCGAACTTTTGAAATGTCAAACATATGGTCTCTGCCATATGAAAGTCGATGATTTAAAAGTTCGATCATCTGTAGTAGACCTATATATATATATATATATATATATATATATAATCTATATATATATACATATATGTATATATATATATATATATATATATATATATATATATATATATATATATATAAAACTTGTTTATGTCAACAAAGTTATTTTGCTATTTTTCACATTTCATTATGACTGTTTTAGTCATTTGCCTGGGTTATTGCTGGAAGGGATCATGGAGCCTGCTCAATTACACAGTTGAATTACACAGTTGTTATATACAGACAAATAAATAAATAACTATAATCATGGCAACAGAAAGAGGTACATCATAAACAGATTTCTATTGAAAGTTATTATCAAATAAACAAACATGTCATAAGAGTAACATACAAGCAATCTTACTACTATATCAGAATAACATAAGGGTAACATACAAGCAATCTTACTACTATATCAGAATAAAAGTTTGAAAAATAATATAAGGTATTTATTATACATATATAACATGTGCAGTTTATACAGTAGGATAACTGGATGAGCTAATGTCAATTATGTGTAAGCCAAGCAGGGATGAATGCAGTAAATGGGCACGATATATACAACATATATAAAAAACCTGTGTGACTTAAAAGAGATGGTTATCAGTGGTTATCATATAAAAAAGTATAGTGAACCTGGAGCAATGCACAGAAGGATGGCAACATATACTAGGGCCATGAATGAGAAAAGAGGAAGGACAAGATGACAGAAAAATCTGAAAGCAAATGGCATGGACAACTCTGTGTATAAAGATGAATAAAGCATGATATGTGGAACTTCAGCCAAATGGACAGTAGAAAAAAAGAAGGCATATTCAAGTAATTCTACCTCCGTAGGACATATTTAACATAACATATAGTATTTTATCCTGTGTTTGAATTTCATACTGATTATTAGCAAATATTTTTCTCATAACATTAACACTGTAGAGGTATTCAAGTCAGCTGTGGAAAGTGCAAGGTGGAAGCATGGGACAAGGAAGTAGGATATGGGAGAGCTATTAAGGATCTCCTAGGCAGTCTTGATGGACATAAAGTTTCATTTTTTGACACATTTAATGTACTAAAAGTACTTGCTCTAACATTTTTGTTATTCCCATATCATTGTATCCTCTGTGACAACTTTCTCTTATTATCTCTCCCTCTCTTTCATTCTTAGAAAAAGTCTAAAATAAAGAAGACTGCAGTAAACAAATATCAGAATTTATATTCCAGTACATTGCTTATATGTGATAAATGTTTTGTTCCATTTGTCTTACCACAAAAATGTGTACACCGAAAGACTTACTATATTTGGGAAAATATACTGATCAGTAGTGCACTGAGTTAGCTCATAATTACAGCGCCATGATTTTTTCTATTTTTCAGTTAAATAAAATCAAGATTAATGTACTATCTAGCTGAACAACCTGTACTAAGTCTGGGCAATTATGTATTTTAAACACGGAGCATTGTGATGCCCTGAGTAACCAGCTATATATTATTATCCTATAGGACTCGACTGCAAGGTCAGAAATTCATAATTCTGTCTATTGATAAGCACAATGAGGAAAGATGATGAGATTGGTTGTCACAGTTGCTATTATAATCTGCAAGTTAATTTACAGTTACACTGCTCCTAATATTATTAGGTGAGCTCTAGAACTATCTCTGTAACTGTAGATGAATAAATGTTATCTGAAAGGAAAATGTCACGGGATGAATTTCCTTCACATCTTGACCAATCATGTTCTAAAATTAATCCCGCAAAATGAAATATGCCATTATTTAAATAATACAGGTGATTTAAATGGAACTTAATAGATGAGCAATTTTGTTAGCTTAAAAAAAACTGTGGAATATTACAACTGAAAGACATGAACACTTAATAAAGCTGATGAACAGATACTCTAATGTCATGTCTTGAGAATGTCTATACCAGCTGCAGGGTTAGAAAAAACATTTCATTTTGACTCAAACCAAACTGTTCACCTGACATTGTGAGTGGCACAAAAGTCTGAGTCACAATATGATTACCAGCCACTGCTGTCATGTAGCATTCTGGAAGGTGGACTTGCTCATTATTTGAAAATAGCAGACTACTAATGTCACAATGAGGACAGTCTGTTCCATTTCCCAAAATTATAGGTACATAGAATATTACATGTCACTCATCTGGCAGGGATACTCACACACAGTTACTAGGGGGCAGGCTACGTGTGAAATGATGGGAGCAAAATGATGCCCGTAAGATATGTTACTTGCAGGCTGCTTGCCAAACTGAACAATGTTTTTACCATTTTAGTAGACTTCCCAGCTCTCACAAGGCAGCCAGATGAGATATGTAGCAAATATCAAAGTATTATAATAGATAATCACTAATTATTTTTAGCAGAAAAACAAGCTTTATATATAGTTATATTCTAGAGGTATGTTTTCCTGCAAATGTGACATAATTTCCAAGCATTTGTTAAGAAATGTGAGGACCTAGTAAATGGTACTCCAAGGCATCACAGACTGCTGGTTATTTTCAGCTTAAAATAAAGTATTCAGTGTCTGTTTTCAAATGTGACATTTCTTCGTTTTCACTTGATAAAAGTACTTGATGTGCAAAGGTAGTAATCAACAGTTCATGTCATCAACAGAGAAACATTACTGTTGTCAATAACATGATATCCCTGTACCACCCTTTCAGCTATTCTCCAGTAGTGAGCCAATCCTGAATTAAAGCCAAAAGACAAATAAATCTCCTCTTACTCCTGTCAGCTTGAACACCAAATTATCTACAAGAAAAGTTGAGAGGGGTCTCTCAAGAATGTCTTATGGTGATGTGTTACCATCATTTCTGTTTACTAACATCATATGTCTGTCAAGAAAAATCAGCAAAGCACTGATGCAGATGTACATGAAAAAGAGAAAATGTAAACTTCATGATAAGATATCCTGTAAACACATACTTCCTATAGTAGAATTCTCCAATATACTCTACAACCTATCTAATCATCCTTTTCTTTTTGAAGAGCTCAAAATACTTTGCCTAACTGAAAATCTTCCATTCCTTTGCTACTCTTAGATAGTTTGATTCCAACCTACTATTCTTATACTTGTGGTTAATTGCGTATTCAGTCTTTTCATGACCTGTGCTTTTAAAAATTAATTGCCCCATAAATGGGTTTATCTACAGGTCACTAAAACATTGGTAATCAAGAGGCTTTATTTAAAAAAATAAATATTGTGGTGTGTTTGTGTGTGTGTGCATATGTATATGTGTGTATATATATATATATATATATATATATATATATATATATATATATATATATATAATATATATGTGTATATATATATATATATATATATATATATATATATATATATATATATATATATATATATATATATATGTATATATATATATATATATATATATATATATATATATATATATATATATATATATATATATATATATATATATATATACACATACATATATATCAACCTCATTCTAAACCCGGCCAAAAATAAACTGCTCCTCTTCAGCCCACACAGATCTCCACCTCCCACATCTGAGTTTACAATATCCTCACACAACAACACCACCATCATACCCAGCAGTCATGCCAAACTGCTAGGCCTGGAAATTGACAATAACCTTAAATTTGACATTCACATCTCCCAGACCATAAAAAGTGTCCACAGAAAAATGGGTCTACTCTATCGCAACAAACAGTTTCTCAACAGTCACTCTAAGGTTACTACAGCCAGGACACATCTCCTATCCACCCTACTATATGTCTCCCCCATGCTTACCAATCTCTGAAAAACAGAGCTCAACAAACTAGATAGCTGTTACAATAAAATAGCCAGATTTGCCATAGGTTCATCTTCTAGAACCCACCACTGTGAAAGCCTCAAAAAAACTCAACTGGCTAGAACTCCCCTTCACCCTTCAAGGCAATCAACTATCACTCCCTGACAAAGTACTACATCATCCAGGCAACATCCCCGCCCTGCAGCAACTACTTCAACTCTACACCACTACCAGATCCCTGAGATCAAGTACCTAACACCTCCTTAAGGTAACAAACTTCAAGAATGAGGCAGGTAGATCCGTTTATAGCCACTACATCTCTAAAATCTGGTACTCCCTTCCAGCCCACATAATAAGTAACAACTCCACAAGCCAATTAAAATAAAACTACTCAAAACACGCTTCCTGAATCATAGATTATGTACCTGTACCACCCCTGGATAGTAACTCATTTTTCTCTGTTTTCAGCAACTAGAGTAACAGCTTATCTACTGCTTTTGTTTTTTTATTGTCTGCATGGGTCAATGGAAACTCTCAACACTGAAAAGTAAACCAAATGGACATAGCATGTCTCTCATGTAAGAATGAGTTGTGTAAGTTATCTTTTCTACCTTCCTGCTATACTTGCTGTGATATACTTCTGTAAGGTGTATAAATAAATGTATCCTGTGAATGTTGGCAAATATACCTTTGTTAAACTCACTCTCTTATATGTTCTAAAAAATGTATCCTCTGTATGTTGTCTAATGCACCTTTGTTAAATGCGCTATCACATGTTAATAATTTAACTGCTCTGGAGCTTTTCTCGCCAGGCCTCCACTGAAAATGGATATATATCCAGTTGGACTCTCCTGGTTAACAAATGTAAAATATATATATATATATATATATATATATATATATATATATATATATATATATATATATATATACACACACACACACACACACACACACGTGCGTTTTTGTGTGTGTGTGTGTGTGTGTGTGTGTGTGTGTGTGTGTGTGTGTGTGTGTGTGTGTGTGTGTGTGTATATATAAGTTCATAGGTAGGTACTAGGCTATCATCCCAAGGGCCTAAGTAAGCCTAGCCAACAGGGTTCCCTGGCTTACGCCACCCAAGAAAGTTATTTTCCTGTGCCCCTGTCAAGCAGAGCCACAGAAGTGATCCCCGGGGTGTATTTCCAATTTCCCATCCACTCATCAAGATTTTTATTGAAGAGTGCCAATGAGTAACTTTGCTTGACATAGATGGGTAGCTTGTTCCACAGTATGGGAAGTCTCTGGGACAGGAATCTATCCCTCCAGCATGTCCTGTTTATTGTGGTGACAAGGTTTAGGTCCCTAGAGCATGTAGCTCTGAGGGATTGGGATTTCTTTAGGCGTAGCATGTCCAACAGCTCTGAGTTTAACATAGCTTTATGTTAGGCAGAGATCACCTCAGAGTAGGCGATATGCTATGGAGTAAAGCTGCAGTTTTTTGAGATGGTCAGTGCAAGACATCTGTTTGAGGCCAGTAATCCTCTTTGTGAGGTACTTCTGTGACCTTTACAGCTGCTGCAGATGCCTTGTGAGGTACATTCCAAAAGGGGCATTATACTCTATAATGGGTCTAATGAGTGTCGAGTAGAGGGGAACAATGACCTCTTTTTTCCTGGATGAGCACCCTTTTGTGATGAGGTGTGCCATGTAGAAGGATTTCCTGACTACTGTGGCGATGTGATTATCAATGGAGAGACTACTGTCCACCTGTGTCCCAAGGTCTCTTATCACACATTTTACATTAAGTAGACTGCCACCTATGTGGTAGTTCATGGGTACAGAGTTTTTACCAAAGGGGATGACAATGCACTTTTTGGCATTGAGCTTAAGGGCATGGCTCTGGCACCAGGTATCTGTCTCAGTGAGGCCCTTCTGTATGATGTCCACATCATTTGGTGACTCAACTATGGCTCCTTGTTTGCAGTCATCTGCAAACTTCATTAGCCAAAGGCCTTCTGTGTTAGCCTGTACTTCAGAGAAGTAGATACCAAACAGGAGAGGTCCCAGGACTGAACCCTTTGGTACTCCACTTGTCACTGATTTGAAGTCAGATTTGGAGTCTGCAAATTTTACAGTGTGGGTTCTGTCAGTGAGCCATTTGGCAACCCATCTTGTGATGTATTGATTTATACCTAGTTTAGTGAGTTTAGCTATAATTCCAGAATGGGGCATGGTGTCAAAAGCTTTGGCGAGGTCAAGATAGGCTGTGCGAACCACCTTACCCTCGTCTACGGCTTTGGTGACTACCTCAAAGAAGTCGATCAGGTTCAGTAAGCATGATCTGCCTTTCACAAACCCAAACTGGGTGAGGTCCAGAGTTTGGAGGCTACTAATGTCTTTTTTTATGAGTTCCATGATGATACGTTCCATGGCCTTACAGACCAGGCTCGTCAGGCTAATAGGGCGATAGTTCCCAGAATCAGTGGTGGCTCCCCCTTTGTGGAGTGGGATAATTGCTGCTGTGCACCATTCAGTGGGCACAAAGCCTGACATGAGGCTATGACTGAACATGGTGCTTAGGTGGGGAGCCAGTTTGTGTAAAACGCAGCCTGGGATGTTGTCTGGTCCCATGGATGCTTTTTTCTTGGCTTTAGAAAGTGCAGCTTTTACGCGTAGTTGTGATTACAGGGATTCTGCATTCTTCCTGTATAGATGTGGCCCATTTTAGGTAGTGAGACAGAGGTAAAGTTAGCACTGAACTTATCTGCCAGGATGTTGGCAGTATCAGTTGGTTCTGTAATTTTCATGCAGATGTGCTGTAACTCAGAGCAGATTTGGGTGTTGCCATTGAGATTATTGACATAGCTATAGAATGCTTTGTGGTTGTACCTAGAATCAGTGGTGATTTTGTTTTCATAGCTAGCTTTGGAGGATCTTATAAGAGATCTCATCTTCTTACTGAGGCTGATCAGGGATCTCCTCCACTCATGGGATTTTACTCTGTTTTGCAACAGTTTCTTCCTTCTGTTGTAGAGTGGCAGGAGACCACCAGATTGGCTTCCTTTTTTTGGAGGATAGCATCTTGGTTCTGTTTGGGATAGCCCGATCCATGCACTCGTGCAAGTGTTTACAGAGTGCATTTGTGTAGGATTCAGCAGTCGTAACTGTATTGTCCATCTGCATGGGTGACATGAAGTTCACCACTTCTGTCTTAAGAAGCATGAAGTTGGCTTTGGAGAAATTTTTTACCATGGTTTTCTTAATGGGGGGGGATCTGGATATCTAAGGTGATTTGCTTATAGTCGGATTTGACCAATGAGGAGTTAACTTCAGGTGTGGAACACCTGTCACTCATGTTGGTAATGACTAGGTCTAGGATATTGTTGCCCCTGGTGGGGGTGTGGATAAGTTGATCCAGGGCATTGGAATTTATGAATTTCAGGAAGCATTGAGCAAAGGAGTTTGAACATGAGTAGTTTTCCCAGTTAATGGTGGGGTAGTTGAAATCGCCCATTATTAGGGTGTTTGGTTGAACCTAATATTTTCCAGTATATCAAGAAAAGAGGAGTGGGAATCCTGGGTCACGGTGGGGGATCTGTAGCAAGCTACAATTTGGATTGCAGTTTTGCCCAGAATTAGTTACACTTGGATAACCTCGGATGCATTATGCTGAGCAACTAGCCTGGAGGTGTGGCTATCTTTAATGAATATGGACACACCATCAACTTTGGTGTCCCAGTCCAGGTTAGGTGGCCGAAAAGTGTGGTATGAATTATAGCCTGGTAATGCAGGGGTGCTCTCTGGAGCCTTGCACCAGGTCTCAGTCACTGCACAGATATCAATGTTCTCCATTTTAAGGAGTGCCTCGAGGGAGTGCATTTTGAGATTTAGACTTCTAGCATTGAGTAGCATTACCCTCAAGTTTGCTTGCCTGTTGCTGTTATGGTGGTGAATTTATCATTTGAACCTTGCTTAAAAAAGGCACTATAGGGGTGGCAAGAGCCTTAGCCAGTATCCAGAATCCCAGGGGTGACAGGTACAGGCCATCTCTGGCAAAGCATCGTGGTCTGTCGACCATGTCATCCCAGGCAGTCAGATACTAGATCCCCTTTGAAGGACACCAGAAGCTTAGCCAATTGTTGAAGTCAATTATTTTGTCCTTGTACTGCAGTATCATTTGAGGAGATGGCAGGATGCTACTCAGGGCTAGGGTCATACCTGCCTGGGCTACAAGATCGGAGAGCTCTTCCATGTCTCTTTTCATGTAGTCCAGGGAGGTACGTCTCAGGTCATTCACACCAATGTGGACAATGACAGAGTCATATTTGTACTTGTTGTGGAGTGACCTGAGTGCGTGGGTTATGTGGCGGATCCTGGCACCTGACAGACAGCTGACAGTAACCTTCTCTTTGTTTAGCCTGGTGAGTGGGACATCATTGTGCCTGACTAGAGTGTCACCTATGACTAGTTTGTTGGGTACGTTGTTTTGCCTTATGGGCTGTGGTTGAGTGGCACACTGAGTCTGTGGACTATGTGTCATTTGGGTTGTGTTAGGGGGTAAAGGTTGCTTGCATTTCTGATTTGGAGGTCTCTGTTGCTTGAGCAGATTATTATTGAGAGTTTCCGTGAATGTTTTTGTGTTTCTGTGTGTGGATTTTGGTGGTGTAGGTTTAGTGGGACTACGTGATGAGTGTGGTGTGGTGCAAGTGTTTACCTTCTCCTCTTGATTGTCAAGTTCAGTCTTGATTAGAGAGAGCTTTACCTCCAGTTTGGCTAGATAAGTGCATCTCTCACAGGTTGTAGTGTTAGGTGGTAGGAGGAGAGGGTTGTCTGTGTACATGAGGCAATTACTACATTGCCCCAAGATACCCAGATTCATCAGATAGACAGGAGAGAAAACTGGGAGGTGACCCTTGGACATGCCTGAATAAAAATATTTTCCTCTAGACAAGTGAGGAAAGTGAGTACAAGAGCTGTTTTTCTCGCAGCAAGTGAGGAAAGTTGTTTTCCTCTAGGTAATGAGGAAGGTTGAGTGCTGTAATAATTTGTAGCTTATCTAGTGATTACAACCATTTCTGAACAAGTGTTGAGCAATAAGCAAATTCCACTGCTAAAACTAAGAATCTGTATCTGAACTAGACTAGTTACAGGAAAGAAATAAGTGCAAATGTGGGCTTTTAAATCAGAAAATTGAAAGAGATGGAAAAATGGCCAATAACTACAATTTCTGGGCCAGAAACCACTCTTTATGTGGTAGATAGGTTACCTAGTGCTTACAACTCCCACTGATAAGCTAGCAGGCTTCCCTCGAGTACAGAAAGGTTTGGGGGGCTCAGGAGATTACAAACAGTCCTGAATAAAGCAAATCTGTATCTGGACTAGACTAGTTACAGGACAGGCAGGAAACAAGTGTAAATTTTTGTTGTTACAGTTAAGCAGAACACAGGGAGATTCTAGCAAAGTCTTTTTTTGTAAAGGAAAGGGAGAGAGGAGAAGCAGAAGATAATTCAAGGTTAGGAAACTGAGAGGGTTGGCCTTCTCAAATGTTCTCCCTGTATTAGGAAGAATAAGCTAATGACACTAGACTGGGAGGAGTGTCCCAGATCAAATTTACAGCAGGGGTGGGGAATGGCAAAGTCACCAAGTATAACAGTAAGACACCAACAGGGAAACGGGGAGGGAGGGTGGGGAACAATACTAAAGCTACTAGCCTACACACTTTTGTGTGTGTGTGTGTGTGTGTGTGTGTGTGTGTGTGTGTGTGTGTGTGTGTGTGTATATGTATGTATATATATATATATATATATATATATATATATATATATATATATATATATATATATTATATTTCAGCAAAAGCTTCAAAACTATACATTTTAAACCATAGACATGCATACTTACAATACCAATGACTAACTCTTTTCAGAAAACAGTATATACCCAAACTAAGTGGGGGGCTAAGCCCGCCACCCCCCCAATGTGGGAGGCTGTGCCCCCACCCCCCTAACTATATACACTAATTCTAGGATCACACTACAGTGGTTAAAAGGGCATATCTTTTACTTGCCTTACAGTACTCTATACAGTGCCAGTACTTCACTTCAGTGAAATGAGATTTGATGAAATGAGTTTCAGTAAACTGAACTTTCATTGATTCGGTCAGGGTGAATTCAGTTAAATGAGCTTACAATGAATCAAAGTAATCCCGTATATATATATATATATATATATATATATATATATATATATATATATATATATATATATAATATAAATAAATACACACACACACACACACACCACCCCCCACCTTTAATAGAGGTGATACAGCTTTACTCTCTTCCCATACACTAGCTCCAGGTGCCTTTGTTGTTATTCAAACTTAGGTTACCTGGATAATAGTCTGGGCTTTTTCCCTCTGCATCAACAAAAGTGGTGAAATATCATTTGGGATTTGAAGTTTTAGGACATTTTAAGACCTTAAGATTTTCAATGACTTCTGTCTCAGTTATGGCCTTTGGCTCCATATATTATCCCAGGTTAATTTTCGATGATCACATACCTCTCATCTGTCCAGATTTTTGCAGAACCAGATTTTTGCCTCATATTTTTTGTCTGTTCCTCATAAAAATTTGTACTTTTCTGGATTTTTGTGGCAAATCAGTGAGGACTGAATTTACTAAATTATGAAAGGTCTTCAGACTTTCATATACCCTTTTATTCTAGAAACTTTCTAAGTTTATAAGAGCAATATTTAAAATGTCTCCCTATTTTTGGGGCTTTGTCCTCCCATTACTTTTGTCTTTGTCCAGATTTTTTGTGCTAAGAGGTTGAAAGGTATGATGATGATCAGTCAAAAACGTGTCCTGTATCTCTAACATAATTTCCTAGTGTTTCAGTATGATGTTCTGTCCTCTCATCATCTGAACCTATACAGTATACCACAGATAGTGTTGATTTCTGTCCTATTTGAAAAGTAAATCATGCTTTTTATTGTGTTTCAGACTCCGTACTAGAGCCTCTTCTTTTGTATGTGCACCTTATTTTTTCATTTTTGAATTGCCAGTTAATCATGCATTATTTTTCTTGTGATGTTTAATCTCATGCTTCATGCATCTGTAAAGCCTTTTCAGTCTATTGATGCTTTATTTCCCTAGAAATAAAAAATTAATTCTCCTGATAAGTAATGAATGATCATATTTTAAGAGATATTTGTCCATCATACAACTCGCAAACTATAACATTGTTGTCCTTTTTATTGTCCTAGTTTTTGAAGGCCTGTACCCTCAACCACTCCCTTTATTTTTTTCTCATTTTTGACCTATATGCTATGCTTCACTGACATTTACATATACGATCCTCTATTCTCATTCTACAACGGTTTAAGAGTGAGTGTCTTAAGCTAATGCTGTTCAGTATAGAAATGTCAGTATCTCCCTAGCGAGGTAAAATACTGTATTCTGATAACTACTTGTTCTCTTGAATAAGTTGTAATCCAGATTTGCATTCAGTGTTGTTAATGCTTAAATCACTTGCTTTAGTTTCCTTTTCTTCATTTCATAACCAAGGATGTGTACTTTCTCAACTCCCCACAGCCAAGCAAGGGGATTAAGGTCTTCTGCTATGACTAAATTATCAAATACTAGACAAATATTAATATTCTAAGAGCTCATCACAAAATGTAATATCCTTTGGTGATTTGCAAATACACACAACAGTGAACTTGTTTCCTGCCTTCCACTACAGTAATTCTGCATCTTATTTGAGCTTCTGTATTTCTCACAGTTCTGGAGTTTTTGATATAAGTCAAGACTTCCCTGTGATGTACTGAACAGATGTACCCATCAATACTGAAGCTTATATGACAGCTCCATGGCATAGAGAGAGAAAGCTCTGACTACATTGCAGGCATTCTGAATCAGTTAGCAGCTCTGGTACATATAGGAGATGGCTGTTTAGAATAAGAGTGAGAGGCCTGTGCTGCTCCACACCTTTTGGGTGGAGGAAAATTTATCTGATTCAACACATGGGTGATGATAAGTGTGAGAACTTGGTTTTCACCTTGGCAAGTTCTGAGATGACCAAGCCTGTACCGCCACTGCCCACCAGTGTGCATTCATCCTAGGGGATACTAGAATGTGTAAGCATGCATCCTCTTGGGAGGCAGTGACTGCAGGATCAGAGGAACAGAGGGACCACAGGGGGATGCAACCAAGGGATCAGCAATCTGATCTGCTTCCTACCACCTGACTCTAACCAGGAGAATGAGGGCCTAATGAGGGTACCATTCAGGAACAAGTGGGATGTAGGGCTCTCACCTAGCCTTGGAATACATGGCTCCTAATTTGCCAGAATGAATATGCCATCTGGATTAAGGTTGAAAAGCCATTAGGCAAGGTCCTGGGGGATGAGGGAAAAACCTGTTGTATCCTGAATCACCTTCTGAAACCATGACACTGTCATAATGATCATATGAAGCTTGCTCATGTGGTGATTAGTGCTTGTGACGCCAGTCAGAGTTTTGGTTCTTTGATTCAGCTGTTTTCAAGTGAGCTTTAAATTAAAATTTGAAGCAGATTTCTCAGATGTCATTCAGAGAGGATGAGAAATGAAGTCTGCAGTAGTTTGTTTCACAACCTAACTACTGACATCAACAAAAGGCAAGCATTCTGCCCCACTCCATTCATGTTAGCTGGCCTGCCCCTTCATTTCTGTAACTTTCTGTCTCACACTGCTTAGCCAGAATGTGAACATGTATGAGTTATCCTTCACATGAGAATTATGTATAAAGGAAGTGTTACTTTGAGAAAATCTTTTTACTATAACAGGACAATAATAAAAATATATATGTATATGATGCCTCAAAAATGATGAGTACAACCACTAAATAAACTGAGAATACTCTCATTGCTTGAACACCTGCTGAGACATTAACAATTAGACATGGACCAAGACTGTACACTAAAGCAAATGTTTAAGAAAGATGCAAAAAATTATGAAACTGACTTTGTTTTTATCACATAGATGACATTTGCCCAAAAATATCTGGGGAATTAAGATGCAATATTTTCATATCCTCTGTATTTTTGGCTAGCTTTGTAAAGGATCTTGTGCCATTAGCCTAGTAATCACCTATGAAACTATGAAAAATAAATACAGCTTTTAAATATTGCTCTTATAAACTTAGGAAGTTGTAACATAATTTGTATTAGCATGCAGTTTTTGAAGACATGGTGTGAAACTCAAATGTCTGTCATTATTTAGTGACTACAGTCCTCAGTGATTTGCTGGAAAACCACACATTTTATTAAGAACCAGCCAAAAACATGAGGCAAAACTATGGAAATTATGCAAAAGTCTTGTCATTTGAGAGATATGAAGAGAGTCAATAATGTCAGAGCTGCTCATGGTTAATGCTAATTTATTGGACTATATTAAACGGTCAGTTAAAAGGATGGAAGCAGCCCCGAGTTCACACTCTTACTATCTGGTAGCTTCGAAGGAAATGGCAACAACTAAGTACCTGGGAAGCAATATTACAAATTTGTGAGGGTGAAATATGAATATAAAAAGAAAAGCACAATTAAAAACTATATTTCATAGGCATTCATGAAAAGGCTGAGAGGGTGAATTGTCTGGAGTTCATGAAAGGTATGTTAGTGGAATGGATTGATTTTGCTGTGAGAAGAGAGAGGAAATAAGTGATCCCATAAGATTTTTCACCCATTGTCACTTTGGGCAAAGTTTCCAGTACCCCCTTAGTTCTCCTCCATGCATGTGAACTTTAAAGAAAGGAAGTTGTCAAAACTGTGGGCTCCTCTCAATGAAATAATAGTGATAGATACAAAGTTGTGATGTAGTTCTTATTATTCAGCTAAAACAAAGTAAAAAAAATAATGCAATAAAGCTGGGCAGGAGATGGAATTTAAATTCAAGCAGCTGTATCCAGCCTGCTTCATAATGTGCCTTCCTTGTGGGGGGGGGGGGGGGGGGGCAGTTAATTTTTATGATCTTGAAGATGCAGACACTAAGCTCCATCCACTGCTTCATGGGGTAGGCAAGGGCTTACCATAGTTGGCATGCATTACCGTGAAAAACTCTCCAACTATGTCAGGGCAACTGAGAAGGAAAAAAATGATATGCCACATTTTTAAGGGAAGGATGTTGGAAAGACAAATATCAGCTTTTGTAATGAATTAGGAAGTAATACAGAAAAGTTCCTTTCAAGCCTATAACATTCAGTCAATGAATGACGACCTAAGACACTGAATGCGTAGTTGGAATAACTTATGTATAGGATTATTGGATGTTATGATTTACACATACTGAATGTAGGAATAATACTTGTTCAGCCAAAGCTCTATGCTTGAATTTTAAAGAGCTGGATGTATATATATATATATATATATATATATATATATATATATATACACACACATATATATATATATATATATATATATATATATATATACACATATATATATATATATATATATATATATATATATATATATATATATATATATATATATAAGGTACTTAGGACTTTCTGGTTTTAATGCTGGAAGAATTTTCCTCTATAGAAAACAGTGTGCATGATTTTGGTATGTAGCATACTAAATGTAAAGTTTTTGCTGTATAGTATTGCTTCCCCATTAATAATCAGTATTCTAAAATAGTTCCTGTTTCTACACTACTGATAGTTGTTTAGGGGAGTATACTGAAAGAAGAAAATTATTGTTTCAATTGGCCTGTCTGGATAGACAGAATTTCTTGCTTCATTGAAATGAGGAAACATTAAATAGAGCATAATAAAACAGGGCTGAAAATTACAGAGTCTTCAAAGTAAAACAATATGTTTAACAAAGGCAGGCATTTTTCCATATAGCTGTGAGACTATGAGATATATGTAAAAGGCAAAGGTTGGGAGCCATTTAACAAATCAGAATACTGGGCCTGGAATTTAAAAAGGCTATTTCATGTTGAAAGGAAACTAATTTTTACTATCCTGAAACTATTTATTTTCTAGCTCTCAGTATTTTACAAGGGATGAGATATTTTGAAAATTAGATATAGAGCTGACAAAAATTTGAAAATGGGAAAGGATGGAGGCTCTAAATGACCAAACGCTGCATTGGAAGAATATAATAGGTTACAGCTAAGATTGCTGTTCATATTCAGTCATAATCACTATTAGGTTAGAGACAATTTTTCAGGGATTTAGAAATGCTGTATCCATGATCATGGCTAAGATGACACTGTGTACTATATGTGCATGATGAGACCTGAAGCTGATTATGAATGCATGCATGCTGCCAGGCCAGTGTGCTTTAACCACCTCCTGGTACCACCTTATAATGCTTGATAACCCTAACCTGCTCCTGTCCCTGTCACTAATGCTATCCCTGCACTTCACCTTCAAAAAAACATTTCCATCACACAACCACTCTTCAGGCAAACCATAACCTATGGTATTGGACAATCTTGTTTTAATAAGGAGTTCCTATCTCACCTCCCCCTGAAAGGCTTGTAAAAGCATAAGTATGGAAGACTTTCCCCTCCATGAAATTTGTTTTAATAAGGTCAATATCCACTTAAATACCTTGCCACCTATAAACCTAACAAACTGGGTCCAAAAAAGCACTGGTGAATGTCCCCATAACTCCCGCTTGTAATTCTGTTTATAAAGCATTAGGTTGGAAGGGTTAGATTTTCCCATAGCCTTCTTTCTTCCCCAATTACGGCAAAAACAGCGTGCTTTCTATTGTTCAACAGGCAAGCATAGTGTGCTCTGCACCTCTAAACAGTGCATTTATCAATAAACTAAGTGAAACCTGTGTGCTACAAAAGGGAATTGGAAAACGGGCTCTCTGCATTGTAAATTGAGAAGCAGGCAGGGAATGGTGTAGTTTTTTAACAGTAGGGCCTAGGAACAGAGTATTGGGCATATAAAAAAAAAACAAAAAAGCGTGCTTGTAACTCATACCTACACATGCTGGCTCTAGGCATCTGCTTTACTGGTTTAGCCCAGTTCAGCCCTTCTTCTCCCCACTCTCTCAAGTAATCAGAGGTTACATAATCACTTACCTGACCAGCCATTTTCAAATTAACTAGTGCATCAGGTCCCAGTCGGTTGAGGTATGTTCACATACTTATGTATTTAATTCTTGTTTCTTTATCTGAGCTCAATGTACTAACTGTTTACTGCATTTAATTGGAAACTGAAACCTTGATGAATTAAGGCATGTTTATTGGTACCGGCTGCTACAAATTACTCGCAAACTGCTGTTGATATTTTATCCATTTATTGTAGTTTGCATTGACTTAGTGGTCTGTCCTGGGTAGTGTAGCATTGATATGAGACAGAAATAATGAGCCCTTAAGGCAGATATATAGGAAAGAGTGCTGCTGTTTGTTAATACTAAAAGGTGCACGTGGACTTGTTTGATAATCATGTATACTGAATGTTTGAATAATTAACTCTATTCTTGGTATAGTACTAATAATCATATCCCCTGTCTAGGTATTCCTATCTCACCTCCCCCTGAAAGGCTTGTAAAAGCATAAGTACGAAAGACTTTCCCCACCATGGAACTTGTTTTACTAAGGTCAATATCCACTTGAATACCTTGCCACCTGTAAACCTAACAAACTGGGTCCAAAAAGGCACTGGTGAATGTCCCCATAATTCCCACTTGTAATTCTGTTTATGCTGATAAGCATTAGGTTGGAAGCATTAGACTTTCCTGTAGCCTTCTTTCTTCCCCAATTAAGGTAAAAGCAGCATGCTTTGTACTGTTCAACAGATGAGCGTAGTGTGCTCTACACCTCCAAACAGTACATTTCTCAATAAACTAAGTGAAACAAGCATGCTGCAAAAAGGAATTGGAAAATGGGCTCTCTGCATTGTAAATTGAGAAGCAGGCAGGAAACTGTGTAATTATAACAGTAGAGCCTAGGAACAGGATATTGGGCAAATAAAAAGAAACAAAAAAGCATGCTTGTAACTCATACCTGCACATGCTGCCAATAGGCATCTGCTTTACTGGTTTAGTCCCACTCAGCTCACTTTGCTTGCTGTGCGCCCTTCCCTGCCCCCATATCCCACACGCCCCCAGTAGTACTATGTTTACAGTACCACTGGCATGCCTCCTTAATTAGCTAACCAACCCAGCAAACTCCTAGCACAACAATACACCATCTATCCACCCCACTGTCCATATTAACCCATCCATAGCTATTCTATTCTCTCTAATCTTGTATCCACCACATACACTCAGTACAGACCCTACCCTATTAATTTACTGTGACTACAGCTAAAACACTAATGCTGCTACCCTTAGTATCCGTGCTATTCATTCCTTATCACCTAAGCTCCTATGAATATGTACAGCATCTTGAAATCCAATACCCAAACTCTCAAACAGACACCAACCCAGCATTTAATAAGTTTATCCACCACATAACCACCCCCTCAACTAATTCCTAGCCCCCCAATTACCATCACCTAACTAAATACCGCTACATTATCTTAAAAACCAAATGCTATGAAAAAATCATAAACAAATTTTTAAGCCTCATAAGCAACTTAAAAAATAATCTTGTGAAGGCTGGAGACATACACCCCAACCCTGGCCCATCCACAACAGTAGACCCAAGCACACCATCTAACAACCCAATGTGTACTACCCATATTGATAGACTTCCAAACTCATTTCTGGTCTGTCATCTCAACATCAGAAACCTAAACAACAAGATCCATAGCCTACATGCACTCTTAGCTGTTCACTCCCCTGATATCCTCTGCCTCACAGAAACCTGGCTAAAACCAATAACCAAAGATAATGAAATAACCCCCCCCCCCCAACAGTACAACATCCTTAGACTGGACCGGATCTCCAGGAAAGGTGGCAGGGTAGCTGTACTATACAAGTCTACCCTAACAATAGCAACTGACACCCAACAGCCACCCCAGTTTGGCAATGCAGAAATTCTCATCACCAAACTAATAATAAACAAAAATAAATGCAGATACATTGTCAGCATTTATATTCCACTCAGCAAGTAAGATAATACTCTAGAAAGTATCTTACACTGGCTAGCTTCTAACTATCCCCAGGAAACAATTGTCTTGGGGGACTTTAACATTGATTGGAACACCTGTTCCTCTGAAACTCCCTCCACCCATTTAAACCTCCATGGGTTTACTCAGATCATTGCCACCCCCACCAGATTTAACAAAATTAGAGTCAAAGATAGTATCCTTGATTGGATACTTAACAGCCACCCCCAAAAGTACAAGTCAGGTACATTACCCGATGATCTAAGTGATCACTGCCTTACCTATATTATTAGGCTTAAAGCTGACATTCCCAACCAGCCCACCTACAAAACTGTAAGAAACGTCAGGAACTTTAACCTCAACAACTTCCAAAAAGAACTCAAAGCATGTAATTAGAATGTCTTGAAATTACTTCCATTACAAGAAGCAGTTGAGTACTTTAATACCAAATTTCTGGCTATCCTTAACCATCATGCTCCTACCCGTACCATCAGTGTAAAAGCCACAGTTGCACCATGGCTATCTCAAGAAACAAAACCAAAATTAAACTAAGAAACAACTCCTAGGCCAGGTGGCATGTTAGTAAAGCCCCTATGGACCAAGTAAGATACCGGCAGCTAAGGAACCAGACCAAAAAAATCTGTCATTCTAGACAAAAAAAAAAATCACTACACCCTCCTACAAAAAAATATCAGCTAAAACCTCAAAAGTTCTGAGCTGGTATTAACAAACTTCTCCACCCAGGCCATTCCGCTACTCCTACCCCATCAGCTGCCCTTGATAAATCCCTTGTTGAAATTGCATACAGCTTCAACTCCTTCTTTACTGAAACTATCCAGTCTCTAGCTACCCATTTCACTCCATCGGACACAAACACCAGCTCTGGCACATCTAGTCCTGATCCACCCAGCACCCAAACAACCTTTACCTTTCAATCCGTACCTACCAACCTTATCCGGACCTTACTCAAAAAACTAAAACCTTCTACACTAGCTGCCAACCACCTTCCAGCTGAATATCTTCAAAAAGTAGCTGATGCCATATCACTTCCCATTTCTGTTCTAATCAACAGATCCATCTCAGAAGGATCCATCCCAGCAATATGGAAAATATCACGTTATACCTCTCCATAAAGGAGGAAGTTCCACAGAATTATCTAACTTTAGACCTATAGCCATTCTTTCACCACTAGCTAAAATCATGGAAAGATGCATACACAAACAAATCATGCACTTTCTTATTCAAAACGGAAAGCTCGCCGACTCTCAGCACGGCTTTAGGCCATTCCACAGTATCACCACGGCTCTTCTGTCTTTCTCTAATGTCATCAATCTTCATTTTATTTTTATTTAACATTTGTTGACCGGGAATGTCCGACTAGGTTCCACAGAACCTGTTTTCAGCGGAGGCCCGGGGAGAAACGCTCCAGATCGTAACAACAACAAACTATCTTCATCACTCTTCCTAGATCTCTCAAAAGCTTTCGATATGGTCAACCATCAGCTACTGCTCAATACCCTACAAACCATCGGTTTAGACCAACACGCAATACAATGGTTTCACTCCTACCTAAATGGTAGACAGTAGGCTGTCCTATAGTAGAGCAAGCTGTCATCCCAACTTCCTCTAACCCTAGGTGTCCTACAAGGGTCTGTACTAGGTCCCCTTCTTTTCTCTATCTTTATCAATGATCTGCACACCACCATACCAGTAGCCACCTGCATCCAATATGCAGATGACTCAGTGCTAATATGCTCCGCCTCCTCTCCTACACAACTTCTAACCCTCACCCAGACCACTTTCAGCACGCTAGAAGCATGGCTAGCTAATCACAGCCTGCTTCTAAATCCTAACAAAACCAAGCTACTACTTTTCTCCCCTAACCGTAGAATTCCTCCTCCTTCCTCAAAATCAATTCTAGCAATGACACCATTATCTCCCCTGATGATCATACAAAGCTTCTAGGTGTAATGATAGATAGCAACCTTAAATTTGATAAACATGTCACTCACACTATTAAGTCCGTCAACAAAAAACTTGACTCCCTGTACAGAGCCAAATCTTTCCTCTCCCCCCTAGCTAGGGTAGCCATTGCAAGATCACACCTCCTCTCTACCCTTATGTATGCCTCCCATGTACTCATCAACCTATCCAAAACCGATCTCAACAAATTATCAGGATGTTACAATCATATAGCCAGATTTGCTACAGGCATGGCTTTTAGGACCCACCATTGCTAGAACCTCAAAGCACTGGGAGGGCTAGAGTATCCTACACTTCTACAGTTCAACCAGCTTATAGTAGCACATAAAATACTCCATCAACCTGATAAACCCCTGCCCTCAAAAATATTCTCACCCCTCATAGTGCCCCCAGGCCATTACGCTCAGCTTTTAAACTAATGATATCAACCCAAAAATCCAACAACTCTGCAGGTGATGCTATATTTGCCAACTCAACCGGTAAAATCTGGAATCTACTCCCAACTACCATAGGTTCATAGGTTCATAGATTAGTACTAAGCTAACTGCCCTTGTAAGCCATTTTAAGCTTAGCCAATTAGACTCAAACCCTGCACCTTGTGTTTGTAAGGCAAATACCTTAACCATTAGGCCACCCTCCCAACCCCTTTCCATTACCAAGGAAACCTCACTACCCCTATTTAAAAGAGAACTCAAACAACTACCTCTCATCTCATTGGCTGTGCTCTTGTTCTAAAGCTGACTAACAACTTCACTAATACATGTCTTGCTACCCAACCTGCTGTTTAGCCAACTATCTATGTCTCATAGCATTTGAATGTCTAAGCACTGTGAATTATGAGATCTGATTGTATTCTATATTCATATTTTCTGATACGTCTTTGCCATTCAGATGTAAGTCTGCACATTGTATATATTGATATCTGCCTGTATTCTTTGTCTATATTTTTCTAAACATGTCTGCCTGAGTTTATCACTCAGTGATGTATGTACTGTCTCTTTTTTGGTGGAGCTTTTCTCCCCGGACCTCCGCTGAAAATGGACATATATCCAGTCGGACCATCCAGGTCAACAAATGTAAAATAAAATAAATAAATAAATAAAACAATGGATAAAATGCAACCTATGATGGTGCCAGGCTAATTGTCATCTAGTTGGACATTGTGGTGCATCTGGTAGCACATTCTCAGTTATCAGCGCATCTGTCTGTGTTAATAAGGAGGTAAGTAGGGCTGCAGTTCACTCTGTACTTGCCTTCATTTGTTTCTTCTACCTTATAAGAGTGCAGCCTGTTACTGTATTGTAAAGGGATTATATTCATGGGTCAATTGTCCAGCAAAACAAATGTTAAATAAATAAATAAATGTTTGCTGTACTTTTCATTCACATTTGCATTCTACACAGTGCATGCTTTCGGAATCACAAACATTGTGGTCAATTTCAGAACTTTACTCTAAGTGTAAATTGTTTAGCAATCAGTATCCAAACAATTGTAACAATGAACGGCATAATGGTCCTCAGACAGACAATCATAAAAATGAACTAATGTGTATATTATTGATACCTATCTATATGTTTCAGTCTAAGAGGATGAGATTACAGGACTGGGTTCATGAAGCCAATGAGGTTTAATTATGCATCCAGGTAAACTGATGCACTAGGCAAAAAGGCTACATGATGAAAAACCCTCAGCTGTCCACTCCATCCTGGCCTACTCACATAATCCAAATTACTTTTTTAATTCATTTTTCTCACAGTTTGCCTTACTCTTCATTTTTTTCCCCCTGCAGTTATTCATTAATTCAATGTTCTGTATTAGTATGATTGCACTCTGAAAACTGTAGAGGAAACAGCAGCATTAGTTTGGGGGGCTGCAAAGGCCACATAAGTCTTGGTGTTCTAGATACTCTGCAGTGCATTTTAGAGAGTTTTAAACAACCCTTTCATCCAGTGATGGCCTGAATGAAAACCATGATCAAATAAAAAAAAATTAGTCTTAACTCTTTTTAACTTTTGTTTCCTGCATCTTTTCAGCAAATCCTAACTAAAACTACACTATAATAACTGTGTTGGTATTAAGCCACAGGTGTGTGGGCTGCTAGGCCCTCAGAAGCCACAAGGGTTCAAGATGTTCTGAGTTGCCTTTTAGAGTATTTTTAACAACTTTTTCTTCCAATGATGGCCTAAATGAAAACTATGATCAAGGAAAGAAATTCAATCTTACTCTTCAACTTCTCTTTTTCCTGTATTCCTCCATCCTTTCAGCACAGTTCAATTGATCAAGGCTATGCTTTAATAACTAAATTAAGAAGGTGGTCTGGGGCTTCCTGGTACCCAGAAGACATGAAGTTATAGATACTCTGAGGTATATGTTAATGACTTTTTTCCAACCTTTTGATCCAATGATGACCTGGACAAAAAAAAAAAACAGTCTTACTTTTCATTCCAAAGATGAAATAATTTGTAACCAAGTTTTAATGCTTTAAGCTGACCAAACATTAGTTCACAATTAAATGAAAAGACAAATGATTGTGAGGATACATGAATCATATCTGGGAACAGAAGTTGCCTCCCAATACCTGACCTCCACAAAATAGGTAGTCACTTTCTGTGTATTTCCCTCTGGTACTAAATTGGGATGAAAATGAAGTCACAATGCACACAATTATATATTTCAGCATGTATCCTCACCCTCTTCCCCCAAAAGACAGCTACCTTCTGTGTACCCTTATGGACAAAACTGAAAAAAACGAACAAATAATACATGATCTAATTTGCTGTCAAACATATATAAACAGCATGCTGCTTTAGCCTCACCAAAAGAGAGCGACCTGTATTCATCAGATGTTTGATTGTGAGGAAAATGAATACAAAAATAATTACAATAAAGTTTCCAATTTGTCACTTCTAGACAATGCAGTGCTCTATACAAGCTATAATGAATATCTGTGCACCCTACTGAAGTTTGTGAGAAAAGTTAAAATAATAATGATCACACGTCCACAGCCCAACACAAGATGTAGTGACCTCTAAGGTTTGGGAGAAATGTTTGAGAAGTAATGACATTGTCTGCAGCCCTTCACACAAGTACAGTGACCTTCTGTGTACACCTATGAGCAATGGTGGTTTTATACTAGCTGCAGGGTTCACGGCAGAGACAACTACTAAGCCTGTATCAAAATCCAGTTATATGACTGTTACATTGAGCAGTGACAAGGCAGTCATTTGCTTTTATCCCTACAACCACCAACTCCACCAAGCTGTTATGGCCACTTCTGTGTACAAATCAAACATCTGGTTGTGATACAAATAGACGGCCGTATAATGCATTTCATCTTTTTTCCAAAAAAAACAGTTGCTACACATTTCAGCATTGCACATTGCTTCATTTAAATCACATTAGTCCTGCAAAGCCAAAATAATAAGCAAACAACAGTAGGCCAATAGTTATTTTCCTGCACAGAGAGCCACAGACATTATACGTACTCTGTCTGTGCGTATTAGGTGTCCAGTTAAGTAGTTCATATTACTTTTCACAAATGCACACTAGTTCTGCAAAGCCAGATAGTGACTGTTTAAACTGAGCAAATGACAAACATGCCAGTTACCTTTCATCTAGCCATCCCCCAACCTCCCCCCTCCTGCAAATATAGCCACAACTTTAAATGGGTATGTAATATTCTTTCACTTCTGTACCAACAAGTTGTCAACTTGCCGCACATCAACATTTTCCAAGTTGCTCCCCACAAATCACAAAGCCAGAAACATTGCCAAAAATACCTGGTTAATTCTTGCAAGTTGTTGTTGTCTTTCGGCTTTTCCCGGCTAGGGGTCACCACAGCAGAACTCCGGTCCGCTAATGATTGGCAGTAGATTTTCACAAACGCCGAGGTGCCAGCTTGACGTTCAACCTTCAACGAAGGTACGCCCATTTATGCATGTCTTTTGAATGCCCACCCAACCGCTGGGAGGACATGCAGACTCTACACAGAAGGCACTCCCCTCACTCCAGTCGAGAATCGAACGGGAGAACCTCTTGCTGTGAGGCAACAATGCTACCGCTGCTCCACAGCAGAATGGTTGATTCCTGCAAGTGTCATTGAAAAATAATACCATTTATCCTACTGCTGATTTCAGCTCATCGATCCAGTCATTCCTTTCATCTCACTTATCCAGACTTCTGCAGAATGTCCATGATTTTGTATCATATTTTCGATCTTTGTTCCTTGGAAAATGTTTGATTTTCAGGTAAACTACTGACCATTACAGTCAGTCAGTAAAGCCAGGCCTTAGAGATTCATATTTCTACTTGTTAACAAAAGAACTCAGAGCCTAAATTTGAAAGTTGTGAGGTATCGACTGTTTGACCTCACAACATTCCAGTCTAATCTGATATGACTTGAAAGTTAAATCATCTAGAGCTGGACCCCCACTAACTCCCCTGCTAATGGCTGTAAGACTCTCTACCATAGTGGCTAGCCAAATATCAGGATGTCTTTCATCTCAAAGCAGTGACTGATCTACCACCTTCCACTTCCAAAACTTCTGATCGTACCCCAACCAGGCATTCTCCACCCATAGATGCTGCATCTCACAGATCACAAGAAAATGAGCCAAAAGTGGTAAGGCCAAAAGCGGTATCCTTCTCCAACCAAACTGCCATTTAATAAATGAAACCTAACACCCAGTTGTCCCATGTCCTTGACCACACTCTACCTATCCTCCTCTGCCCTGAGGCCACTAAAGCTGCCAAAAGTCTTTACTGTTTGCGGTTTCTGATTCCATTTGACATTGAAGCCCATCCACATCAGTTAATTCAAAATATTGACATACCCCCCTTCCAGATCTTCCTTTAACTAAAAGTGGTATGTGAGAGGGTCAAAAGACTCCATCCCTTGCCCCAGGGCTTACTTAGCTAACCGATCACCCAGCCAGATCCCAAAGTCCGAACTACCTATGGATGACACTAAACTTACCATAATCAAACCTAAACCCTCCTAATCACCAAAAGCCTTTTCATGAACTAAAAAGGGTGCCCCAAAACCTCTGTTGTACTTCAGCCACGCCACCTGCTTTACCCTGCCCTGATGTACCTCAGCTGCACTTGTCCCCATAGTACCCCAAACTGCACCACCTCAGACATGCCTAAATGAGCACCTAATGGTGTATCATTATCTGTGACCTCACTGCACACTGCTCTAGCAGCCGGAACATCCACTGCAGCAGTATCCATCACCTGTCAAGTTCACTTCCCCCAGGCCACCGGCTGATGCAAACTCTGCACTTCCACCATTGGCTTTTCTGTGTTGGGTACATAAATCTCCATCATATGCAAAACAAATAACACCCTTGAGCATTTTGCGGAAGAGAGAGAGAACAAAAAAAAAAAAAAAATCACAGCACACCTTGTGCCATGGCCATATGACTGAAGCCTACCCACACTAATCTGGACCATCTGGTAGCCAAGAGCAACTGCCTGTTGTAGAATAGTCAGACCACTTTAATAACCAAGTATTCCCTTTGAAAACACACCCCCTTTCCATTAATGACTTAAATGCAATGTCCTGTGCTACCTGATCTACTCAACAAGGCTACTGTGCCTCCACTGAACCTATGACTCTCTCTACAGGAGCATATGTCTCAAATGTACCTTGTTATGAGGAAAGTACCTCTTTGGGGTCGTAAGAGTCTACCTTCCATGAAGTTCCACATGAAATACTCCAACACACATTCAGCATTAAGCATTCCTAACTGCTATCCTGGTAAACAGTGCCATATCATATCATCAAACGTTTTTTTTTTTCCTTTGCAGTAAACCAGCCTAGTGAGCCATCCTATGACCTTCCTAGCTGAAGTGTCAGCAAGCTATTCATACCCTTTCCACATATTGCCCATTTGTTCCACCTGATGAGTACTAGTGTCCATCATTTTGGAGATAAAAGTGAGAACAATTCCCCAACTCAACCTCTTAGTGCAAGAACTCTAAGAATGCCTAAAATAGTGGAGGTACAAAGTCAGAAAAGTAGGAACAGATTTTAAATATTGCTCTTATAAACTTAGATAGCTGTTAGAATAACAGGATTTATGTTACCATGCCTTTCCTGAAAGATATTATGAAGTCTGAAATTCAAATGCATGTCATTATTTAGTGACTTTGATCCATAGTGACTTTACCTTTACACACAAATTTATGGGAAACAGGCCAAAATTATTAGGCAAACTCTGGCCATTCCATGAAAATCCATACCACTGATATCTATACCTGGAGAACATACTATGCTTCAATCTCTCATCACCACCTAAGGAGGAGTACTAACCAACAAGCCGCATTATCCCGCATACCTTTCAACCTCTTAAAGCAAGAATCCAGACAAAATCCCTAACTAAAAGCAAGATAAAGGACCAAGGACCAAAATAAGGCCAATTTTTAAATATCGTCCTTACAAACTTAAAACATAGATGAACTAACAGGTTTTACATTAACATGAATTTTCAGAAGGGTCTGTAGTCTGAAACACAAATGTCTTGTCATTATTTTAAACTGCAGTCTAATGATTTGCCACTAATTTACCAGAAAACCACAATTTTATGAAAACAGACCAAACTATGAGGCATAAATCCGAACATTCTGTGAAAATCTGCACAGATGAGAGGCATGCTACCTCAGCATTTATTGCTGCACCATACATGTGCAGGGAGCACCTGTTAACCAGATAACTCACATCTGTGAAAAGCCACTCCCAGCTCAGCTGGAACCACACCAGCACAGAAAATGCTGTGGATTCCTACTACCACCAATGACCACTTTGCCCCCCCCAAAAAATAAAAATAAATAAGTAAAGAAATTAAATAAAGGGGGGTCTAGAAAACAATGGTCATGCTGCACCCTACTAGAAATACAGACCTCTCATGCCCCTACTCTTCAGCTAACCAACAAATGTCTTAGGACCACAGAAGTCAATTATTATCTAGCCAACCTTACTAATCAGATGCACAGCCACTTTTACTCTTAATTTAAAACAGACTGAGGTGTAAATTTCCTGCATTTTAGTAGGATGACAACATTTATTCTGGCAGTTTACTTTTAAAAGAAAAACCGAAAAACCTAATGCTACAATGAGGACAGCTTTCTCAATTATTTATAAGCATAAACGTGATGAGCTGTTCCCTTGTGTAAAATATAACAAAAATATATTACTTTACAAGATCCATATTAAAACTGCTACGCTGTCTGCAAGCTTCTATAGATGCATATTGTTCCCATCCACTAAATAGCCTCAACAACTCTGCCTCTCTCTACTTCCATCATCTGTATGTCAACAGCTGATGCAAAACACAGACAGATTAAAACACCACACTATTGCGGCAGTAACTACTTCGCCATTTCCTTTCTTGCTTCCCTCTCCTTTTTTATTGTATTGTACTACATTATTGTTATTATTATTATTATTTCAATACAGAGCTCCCTCCCAGAACAAAAGTACCAAATCACCCACTACTATGCCCGAAATACTCAACTTCCCCTCCACCAAACTCATTAATCCTCAACAAGCAAGTCAGGAGAGAATAAAAAACTTTGCTAACAGTACCCACCTCTTCAACACACGCAATTATTAATCTAAGGCCTACATGATCACTGAGTACTTACAGAGCATCTTGGACATATGCCTGCACTATAGCAAGTTCATGCCAAAATCTGATTCCTTACCCAGTTACACTCACACAAAACCAGTTAAGCCCATCCTTGCATCTACCACATTTCCTCCCAACCCTCCTACTTTCCCAATTTAGCCCTTCCACCCCTAATACACTGTCTTTCACTACAATCTTAATGACAAATACTATTCCTTCCTGGTCACCTGAAGATGTCCATGGACAAATTGGTTTGTTCCCAAACTTCATTTATCTGGGGATGTGCCCATCTGATAACATCCCAGGCTCCATCATACATGAACTCAGGCAGGAACTTGCAGCACCATTAGGCACCCTATTCAACCAAAGCCTGAGTAACGGTTTTGTCCCAGCTGAGTGGAGGACAGTCACCATCATTCCTTTACACAAAGGTGGAGTGTCAACTGATCCAGGAAATTATAGACCCATCAGCCTAACTAGCCTGATCTGCAAGGCCATGGATCGGATTATCATGGACCTCATGAACAAGGACATTGGCAACCTCCAGACACTCAATCCCACACAGTTTGGCTTCATCAAGGGGAGGTCATGTCTGTTAAATCTGGTTGACTTTTTTGAGGCAATCATCAAAGCCATGGATGAGGGGAAGACAGTGCACACTGCCTACCTTGACCTGGCCAAAGCTGTAGACACTATTCCCCACTCGGGCATAATAGATAAACTCTCTCAACTAGGCATCAGTCCATATGTTACCAGATGGATAGCCAACTGGCTCACTGATAGAACCCACCTAATCAAAATAGGGGAAGCCACCTCAAGCAGTAGACCCATATCGAGTGGAGTGCCCCAGGGTTCGGTCTTGGGCCCTTTGTTATTTGGGATATACTTTTGTGAGGTAAAGGCCAAAACCAGTGGGCCATGCCTGACCAGGTTTGCAGATGATTGCAAGTTAGGAGCTGTCATCAATTCCCCTAGTGACGTGGACATCCTCCAAGAGGGTCTCACCCAAACAAATGAGTGGTGCCAGAAACTTGGCCTCAAGCTGAATACAAAAACATGCATCATCATCCCCTTTGGAGAGAGAGATGTCCCCACAAATTATCACATAAATAACATTCTAAGCACACAGTCAGTTATGAGGGATTTGGGCACCAAGATTGATAGCAGCCTGACTTTTGACCACCATGTTGCTTCCATTGTACGGAAAGCTTTCTATATGGTCCACTTCATAAGTAAGGGTATCTCATCCAGGGACAAGGAGGTCATAACATCCCTGTATTCTTCCCTTATAAGGCCCATTATTGAGTACAACACCCCATTCGGCATGTACCTCGCAAAGCACATGCAGCAGCTGGAGAGACTACAGAGGTTCCTCACCAGGAGAATCCAGGACCTCAAAAATCTACCATACACAGATAGGTTAAAAGCCCTATGTCTCTACTCTGTTTCATACAGACTCCTCAGAGGTGACCTCTGTCTGGCATACAAGACGATCTCGGGCCCCGCCTTGATGGGACTGCTGCATATCCACAAGTCAAGATCCACTCGTGTAACCCACACACGTGGCCTCAGTCTGGTCTGTAACCTCAATAGGACTTGCTGGTGGGACATATTTGTGTCCCATAGACTCCCACACCTATGGAATAGACTCCCTCTCCATGTCAGGCAGAGTACCTCTTTACCCCTTTTTAAGCGAAATCTGGATAATTGGATGGAAAATAGAAAATACATCCCTGGGATTCCACCCTACAGGGGCATCGGGTGCTGATTTGTCTATGCATAGGCTAAAACTCCTGTATAGGCTTATAACGTCCTCATAGCCTAGTAACTTCCTATGATTCTATGATCTGAGTTTAACTAAATTCTCTCAGGAATTTAAATCATAACCTACGTGAAACAATTTAAAACTATAGAAAATTGCAATGAAAAATAGGGCTTCTGTCTGTTAACAGAAATGATAGCCATAATTCATAAAGATTACAGAAAGGTGTACCTTTTCAGATTTATTTAGAGCCCTAACATGGTGCTTTTGCACAAAGACATACAGCATCACATTGGGCTGTTGCCACAACTGTGGTACATGCTAATGAAGCAGATCAGAGGAGAGGCATATGCTGATTAAAACTGTTTCAGGGAAGGCATCAGTGAGCCATGTGATTCATAGGATTGCTCAGCTATGTAGATTAGCCTGACTGCTCCTCCATCATTGCCGTAGTGAATATGAATAAAATATTGTGCTCATTCATCTCGATAGAGAGAAATGCTGGAGAGTTTAACGGTAAGGCAGGCTTTGGTGGTCTGTGAGCGAATGTATTTGAAGGGCTGCATGTGTGAGTGCATGTGTGACTGCATATCTGCCTGGGAGGTAACAGTAGAGATGGTAGAGAGGGGATGAGTTAGGTGTGTATGTTTCTGAATGGTTAAGTGCTTTGAGTGTGATCAGGTGGGTAGGGGGCTGTGTGTGTGGGTGGGTTAGGGTGGCTGTCATACCTCCACACACCCTTAGACTAATGAGCAAAATCAAACTAGCCATCAGAGATAACTTGTGCTATGGTAGCACTTTAACAGTACAGGGATCAGTTGGTGTGGGCTAACACTAGACACCAGGAATAAAATGCTGAAAATCTTGTGCCATAATGGCATTTTAACAGTAGGGGGATGGTGAGTGAGGGGGCATGAAACATCAGGCGTAACTCTAAAAAATGTCATATCTTAACTGCACTTTGATCTCACTATGGGAACTGTGGGGAAACAAGTAGCATGCAGTAAAAGGCACTAAGTAGACCATAAAGCTGCACCCTCCTACTTTCCAAAGTGGATACTAGTACTCTGGATTACCACTAGACACCAGGGATTGGTATTTAAAATATGTAAATGAATTAAAAATAAGGCGGGATATTCTTCTGCAAAAATACTAATTACTCTTAACTGTATTAAAAAGCAAGACTTGTACATTAGTCAAACTATACCAAAGTTAAAGAAAATGTTGTCATATGTGATGAAAATCTAAAAAATGTATTGATCTGTTTAGCCATAAACACCTCAGGATGTTAGGCGATGGATCAGTTTAGTGTGAAGCAACTAAACAGTTATTTCCAAATGAGCATACCTGTATTATGGCTGAATTGATCTTGCACATATACCTCTGAAATTGAGTTCAGCTGTTTCATTACTACTATGAAGTTGCGTGCTGGGCTTGACCCCCGCCACTTCTTGCTTGGTTACTGTCCAAGCAGGTTTATTTTATCTTGCCAGGACATCTGTCATCCCGTAAATTATTTGATGATGTAGGATTGTTATTTTTCCTTCCACATTAGTGGCCATTGTTACATATATACTAAAAAAAAACTCTGTATTTGAAAAATCTGAAAAATTGCTGCCAGTTACTCTTTGATAATGTTATTCAAATGTGGTTTATATAATGCTTAAAAGTATATTTGACCTGTTCCCATTGTCTGTCTCCCTGAGTAATTTAAACTCACTTTTCTCTATACATGAGCTGCTTGATCTTGGCCATTTCAGTTTCAATAGACACAATGGCACTGACACTGCCATCATTAACTGCACTGGGCTAATCCTACACTGTCTTCATCTTTCTAGGCAGCTTTTCCTCCCTCTTCTCTCTCGCTCACATGACAATTTATAAAACTATTATAGTTGACATATGGTAGGTGTTCCTCTAGTCTTTATCACCTTTATCCCTATTTTATAATCTTTCTGATATTGTGCATCTAAATGCTTTCTGCCTACTTTATTCTACACCTCATTTTCCCTCCTCTCCAGCTCTACTATATTGTTGTCTATCCTTTTCCTAATGTTTTACAATTTAGTTTTGCTCCCTTCTCTTCCCCAAATTCACTTATCCAACCTCCTCTAGACCTAGGCCCCAATTCCATCAAGCTCATGGAAGCTATTTGCTGACAGCACCGCATGCCAAAGGAAGACTTCAGTGCACCTACTGCAGACACAGTTCCAGAAGACACACTGAAGGCAGACTGAGTACTTAAGTATTCAGAGTAGGAAAATTAGGAATTCTGCACATGCCAGTGTGATTCCAAAACACATCATGTGCACACAACGCAACTGAAGACAGACATGCCGACTGCTTTTTTGAATTCCTCGGCACATACTTTACAGACCCCCAGGAATTCAAGTGAACACTATGGATTACAGCAAAATTCACAGTAAAACAAATAAAAAGAAAATATATAAGAACGCAACCTGCTGTTAATATACTGTAACAATCAGCAGTGATGCAAGCAATAAATGAGGATGTGGCTGTGAGTCCTAGAAGGCAGTCAGCTAGAGTAAAAGCAAAGATGCAACTAAACCAGTTGTCAGAACAGGAAATAATTGACCGATATTGTCTAGACAGACAGATGGTGCAGGATGTCTGTAACATGTGTGCCCCTCACATGTCAGTGCAGAACCTTCGAGGAAACCCATCCCCCTTGAAACCAAAGTGTGTTGCAGCCTGGGTGTACTTGCATCTAGGACATTCCAGAGACACATAGGGAATGCTGAGGGAATATCACAGACAGCTGCCAGTCATATCCTGGCAAAATTCCTGGAAGTAATGTTCAACAAGGTGGATGACTACATACAATTCTCATGCATTCCCATGGAGCAGAGAAATGTAATGCACCAGCTCTATAACATAGCAAATTTCCCCCATGTACTTGGTGCAATAGATTGCACACACATACCTCTCAAGAAACCAGTATATTCAGAAGCAGACCGATACTTGTACAGAAAGGGATATCCATCCATCAGCTGCCAAGTTATGTATGCAGCAGATGACAGCATAACAAAGATCATGGCAGCACACCTTGGAAATGTCCATGATACTGCCATTGGGAGGTAAAGTGGACACAGTGCTACATTCCAGAAAGGTGATATATCTGACAGATTGTTACTGGGTAAGTACAGGAACACATCTAGGCTGCAGCCTAAGGATATCCCTCTTAACAAAATCTATTCTGACCAAATGTGTTTTTATTCCCCACAACAGGTGAATGTGGTTATCCACTTGACCCATGGCTAATGACCCTGTACCGTGAACTATCCAATCCTGCACAGGAGGCCTACAATAGAGCAAACCCAACAACCAGAAACACCATAGAGCATGTGTCTGGTGTATTGAAAGCGAGTTTCAGATGTCTGGACACATTCAGGGGTGCACTGCAATACAAACCCGAGAAGGCAGCACAGACAATAATGGTGTGTGCCATGCTGCACAACATGCTAACCCAAGCACATGGTTGTGTTCCAGCTGGAGGTATGGGTGAACTACCACTAGAATCACAAGTGTCTGAAGAGGACATCCTACAGTTGTCAGAGAAGGAGCAGGAGGACATAAGGGACAGAAGTTGCAGGTGTAGGCAACATAGGCTGTGAGCACAAGTGCAGGTCCAGGCTACACAGCAGCATCTGACCCAAACATTTGAGTTATGACAAGCCACATGTACATGGCTACACAGACTGAACATTGATATCCAGGTGCTGCGCCACCACACCAACACAGATTGCATCTAACGACTAGTACCCACTAGATGTACACCACACATAACATAAGCTTAACATATTCTAACATGAACATATGCAAACATGTTAAAAAAAAGATCAGGTTAGAGCATATCTGACACAGGCATGCATACACACTGTTTGTTGCATCTCTGTATGATAAACAATAAGGGACACACATAAGTGTTATACTTACTTACTTATCTGTACAATATTATAACATGAGAAAAGTGAAATTACACACAACATAATGCAGATACTTTCATTTCATAAATTGCATAGCACAGTGTAATGGCATTGAAAGAATATGAGACCGCTATGTATACCACACTGTTGGACACTCTAATGCAGTCTTGTTCAACTTCACTAACATCTAACACCACAGTCTACCTTGCCATGACCATGTACAGACACATCCTGCCATAGTTGCTCCACAGAGGAGATGAATTTGGGTACAACACCATGTTGAGATGAAGGAGCATGACTGCAGGTTGAATGCCTTGTGACTGCTGTGACCTCAGCAGATGGGCCAGCAGTTGACAGCTCTGCAAGCTGGACTACAGACAGGGATTCCTGATGGCCAGTGGTGGTTCTGCTGATAGGTGGCCTGCCTCTCACAGGTTGCAATCTTCTGTGCAGAGTCATGGAGTGCAAAATCCTGCTTGCAGTATGACACTGCTGCAGTACCATATAGGCCAGGGTTTACACTAACTGTGCCACAGCTAGCACACTCTCATTCTGACCAGCCAATGCCATTATAATTTCACTGCATCTGTGGTCTTGTCATTCATGCATGACATGTAGCTGGTGTGCCACATGATCTGTGGCATGGGCAAGTGCACAGACATCTAAATGATGTGATTGCTGTGATCGTTCATCTGACTGCAACAGGAGGCAGACACCCTCTGACACTTGGGCATGTATGACATCTGCTCGCCTATGTCTAACATAATGCCCTGTGTCTGGTTGTTGTGTGGATCTGCCAGAAGCAGTGATCCCAAATGTGGTGTGTTGATCAATAGCATCACTCTTTACAACATCCACTGTACCATCATCTTTTGAATGCATCAAGAAGTGTGCCTTCACATCTCAGGATACATCTGGAGCAACATCGGTATCAACCTCATGAATGGACTCTCCAAACAACTCAAGATCCTCTGAGCTAGGGCCCATACTACCATGCTGAGGCACATCATGAACAACATCATGGTTACTGGATGGACTGCTGGATAAAGACATTTCATGTGCTACAGGATACAAAGACATAGATTAGCACAATGTGCCTACAGCACATAATGAATATCAGACACATGGCATATATCTTTTACTGCAATGCTATAAATGCTAATGACTTCACTTGCAGTCTACCTTATGTGCATTTCACAAAATGTATATACCAGAGCTATATAATCTATTTACATGGCCAACATACATGACATATGTGATGCAGAAAAAATAAAAACACACCTCACAAATACTCATGGGATGATGATGTTGTTCCACTGAGGTGAACTTCAACTAGGGTAGGGGCAAAAAAAATTTACAGATCACATCATTCACACCATTAACCAGGTGAACACAGTTAAAACATACCAAATTTGTGACAGACACACATACCACTTGTATATACACTTGATGACTCCTGCTGTGTAGAGGCTGTGGGTTGTACTGTGTATCCTGCAGTGGGAAAGTAAAGAGAAAGACAGCACAGTCATGTAGTTAGCAAAATGAATACTGACAACATCACCTATACAACACAGTAATATGAGTTGCAAATACTCAAATGATGGACATTGCAACTGTACACCAGAAGGGCCTGTGTGTCACATATGCTACACATTGTTGAAAGCTCTGATGACATTACTATAACATACCTGGTCTTCTACACATGATAATACATGGCTTGCCCCACCACTGGATGTACCTGTAATGTTCAATGTTAGGGAAACAACAATATAACAGTAAACAACAGTGCCATTAAATGAGGTGGGGGCACTAAGAAGGTAGTGTGTAAACAACAGTACAGAGACACTAATTTTCTGATCCCTGCTGTAGACCCAAAGTAGATGGACCTGTGAACATTAATTTAACAACCATTACAGATGTTTACACTGCTCTGTCTGTAACTCAGATGTACCAAACATGTAATTAAACTTATGTTCATCATCCTCACCCTGTGACGAAGTGTGTTCATGGCTCATCTCTTCTTCTGTAAATCATAAACAGCAATACATGAATATGCATCCTGAAGCAATATGCAGTGAGTATCACAATACTCATTACGGTAATGGACATAAATACATACATGTCCATCCTGGAACTCCAGCTTCAATCCCACCACTTGGAATTCATTGTTCCCCTCTTGCTGTATGCAGTGAGGCCAAAAACTGTCATCTCAGCATGGGGTCAGTGGTAGTACACTACTGGTCATATCTCTCTGTCTCTCATAACATGTCACTCTGGCTGCATGAAGAATCATGTCCGGGCAGAATCATCTACAGGCTTCAAGGGATCGGTTGTGTCCTCCATCTAAAATTTATCATGCTGGTGATGTCTGCCTAGATTTCATTTCTCCAAATAGCATCACCTGAATGGCCTACATATCTCCTTCCATCTTGGTGGAGATCATCAATTGTGATGTCATTTTCCTTGGGGGTGGAGTTGTCAGCCCTAGGATGGTTGGCCTTCTGAAGGACAATGATATGCAGGTGCTAATATTCATGAATGAGCACACTTATACATTTGATTCTGTGAACGGCATATGTCAAAATAAGTACTATGTATTCCTGTGTAATGTAAAGATCTGTGTAATACTGCCTGTGATAAATACTAAAATGACATGCAAAATGTAACAATGCCTTCAAACAACATAACTTGTAAAAGCTGTACAGTTCGTGACTAGGACTAGAACTCCTAACACCGCATATATGTTGAAGGGAGGTCCAACGACAGCAGCATCAAACTACCAGAGTCTGTTTGCATTTCACATTAAAATACTACATCAATTAGCAATGAAACAACTTACAAAAAGTGTTGAATACCTCAGGATCCATAAGCAGTACAGATCCATAGTATATCGATCCAATAGTGATAACTCATTTGGTAAGAAGCATAATTAAATAAATATCCATAACAGCAACGGCACATGTTCAACACTGTTTTAGGAAACATGATTTAAGAAATATCTGTAATAATCAACATTACATACTAGATACAGATACTGTCGTAATCTGCAAGTTTATGTAGTTAGCGCACAGTATGCAAGAAATTGCCAGTAAGAATTATGGATGATCCATAAATCCTTCTCCATTTACTGTTAGCATCTGCAGTGAAGTCTGTCTATACAACTGCATATGAGACTGAACCAAATATTTAGAAGAACAACTGTATGCATAAATATCCAGACAACATGACTCCAGGAAATTATAATAACTTCTGCTAAACTTAACATTTAGTGAAAATATGACTTTAAACATGTACCTTTTGAAATGATTATCTTAACAGATTTACTAATTACCACTACAGAAGTTCTACCAGTTGCCTATGTACCTCTTACACAGACTCACAGAATCAAATTGCACCGTGTGTGCACCCAGCTTTAAATGCCATTTGTGCCATACATAATTGAGATTCATTAAAATTCAAGTTTTTGGAATCCCATTCATAGACATCAACTTAAACCGATGTTATACACCAAAACACTCAGGTGTACCATGTAAACACCCAATAGGTATCGATAAATGGTAAAATGTGTGGCACATGCCCATTTTCATCCAATAATCTTCGAACATGACATCAGAGCCATTTTCAACAGTTACTGTTCAGACCATTGCAAACTGTGAACTGAGCGGTACCTCAGTGAGCATTTCTTTGTTTTTGCATTTTTCAGATTTCTTCTACTTGAGCATCATGAAAGCTACTTCGAGGAGGCAGGGATGTATCCATGTACCCAACTAGAGCAACAAGGAGATGACACTGATGCTGACCTTGTACTCCTGATTGGAGCAGAGGATGGGTGCCAGGCCCAGGAACTTCTCTATGATTGATGTGTGGGACTGGATCACAAGAGATCACTGATGGAGGACAGGGATCTACTACACTGGAGCGCAGGTTCATCACCACTATGATAACCTGCACTGGAGGGCTGCAGCTGAGCTTCAAAGGATGGTCGACAAGGTGTGGAGGCAGCCTGTAGATCACTACAGTAAGTACAAATATTCTATGTAAACCTTGCTATGAATTTTATAGATATTTCTTTGAACCATATATAGTGTATAGATGTTTTTATAACACGGTATTAGCTGCTGTGAGAATTAGTTTCATGGGGATAATTCAGTGGACTTTGTGAAAACTACCCTACTAACTATGGGTTCTATACCCTTGTTTTATTTAATAATCAAATAATATCCATAATTTTGTCCATTGTAGATGTTTACCCTTGATGTTTTATTTAATAATCATATAATATCCATTACTTTGTCCATTGTTGATGTTTTACAACATCTAAGAACATAATTTCACATAGCCACTGTTCTCATCCATTACAGACTCCTTGAGGGCCTAGGCTGTAGATGACTGCGCATTTCGTAGTTTTCCATTATAGTCTCACTGTATCACCTATTCAACCATTACTGGCTGGAAGTCAAACACACATATAACTTACTTACATCATTCTTCCTAAACAAATGCACAGGCATGTTTATTTAATGTAAACATTAATGACTGTATCATTGCTTAACATATGTTTTTAGTTATGTGTTGATGCCTGTTATGTCTTCACTATAAGAGGTGTTAAAATTCTATGCATTATACATAGTCCTCTGTTTATCGCAGTATTTCTAATAAACACCTGCAGTACCTGTTTTCTACAATGAAATCCTTGTTGAATTTTAGTTCGGCCTATAAAGCAAATGAGCAGCACTTCTAATTTTGGCATGTTGTGGATTCCAAACCACATGGGGGAACCTGTTACCTTAGTTAACTTCACCCATATCATTGCTTTAAAATCCATATTGCAATACTTTATTTTAAGGTTTATGTTGTGCATGGTAATGACTCACTGATCTAGTCTTTTTATGAATAATGCTGTAATCTGTAATGGCCTGATAACATCAGTTGTTGAACAATATTGATTGAAGAGCAGTACTTGTCTATTTATAAGCAGCTTGTGCTGAGTGTTAGCTCAGATTGTAAGGAAGCAAGCCAGCATATCTATATTTTGTGTGCTGTGTGTTCAAATCTTGAAAGGGATCATATACGGGTATAAACTGTTATATTGATTTGATATACCCATAGCATTCATTTACCAAACATATTACACTTACTGCTATTAACATATATTTTGAGCGTTGTTGCCAATAACTCAGCTATTTGTCAATTTCCTTCTGATATCTCCATAATCTGTTACATCCCATTAACATCAGCTATTTAATAGCGGGGCAGTACATCTTGATAAATCCTTTTTTTTACATGTCTGAGCAGTTTTTAGGTTAATATTGTATACTTTTTAAAAATGCTGTGAAGGTCTGTTTTGTCATGAAATACTGAAGGCAATAGTACTGTGATGGCCATATTAACAGTTGAAATGAAGACCAAGGAAGATGTATGTGTTTAATTAATGATGTGCAATAACAAGGGATAATGGCCTCACACATACCCTTCTGTGTCCAAATCAACAACAGATATGGTTCTATTCACAGATGCTGGATGTTACATGACACTGTCACACTGCCCGAGGAACGTATGCTTTCCATTACTGGTAATATTATGAACTGAAATGCATATTCTACTGTTTTAGGCTTATAATTTTCAAATTAACATGTTTATAAGAATGCAGGAATCCTCATCATACATCAGTAAGGTAAGTGAAATCAGCAAACAATAGATGTCATTACAACTGCATATAAATATCTTACAGTGTTGATATATTATGTATTTTTGAACAATTTTGTCAGCACACATGTTTAACAATATATTAACAGCCTAAAATACAGTTTGCTTGTCTGTATTTGTCACACAGGTTTTAAGGTGAATGTTTTACATATAAGTGTAAGTGCTGTGAATGCTGCTTATGATTTATGGTTTGGTGTACTTGTATGTCTGGCTGTTTTTTCTGGTGATTTTGCTTGCCTATTCACAGAGTGAATGGGAGTCTGCGGTGACAGTATTAAGACTGCTGTTTTCAGACTGCGTGTCTTCAGTTCAACACTGGTATTGCATCTGCGTCAGACACCATGGCTGTGGTTGTAAAATAGCCTATACTGACTGACACTTGAGCAGGTGCTCATTTGATAGTAGCAGCTCATGATCAGCACACCCTGCAGGTTAGCATTAGTCTTGTATCTGTCTCCAACCCCTATGTTGTCTTACGGAAACACTGCTATAGCTTATGTTGTTACTTGAGCAGGTACTCATTTGACAGCAGCAAGTTCATTTTCAGCAAGCATATTCAGGCTACTGATTCATGATCATTTTTGAAGATAATGCTTACAGTTGTACACCTGCAATACTGTTATTAACAGATATATCAGATTATGATATGTTGAAAGTAGCATTGATTGAACTTATAACATTTAGTGTTATACTCATTATATTGATGTGTGTTCAGACAAATACTATGCTACCTGTCCCAGAAGTCTGTCAAGTCATTTGCCTAATGTCCACAATATTGTCTGATACCTTTTTCCTCAGTTTAACAATGGTATGTTGTGGCTTCAAATATAAATCACTGAATGCAGACCATAACATATGTTTTTTGAACATTCATATATTTTCCAAAGCTAATAACCCATGTGCATGTGTCTAAGCATAAATAATTGTTTAGGAATGAACACTGTTGTCTTTTTTAGGGGTGCAACATATAGGGCCATAGCTAACTCTGTTCATCATGGCTGTGTCTCTGTCCCTGCTAAATTGTCATCATAAAGCTGTTGTGTTGCGCTATGATTTTCATGGGACTGTTCTGCATGATAGACATTTTTTCTTTTCCATTGTGTTTTGCAATTAATCTTTACAGAGCATTGTCCTCAAGGACATTCGCCAAGCCAAAAATGATCATGTGCACATGTGAGGCCACTGCCAGATTCTTCCAAAGACAACGGTGATGATGATGACAATGATGTGAGGCATCTGAAGCCTCCCCTGTCCAAGACATCTTACCTGCACCCCAGAGGAGATGTCAAGCTAACTGGGATAGAGATGATTTTTGGAAAGAGATCTGGGAAATCATGAGTGATGTGTTCTGAACACAGATGAGGGACATGATGGGCACCTTCTTTAATGAGACGGCACAGGCTATGTGGGATGGATAGCTTGTCAGATCATTTGGAAGTCTGATTCACATCAGTCTGGTCCCAACAGTCAGTAGAATTGTCTTTGTGCTCCACTTGTTTTATTCTGGCAGCATGGTGATTGCCATTTAATTGATTGAACTGTATATGCACTGTTGTGCATGCATGCATGCATGCCATGTATCTGTTATGCTAATGTATTATTATCATGTGACATTTACTATAGTTTCAATATGTGCTTGACACACATTAACAAATTACACTGTCCACACAAATTTAACTATCCATGCATTGTGGCAGTTAACCTGTTGATAGTGCTGCAACAAGCAGCCTTTAAACATGACAGACAGAATATGTTATCCACTGTCCAACACTAACAGTGTCATATGCCTTGGATGTATTTTTTGCCATATCAGGTATGTGCAACATACAGACATGATTCCAAATGTTTTTGAATGACATTTGACATGATGCTCCACTGTCATGATGTGGTGTTGTGTCATGGTTTGGAAATACTGATGCCATGTGGGATCATATACGGGTATATTCTGTCTAAGTGCAGTCCTCTTTTTCTGACTGCATCAAACAGCAAGGTAACATTAATCTGTGCACAGTGTTACAGATAACATATTCTTCCACAGTACATTATACCATGCTTGTTGTATGTAACATTTCCACACCCATGATGTAAGGACATTGGTTCTACACCTCCCATGAATAGTTGTACACATTACGACTGTACGTGTGTGTGCACATATTTAGATACACACTGCCACAGAAATATATCTTTGACAAGTGAGCATTCAGTGATTTTCTGCTGATGTGCTGTAATAATGCTCACAGGAGTGTCCTCTGCTCTGTAATTGGTTGACATACACCTACATTTATTTGATGCTTGCATGACAGTATATTTGTATGTGATTGCAGTTCTGTGCTTTACACATGCATCTGCATTGTGTCAACTTACCGTTTCCTGCTTTACCCTGATGTTGTTCCAGGTTGTCCACCTCCCTTTCAACTTAATATTTCCCTAGTATTTTTTACAGGTATGTTTGCCTTTGTTAAAACTATTGTCCATTACCATTTATTAATCTGACACAGTGAAAATGTGTCACATGTATGCCCATTGTACAATGCAGGACATGTGCACACAAGTTACTGGCTAATGCTTGTAATATGTCCTTGTTTTCATTATACTTGTGTGTTACCCAGTATAGTTTTTTTTCACATCCATGTGCACAAACTGCTATATTCATTATTCTGTACTGTTAAATTTTAGAACATATTATTACGTCATTGGTGTACGTATGTGTATTGACCTTGATTGCATGTACATTCCATTTATGCTACTGACAGACATACATACATACATATGTACACCTGTGTGTTGCCTTTGATATAGCATATGTGTGCAACACATACACATTCCATTACACATTTGTTTTGGTTGTGTGCACCTACCTGTGTATGAAGCAGCCTTTGCTGCTCTTCTGTAATAATTCTATTTGGCACTGTGCTTGGTTGTTTGCCTTTCATATGCATGGCTGTAGGTTTGGTTCTGTCCTCTGGAGTTATCTACCATTGTGAGCCCTGCATTTGCTTATCTATGATGTTGCTTGGCTTATACCTGCACTACTGATAGACTATTTAGATATGTATTTATTCAATTTGTACTGTGATCCTTCTTTATTACCCTGCAACATGCATTCTCCATTGAACATACACATCTAGGTATAACTGTCACACAGTTTATGACATCTGGTAATGTGAGAGTGCATAGGTATATTTGTTTTTCTGCATTTCACCATGGCTCATTTGCATCCGCACTCTGTCAAATTTCCATTGCCTGTGTTTTGCAGTGTGCTGTCTGTGTAACTTACCTGTCCTTAATGTTTTTTTTCCAACCTTTGCCTATCTTGTGCTATTTGTCCTGTGGGTGTACCAGCTATGATTACCTTCACCTCCTCTATCCCTATATTTACTTTTCTTTCCATTCTTTAAAAAAGAGAAAAAAAATGGAGCCTATTCCAACCCAAAAATTGCCCATGCCTCTCTGACTTTACCTCAGATTTTCCTATTCCAACATCCCTCTTGTTTGTCACTCTTCTTCACCCATACCCCAATTCTTCTTTTCTATCTCCCACGTTCCTTGGTTATGTACATTACTTGTGTTCTCCAAACAAGTCCCAAACCCATTGTTAGTGACTGTCAGCTAGGGCTGTGATTGCCCTTCTCCCTTAAATTTTTTATTAGGAAATTTACAGATTCCATCAGAAACCATAAGTCTAAGCCAATATTTTTTAATAGTACATGTATTATGTAGATGTCAGTAGTTATCTCTAAGTTTAGTATAATGAGTGATGTGAAGCTATGCATATGTTACAATTAGCCTTACAGCTTGCAAGCACATATTATAAGTTAGTGGATGTTATATGGAAATATCCATGGTTGTCCGAGACATTTCTGTGTGTACTCCAGCAAATTTAAATTATGAATGGTATGCTGCTTACATTGCGATACTTGGCATTTTTAATGTGAGTTTTTTGGTTATCACAGTGGTCAGTTACATTCCATAGGTGTCCATAATCTTGTGTACAGATTTTGTTATATTCAAAACAACTTTGAGGATTCTTGAATTGTGGTTATCTTTCCATTTGTTTGGTAATGTGCAATGTTATTGTTCAAACATTTTTTTATAATTATTGATTATTTGCACATTTTTATAGTGAGCTGTTAGAACTACAGTACTCCATTGTGCGCTGAGATATTCTGAGTTATTTGTCGTAAATTAGCATATTACAATATTTTCCGCAATTATCATGCTGATATCAGCATAATGCACTAGATTCCGCAAGCTTTATGGATTCCTGGCCCTAGATTCTTTTTTTCCTTACCTACTCTCACCTTCAATCTATCTGGACATTATCTCAGAACTCCTGTCTGCCATCTCTATTTATGCACTGCCTTGCACCTATATCCATTTTGCTCTGATACAGCTATACAACTGCATATGAATGTAACAGATTTTTAAATTGATCTGCCATGAACCTGCTACATATATGTATTTGCTAATTGCCAACATAGTTTTTTGTAAATCTGTAACATTAAGTACTTTGTTCTTACTGTTTACTCACAAGCTTACTTAGTATTGTTTTTGTAACTGTTTTTCATTTGTGCATCTTATCTCTTTCATATTGATATATGCAGCATTTCTCCCAGGAGTTTAATTTGCTGACCTAGATGGACTATCTTGGTAAACAAATATTAATAATTAAATATATAAATTAGGGTAATTAGTCACTTCCTTGAAACAATGAATAAATAGTTTTATTCCTTCTTAGCTATATTGGTTCAATAATGGCCATTTGGCATGGTTGACTATGGGATCCTGACTATATATTTATTTCTCTGAGGTTTAACTGAATCAGACTTTGTACTTATTAAAGCCTTCATTTTAGGGTCAGACAGAGGGCTGTCTCCAGGAATAATCCTTTATTGACTGCCCATTAGATCATGTGTTCTTCCAGGAATCCATTTAGGTTTTCTTGTTATTTAAAGATGTTGAATGTGGCATATAATTTTCATGCCCTGGTACTAAATACACCACTCTGCCGAAGGTGGCTTGGAACACAGCCTTAATTCATTATAGTCTAGCTAGCTGAAGCTTGATCAATCTAAGGCAGATGTATTTATGATTCATACATCTTCTCCCATAATAATATATAGTGGGAACAGACTGGCATTTGTGTCTAGGGTATATGATCTAGGTGTCATTCCCTATATCCAGCTGTTGTAAAGAATCAGCAATCATAAACTGTAAAAAAAAAAAAAAAAAAAAAAAAAGCATTATTACCCATTTTGATCTCCAGAATGTAGCCTAAATTAAGTATTTTATTTTGTTTGTTGACATATCTACAGATTTAACTCATCATGCCTGTTACTTCAATGCATGTATACCACAGGCTTTCAGTTTACACCCTCAGCCATCTAAAGTGTGTAAGAAGAACACCACCAAAATAGTCGTAGGAAATCTCCAATGTGATTTCATCACTCCTGTGACATGGGATTTTCAATCAGTTCCTTCAACATCACGGTTTATGATATTCATATTAACTCATTAAGCCCTATATATTGTTGGTCCTATCAGTGTCAAAGAAGAAGTATTGCCCTTTCCTCCACTAATTTTTCAGTTATACAATTGGCAAGGAGACTGTTGGCAATTTTGAGAGTAAGATATGAGACTCCATGTTCACATACCTTTTTAGTATCAGGTCACTCTCTTGTGGAATCCAGTACCCTACCAGCTTTGGGAGTGCTGCTCTATATCAGTTTGTTGGAGATTCCCAAAAATGTATTTACTTCACACATCCCTGTTCTAGGATTATGGGCATATTTTGTTCTTATGGAAATTTATGTTGCATTTTATGTTTTTAAACATTGTTATTTCAGTGTGTACTTTCTTTATTTGTTTCATGATTGCCAAATGCTTTGGTGTATAATCATTTAAAGTTTTATGTAGAAAATGTACCATGTGACAATTGCTAGGATACTAAGTAGATGGATTTATGTCACTGCAATGCAGCATAAGGGAAGGATGCTGCACTCCTGAGTATGATAAACTCAGGTCCTACTTTCTTGAGTTGGTGATAACTCAAGTAAATTTAAAAAATACCATGACACCTACTGAAAAGAGTATTTTTTATATGTATTCATATATACAAATCATATTTTTACATATTTGCATATTTACATATTTTAACATCATTCAACATATTGCTATTTCCATTTTTAGTATCCCCCCACTCTTTTACCCACAACCAAAACCACATTTTCCAGCATTTTTGTCAATGTCCATTTTCTACTATATCTGATTTCATTACGTTTTTCAATCCATATAGTCCATGTTACATAGAATATGTTTCTGTCCATTTTCTTAGCTTCATTCTGTGATCTTGTCCCATAAAACCCACACTCTATCATGCTCATGTTTAACATTTCAAAATTTAAATAATTTTTAATCAAATCATGCTTATATACTTCTTTCTGCAGTTTTTGAATTGTTTGTTTATTTATTTGTTTGTTTGTCTTTTGTTAATTGGGTTAGTCCAACTGGGCTGGTAGCCCATTTTCAGTGGAAACCCTAGTAGAAAAGCTCCACACAAAAATAGAGCAACAAAATAACAGAGTTTCCCTAGGCAGTAATGTGAATCTGGATACATAACTACATACATTCATGCTATATATGAATATGAGTACACAGCAACCATTATTCATGCTATAGTGGAAAGTAACAATGGATGCAATTCATCAAAAACAATAGGCTAACAATTACAAGAGGAAGAAACCTGTAGTAAAAAAAATGTAAATTTATAATAGGTCATCAAAAAAAGCTAATTAAAACATCTTCAAAGATTAAACCAAGTTGGTAGCAAGGAAGAAGCAGTATTAAATTGAGGGCTAGAAATAAAAGGGTGGGGAGTAAAGTTTAGGAGAGTCAAGAGAGTGAAAGGAATGCAGATCTGAGAAGATGGGGTGGGAAGCAAAGGAAGAGAAAAGATAAGATTTAGGTATAGTATTGCTCAGTGGTACCAATGAGGTACCACAGTATTAGTATTCATAAAAGTTCATAATGTTCAAATGTGAAAGAATTCTCTTACATTTAAAAAAAAACATGTTTTGTAGTTTCCAGTTCTCTACATTTATTCCATACACTATCCTGTTTTCTCTTGTATGACGTATCTGTCCCCCACTAGTAATTTTGCAATGGACATTCTTCAGAAAAATCATTGCATTCTTTAATTTTTTATAATTTCTGTATCCAGTCATTATTGCTTTCTTCTTATCTGTTTCTAACTCTTTCCATGGCTCCACCAAATAAAAGGATATCACAATGTTAACATATCATTCTTTTCTGTTCTTTTCTATCACATTCTTTTTTAATTTCCACAATACAGTTTTACTATAAAATTCTTTCATTTCTTCGTTAATAACACTTTTACTTCTTTTTTCATTTCCATTTCTTCTCAAATTTCTCTATGTTAAAATACATTGTTTCCATCAAATCTTTATTATTTTTCATTATTTCTTTTAGTACTTTATACATACTTAAATAGGCTGCATCCACAATTGGATTTATCAGCCCCCAATCCCCATTGTTCATCTTTCATATACACAATTCTCCTCTTAACTGGGTTCAATTGTAACCCCCAAATAAATGAAAACATCGTCTGCATGATTTCTTTTTCATATTTCATTGGCATCATATAAACATTTGCAATATAAGCTATTTACCCATTATTATGGCATTTATTAAATGTGCTTTCATTTTGTATGAACACCTATATGTCTTCCAGAATATAATCATGTATTTGATTCCTATAATAACTTTATCCCATTGTTCATGCTTATATTCTGTCTTTCTAAATAATATTCCTAAAATATCTATAATCTTTTTATTATATTCCACATCTCCTATAATATCTTCATACCCAAATCCCAGGTCTATATTAGAACATCGAAGTTTCAAAACTTCGAATGTTCTAATATCAACCCCTATTCAGCGAAAGCTGAAAATATCGAAGCAACAGAAAACCAAATGTTTTCCTAGGGAAAGAATCTGGTTGTCCGTTTCTGTTGCTTTGGTATTTTCAGCGCTGTGGTGGAAAGTTACGGATCGGGTTCAGTTAAGTGTGCGATTGAGTGTGGGTTAAGTTAGTTAGGGTTAGGGTGCAGGTTAGGTATGTGTGCGATTGTGTGGATGTGAGGGTTAGGGCGGGTTAGGTGAGTTAGGGTTAGGGTGTGGGTTAGGTGAGTTAGGGTTACCACTTGGGTCAGGTAAGTGTGCAATTGTGTGGATGTGAGGGTTAGGGTGGGGTAGGTGAGTTAGGGTTAGGGCGTGGGTGAGATGAGTGTGCAATAGTGACGGACCTTAAGGTTAGGGTTTGGGTTAAGGTAAGTGGATAGTTAGTGGTGTGTGTATAGTTTAGTGTAGGGTGAGGTGTAAGATTTTAGGTGTATGTGTGTGAATTGCTGTTTGTTTGGTGTGCTTTTGTTGTATGTATGTGTTTTGGAACAGCAAATTTTTTCCCTAGGAAAAAATTTGCTGTTCTGTATGTTCAATGTTTTCAGCTTTCGCTGAATAGGGGTCGATATTGGAACATTCGAAGTTTTGAAACTTCATTGTTCTAATATAAACCCCCAAATCCCTTGCTTTTCTCTTTATTTATGCTTAAACCAATTTTCTTCAACAGAGTACTCAATTTTTCATTATTTTTCCATCCAGACTTTGTTTTGCTATTACTACAATATCATCAGTGTAACCATACATTATTGGTAACTGTAGTTTCTCTATCATTCTGTATCCTCCCTTTCTTGACATTTTATTAATTTCCATTACTACGCTGTTCATGATTATAGCAAAAATCATACTGCTTGAAGGACATCCTTGTTTTATACCACACTCTATTTTCAAATTTTTTCCAATCCAGCCATTTAAGTTCAATTTCACATAATTATTTTCATATACTGATTTAATTACTTGTAATATTTTTTCACTTATGTTGTATACTTGTAAATTTCCCCATAATGCTTCTTACTGAATGGTATCATATGCCTTACTGACCTCACCTATCACAAATTTTGTTTCCACTTTTTTATTAATACTATCATCAATTACTTCCTTTATTATCCATAGCAAGTCTTGGCTCCCTTTTTCTTTTCTCCCAAACAAATTTTGATCATATAATCTTTCTACTTTACATTGTAGTATTTTAGTAATTATTTTCATGAAAAATTGTAGTCTGTTATTCAGTGTAACTGGTCTCCGATTTTTTATTTCATCTTTATTTCCTTTTTTTAATATAAATGTTATCACACCTGTGCAAATTTCTTTATACTTAATTTCTCTTTCTAGCCACTCATTCATTCCTTCTATAAACAACATTTTTGCCAGTCATAAATTTCTTTATACATTCTATATTCAGTTCCATCCAGATCTGTAGTTGGATTAACGTTAATATATTTCATGATCTCATTCAACTCATTTACAGTTACTTTTCTCTCTAAATATTCATTATATTCCATATTTAATTTTTCACCACTATACATTTATTCTATGTTAATTTCTTTTTTACTACATAAATCTAATACAAATTGATTAAGTATTCCATATATTTCTCCTTGTTTTTTAACTTGTTTCCCTTCTTTATTTTTTAATTCTCTTGTTATCTTTCTTTCTTTTACTATCTTACATAAGTATGGTGCTACTTCTTTTTTTCCTTGTAAGCAATATTTTTGCTTATATAATAATTTATTAACCTTATCCTGATGTCTTCTATATAATGCTTTTTGCTTTTTTGTAAAATGATTTTTTCTTCACTATCATATCTTTAAATATTTCTTGACTTAATATTCTGTATTCCATTGTTTCTGTTTTCCTTTTCTATACATTGTAAAAATATTTTTGTATTATTTTTGAATTGAATACACCATATGGTCCAATTTTTGTAAAAATCTCTCATGCTGATATGTTGTTGCCATAATTCTGTAATTTCTTTTCTTTTTCCTGAATATAACTCTTTATCCTTTTTCTTTTTTATGCCTTTTCCTATTTTAATATATTCCTCATTTTCATGGATTCTTATCCAAATTGCCATATAATCAGAGAGCCAATTATATTTAATTCCTTTTTGTATAAATTTTAGGCCTTCTGATATCAAAAAATAATCAATTTCTGTCTTAATTTCATTTCCTTTTTACGTCCAGTGTTTATCTTTCCATATTTTTAATTGTTCATTTTTCATAATTTCAGCAACCATTTTAACATCACTATTCTTTTTGTCAAATTACAATTAAAGTTACCTGTCATTATTATATCCATGTTAACACAGACATAATTAGGTCTAGTTTTAAACATAATTTCTATTTTTTGTCACATATGCATATAAAGCTATTAGTCTATATACATTTTTTTTGCATTTTATATCCATTGCTGTTATTCGGCCCAGTTCTACTGTTGTAATATCTAATATTTTTATATTTTCCTATCATAGTATACATATACCTAAACATGTTTCTTGCCTATATCCCAAATAACAGCCCTGTTACAAAGTTTTTCTGTTTGCACCCTTTCTTCTTCTGTTAGCATACTAATGTATTCTAATATTATTACTTTATCATATACCTGTGGAAGCTTGGAGGTGTTTAGGAGAAATGGCAGTGGAATTTTTAACCAGATTGTTTAATGAAATCTTGGAAAGTGAGAGGATGCCTGAGGAGTGGAGAAAAAGTGTTTTGGTACCGATTTTTAAGAATAAGGGTGATGTGCAGAGCTGTAGTAACTACAGAGGAATAAAACTGTTCAGTCACAGCATGAAATTATGGGAAAGTGTAGTGGAAGCTAGGTTAAGAAGGGAGGTGATGATTAGTAATCAGCAGTATGGTTTCATGCCAGTTAAGAGAACTGCAGATGCGATGTTTGCCCTGAGAGTGTTGATGGAGAAGTACAGAGAAGGTCAGAAGGAGTTGCATTGTGTCTTTGTGGACTTAGAGAAAGCATATGACAGGGTGCCTAGAGAGGAGTTGTGGTATTGTATGAGGAAGTCGGGAGTGGCAGAGAAGTATGTTAGAGTGGTACAGGATATGTACAAGGGTAGTGTGACAGTGGTGAGATCTGCAGTGGGAGTGACAGATGCATTTAAGGTGGAGGTGGGATTACATTAAGGATCAGCTCTGAGCCCTTTCTTATTAGCACTGGTGATGGACAGGTTGACAGACGAGATCAGACAGGAGTCCCCGTGGACTATGATGTTTGCAGATGACATTGTGATATGTAGTGAGAGTAGGAAACAGGTTGAGGAGACCCTGAAGAGGTGGAGATATGCTCTAGAGAGGAGAGGAATGAAGGTCAGCCAGACTAAGATGGAATATATGTGTGTGAATGAAAGGGAGGATAGAGGAATGGTGAGGATGCAGGGAGTAGAGTTGGCAAAGGTGGATGTGTTTAAATACTTGGGATAAACAGTTCAGAGTAATGGCGAGTGTGGAAGAGAGGTAAAGAAGAGAGTACAGGCAGGGTGTAGTGGGTGGAGAAGAGTGTCAAGAGTGATTTGTGACAGACTAGTACCAGTAAGAGTGAAAGGGAAGGTCTACAAAAGGGTAGTGAGACCAGCTATGTTATATGGGTTGGGGACAGTGGCATTGACAAAAAGGCAGGAGTCAGAGCTGGATGTGGCAGAGTTAAAGATGTTAAGATTTGCACTGGGTGTGACGAGGGTAGACAGGATTAGGAATAAGTATATTAGAGGGTCAGCCCAAGTTGGACAGTTTGGAGACAAAGCCAGAGAGGCGAGATTGCATTGGTTTGGACATGTGCTGAGGAGGGATGCTGGGTATATTGGGAAAAGGATGCTAAGAATGAAGCTGCCAGGTAAGAGGAAAAGAGGAAGGCCTAAGATAAGGTTTATGGATGTGGTTAGAGAGGACATGCAGGTGGTTGTTGTGACAGAGCAAGATGCAGAGGACAGGAAGAAATGTAAAAAGGTGATCCACTGTGGCGACCCCTAACATGGAAAAGCCGAAAGAAGAAGACACTGCAGCATACCAATATAAAGTATTAATTCTTCTCTTATTATTCTTCACACTGTTCACATTCAAAGCTAATATTTTCAGCTTTATAGAACATTTATTAGAATAATCTTTTTATCCATAACCTTTCTTATTCTCCCTTACCATTATATATTTTTTCTTTCCGTAGCTCTCTTTCCTATTGAATTTGTCTTGCCTTTTACTATATGCCACTCTTTTTCACTTGTTTCATCTGTCTCTCTTTCTTTTTCTTTTTCTGTATTTCCCTTTTAAGTTTAATTACCATTTCTATGTTTTTCTTGTTGTGTTGTATATTCTTGAATAGCATTCTTTTTCTAACTCTTTTTTTTTTTTGTATAATTTCATTTTCATTTTTATTTTCTTTTTCCTTTTCTTGTATTTCTACCTAACATTCTTGCCATGAATGTGCTGTATTACCACATTTCTTACATTTCACTTCACATTTCTTTGTATTATGACCTATCTGACCACAGAAATAACATTTTTTTTGGTCTTTTTTGTCATGTTCATTAATTAAATGATCACTTTTTCCACAAAAATAACAAGTCTTTGGTTGTTCTCTGTACCTCACAAAGCCTCTATTGCCATGCACATTAATAATACTGGATGTGTGTATCACATTGTCATTTTCCATTTTTAAAAGTATTCCACATTCCCAACTCCCAGTCCATAATCCTCATTTTAGTAGTGTCCACCACTTCTTTACATATTGTCAACAAATATTCTCTCAGTTCTTTTACTCCCACTTTAGTTCTAAACTGAATCAAGATTTTTTTTGCCTGAAAAAGGCTTGTACAACATATTCTGACCATGGAAGGTCTGCTTTCTTTTTTTTTCATAGGTCCCCAAAAGGTTTTGCATAGCCTAGCCAGTTTAAAAACACCAAGTCATAAAAAGTTTCTTTGTTAATTAAAATAAAAGCTGTCACCTCTTCAACTTTTACTCTCAGAGGTGCAATAACATTGTCCCATACCTCATATCTGTCCAGGCCTTTTTATTTTTTTACTGCTCACCAGAACAACATATGTTTTCTTTACTTTCATCTCTGTCTTCCCCTTAGCTCCTTCTTCCAGTGTTTGAGAATAGGACTTTTTTTTTCTGGAACCTTCTCTGGCTGTTTTTCCTTTTATTTTTCTCCCTCTTCTATTTTATTTTTTATAATGTCACTCCAGGCTATAGCAGTTGCACTTTCTGTCTCACTCTGGTTAATTAGTTCCTCCAGATACTCCTCCCACAACCTTCCTGACTGGAGAGTTGAAATAACACATTTTTCTACCATTTCTGCCATTTCAAACAGATTTTTTGGGAAATTTTCTTCTGAATCCATCCCCACCACTGCATTTAGCTCCATCTCCTTCCTGTTCTCCTCACCATCAGCAGACAACATTTTTTCTGCCCTCATATCATCTGAAAACATTTCTGATAGTGATTCTATCATTTTTTCTTCATTTTCAACACATTTAACATCCAAATTACCTTGGCTGTCAGCAGCCATGTTTTCTTCCTGTTCCTCCTGGCTGCTTCCACACCTGGACAGGAAACAGGTAGTCAGGATGTGTAACACCCAATCTCTTCCCCTACTGCAAAGAGTAGGGGAAGTTCCTAAGTGCCCTGGCCAAATTTCTCCTATAAGTGTAAATACCACCTCAAGACTCCCCTGAAAAGAGCCCACTAGCCTACAGAACAAAAATATATGCAGCTGCATATCAAAAACATTTATACAGGTATTAAGAACCATTTTTGCTAGTTAGTTTAGTCTGTAAATGTGTCTGAAAGCGATGCCATCACACATCTCCAGAAAATAAATCAGTAACTTATTCTTTGAAGTAAGATCTGCTTCCTCACAGTTTCTGTGAATGATGCATTCTTTTTTTCCTGTTACATCAAAGGTAAAATTCGCTAGTGTAGTTACCTACTAAACCAGCTCAATATCTTTTCATCTTTAGCTGTTTACTGATTTTTGCTCTTATGTCCAGTTTTCTATTATCCAAGGTATATAAATGATTTTTCTTTGGGAAGTTTATTCAGAAATTTTGGACTTGGAGATCATTTAATAGACAAGAGGTAGGGTAGTGTTCAGGTTTGTCTTATATAATCAAAAATGATTATTTGATATTTGAGGAGATTTATGTTTCACTTTCAGGTTACAGCCTGGATTATCCTAACCAGCCAATCAGAAACTAGGTTTGGCAGTGATAAGCTTTCTTAGAAAATGATCTTGGAAAATCAGTAATCACCATTGGGCATTCGATGTACCAAAGAAAAAATGAATGCACATGGAAGCCTGGCAAAAAGAACAATGCTATTCTGGGAAAAAATCTGCACTGAGACAGAAATCCTCTACTGGAGCTGCCATTGACTTTTATCTCACTGACTGCAATTCTGAAACAACAGTAGTTAGTGATGAGGAAAATAAAATAAAGTGAAAAAATAAGTAAAGGAAAAAAGAACTAACCCAGCTACTGCAGCAACAGTAGGAGCAGTGACAATGACCTGACACTTCCTTTCCCATCACTAGCCATGGCCCTTAAAAGCTGTGGTCAGTGAGTAAAAAAAAAAAACAAAGCATGTAACAGTGGCAGCAACAGTTACAAGGGCTGGTCTATTTGTGTACGTGTGTGTGTGTGTGTGTGTGTGTGTGTGTGTGTGTGTGTGTGTGTGTGTGTGTGTGTGTGTGTGTGTGTATGTATGTGTATGTCCTCTTGCATGATTTGGACTGTATCTGACAGAAATGGACCATTATTTACATATTAAATTGTTAATCTGATCGCAATCAGACATGGGCTGTGCATATTCAGCAAAGTAAATGTATGTGTATGTCAGAGAGAGAGAGAGGGAATGGAATGTTTGTGATTCTGTTTGAGGTGTGTGTACATACTCGTGCATGGGGAATATATACTTTACATTGTTACATGTCTGACAGCAGTGAACTAAACTACATTAATGTTAATATTAGTTATGTATGTATGTTTCAGACTATATCTGTCTGCCTCTGCATCTGTCTATTTGTGGTTATTTTTAAGTGTGTGTGTGTGTGTGTGTGTGTGTGTGTGTGTGTGTGTGTGTGTGTGTGTGTGTGTGTGTGTGTGTGTGCGTGAGCATGCTCGTATGTGTAGGCATTAAATAGTTTATATCTTATCTTTTAGATGTAAAATACTTCCTCAAACAGCAATTGCATATCCTACACCAACTTTAGTTGGAAGAACTATTTTACATCAGATATTAAAAAAGTGTAAATGATAACAGTAAAACAAATACAAAATAATTTAACAGCCTATTTTCTAAACAAAATAATGCCTTTGATGGTAAGCATTACAGGAAAATAATGAATGCTCCAGAGGTCAAAGGTCCTCTGCTGCTGGTAGTGGACCTCACAGCACCCCTTGGTGATGCATTATATCCATGTAATGCACACCTTGTCAGAAATTATTGCATGCTTACAACATTCTGAAAAAAAAAGGGTTTGCAATTATAGTGATGACTTGCAATTGTGTGAAATGCAGTAATGTTGACACTAATAAGTGAAAATTTAGTTGATCATTGGTTAAACTGTCAAACCCATATTTGAACGTGCAAATTCAACATTACATGGCCAGTTTTGACATCCGATGGCATGCTTCAAAGCACAAAAAACACCCTGTGATTTAAAAAGCAATTTAACAATGGGATCATTGACATTCTGTGTGGTACAGTAATTTTCTCAACATTATCAGGTTCATTCAGTTGTCCGACGATAATATGATGGTCACATTTATAACAGTAATCCTGGAAAAAGAGCTCTCAGGGTAACAACAAAAGAAAGTCTGTGAAACAAGTGCACTAATAAAATATCATAGATATCCATTTTTCCCTCCAACAAGAATACATATCACTCCTCAAAGGCTCAGTTAGAAAAGTCTAATGAAGCTTAAGTAAATAACAGTATTTCACAGCAATATTTAAAATAAATATGCAGTTAAACATATATAGTCATCACACAGATTCATAAACATATAATCATACCTATGTTTTTATCTTATGCACACACACACATGATGATTGATTATGCTGTGTAGAAAGCATCAGATTTGTATCATAAGAATGATCAAAATATGTTTGAAATGATAAACTGTTTTAGTGTGTTTCTCTTCTGGATTGGATAAAATGCTGAGAAGTTATTCAGAAAGACAGAAGACGTGAACTACTGTGAGTGAGATTGTCTGCGGGCTTATGCTAGAAATTCTGAACACTGTGGAAAGATGCTAAGAGAAGTAGATTAAAGAAATGTCTTTGTCTTCTCTGAGCTTGAAGACTGAGTAGCATGTACTAACTGTTTTGGTCTGAGCTTTTGAGTCCATACAGACATGCACTCACACTCTCTCTCTCTCGTGCGCACGCACACACACTTATATTATATAAGGAAATTTCATAAAACAAAAAATTCTGAATATAAAAATATTGATCTAGAAAGGTCAACACCCCAAAAAAATATTTTGCCATCCTCTCCACACACACACACACACACACACACACACACACACACACACACACACACACACACACACACACACACACACTGCAACTTACATATACCAACTCTGAGACTGCACAACAGGTGGGAAAGGGAAATTACCTCTCCCTGCTGTACAGCAATCTTGCACACAAAGATGCTGGCAAGAAATGCCAAGAAAACTAAGGAAAAGGAATGTTTGATATATAATTTTCACAAAAAGTACCTGCAGCCATATATATTTATTTATAGATAAGAAAACATATAGTTATTGATAGATATTGTATTGTATGCCATAGGGAAGAAGTACATTTCTAGCAAATTCTGAAGGAGAATAGGTCAGCTTTCTATATCAGATGATTCCTTATCATCCAAACTAAAGTTAGCAAATGAGTCTTTTTCCCTAAAACAGTGTAATATTCCCTTAGGTCTTTCTTCTTCCAGTACCTGTTCACTACTAACTTGTTCCTATTGTTCCATCACTGCTTTGTTCCTCAGTTAGCTGGCTACTTCCTCCACATTATCACATGAGGTTGCCTCCAGTTTTCAATGGATATTGGACTGCTGGCACTTAATACTTTTACGTAAACATCTCAACATTTTAGAGCAAGAATTCAGGACAATGGCTCAAAGTCAGGCACAGATTTTAAATATTGATCATATAAACTTTATTAACATAACGGGAGTTGCACTAGCATGCATTTTTGAAGGATATAAAGTCTGAAACTTGTATGTCTCATTATTTAATGATTTCAATCCTCACTTATTTGACAGAAAAGCACAATTCTTTTGAGGCCTAAACCAAAAAATATGAATCAAAAATTGTATGTTCTGTGAAATTCTGGATGGTTGAAAGATATGCTTTTAATAGACCACTTTCTGGGAAAGCATCATTTAGTTGAATAGTTATCACACAATCATCCATAGGTTATAAGCCTCTACCCAAGTCCTATCACATCAGTGTGCCAAACTGATGGTCACTGGTGATACTTTCACTGAGTGGAGCAACATAGCAAATTTGCTGACTTTCAAATTGAGCTCAAACTTTGCCCTATTAGCATAACCCCACCCACATCTTAACAGGGAGCATGTCCTGGAAACACTCACTAAGACCAAAAATACAGCCTCAGTGGGCCCTGACATTTTCCCAAGATGCATAAATAGCTGTAAACATGACCTATCAGGACCAGTTGAGTCACTTTTCAACTATAGCCTCAAAACAGGCTTTGTACCACAAGAATGGAGGACTGCAATGGTTAACCCATTTTACAAAGGTGGATCATTAACCATCCCCAGAAATTATAAAAGTTTTAGTCTGACTAGTCTAATATGCAAAGCCATGGATTAAATCATCATGGAGATGATCAACAAAAACATAAGCAATCTTCAGACACTGGACCCAACCCAATTTGGTTTTATTAAGGGAAGATCATGCCAGCTAAACCTGGTGGACTTCTTTAAGAAGGTCACCAAGACAATAGATGACAAGAAAATGGTGCATACCACCTACCTGCACATGGATAAGCCATTTGATACAATACTACACTCTTGTATAGTTGACAAACTTACCAATCTGGTCATAAACCCATACATAACTTGCTGGATTGCCAGCTGGCTTGCAGACAGGACCTAGGAAGTCAGGACTGGTGATACCACCTCAACTAACAGACTGGTCACCAGTGGGGTATGTCAGGGCTCCATGCTAGGGCCGTTCCTATTTGACATCTATTTCTCAGAAGTAAATGTAAATGTCAAGGGCCTTTGACTGACCAAGTTCACAGATGACTGCAAAATGGGAGCTAACATAGAATCTCCCAATGATAGAAATATCTTACAAGAATGTCTAACACAGACAAATGACTGATAACAAAGTCACAGACTAAAACACATTGCTAAGAAATACATTATAGTGCATTTTGGGAAAATTTCCATCCAGACTAATTTTTCTGTCAATAAAATAGTTGCCGTAATAACCACAGATCTGGGAACATATGTAGACAGTAATCTGGCATTTGAACAACATGTGGCCAAGGCAGTAAGAAAATAATTCTATGTCACCCAACTTATAAGTAAGGGCATGACATCCAGGTCCAAGGAAGTCATAGTGACACTTTATTTGTTCCCTATCAGACCCATCAGTGAGTATAATGCTCACTTCGGCATATACCTGACCAGACATATTAAATAGCTGGAACACCGACAAAGGTTCCTTACCAGGATAATCCAAGGTATAATCACATTGTCCTATAGAGACAGCCTTAAAGCCCTATCTGTTTGCTCTCACTCCTACAGGTAACTGAGAGGTGATCTATGCCTGGCATACAAGGCAACCTCATTTATAGCTCTGATGGATCTTTTGCACATCCACAAAATGAACAGCATCTGAGCCACTACATCCAAGGATTTTAATTTTGCTTGTGACATATATAAGTCATGTTGGCAAGACAGACATTGTCTCAGTGGCTCCCCACGGTCTGGTACAGGCTCCCCATCCATGTGAAGCAGAGTTCATCCCTAACCCAATTTTAAAGTAATCCTGATCAAGGGATGGGAAATTGGAAATTCACCTGATGTCTGGGTCCCATGTCTCTGATAGAGGCAAAGTCTGAGTCCCATGTCTCTGATAGACACAGGCAAGCAGTAATGCCCAAACTAACATCTCCCCACATAACCTGGAGAAACGTCCTAGCTAATATACCCCTCCTAATAAACTCCCATGATACTTAGGGAGACAATTGGGTTGGGTGCACCATTAGGCTTACAAAGGCCCTGGTATTTGTTAGTTTAGTATATAACAAAAAACTATGAACCTATAAATATCACCATGGCAGCCTGTCCTGCAGGAACCTCAAATTAATATCTCTTTTTTTTTTTGTTTTGTCTTTTTCTTTTTTTTTTCACATGTTTTTTATTGTTTTTTGTGAATACAAATGCAACAAGAAAAAAAAAATTAAACAACGTAACATGAAGATAACTATATACAGTGTCCACAACAGGTTTGCTTTCATTAAAATATTCACATTTAATCTAGCAGTTCAGGCCAGTTTATGTGTCACTCTTGAAGTTCTTGAGGTTATAGTTAGCCATTCTTTATTACATACAATTTTGGCCAATAAGATAAATTCCACAAAAGATATAATTTTTTTTATTTTTCCAATTTGAGGTAATTATTTTTCTTGCTATTGCAAGGATAGACCAGAGAAGGTGCACTTGTGTTCCCAGAATGTACGCTGGTATCGGTGCATTAAATAATAACATTGAGTCAGACACTTCACATTTATCTGACCACAGTGCTTTTGTAAAAGATTTAAATTCCAACCAGAATGAAGTTACAGTTTTACATTCTATAAACATATGTGCCGTGCCCAATCTGCACATAATGTTTCTTCACATTTCCAACATTTAGATATTTCACTTCCTGATATCAATGCTATTTTATGAGGAGTAAAAAAGCTTCTGTGAATGAACTTCCATGTGTAGATTCTCCAAACTGGAGATGACGTAGTGTTACTAATTGACTTAAGTATTAAGGTTTTCTCATTTTCTGAAAAATTAAATTTATTAAGTTTTTCTGCGTAGTTCCATAAGGAATCATCTTAGATTTGTAAGTCAGCTCATTAAGTCCTATATATTCTTGAGAATGAAAACCCACCATTACTAGATAATGTATTAATTTCGCAAAAGAGAGATAAAATCTTTGGTTTAGGTGTGGAATTCACTATTTGACATACTTTTAATTTATTTACTATATACTCTCTAAATGTTTGTATGCTTAACAAATAGTTTTAATTTATGTTGTATCTTGCTATAAGAGAAGTGGCCTCATATATAAAATTGGTATAGAGGAATTGATGCTAAAAAAATACTAACCCATTTCCTTTCATTTCTTTTATTTTTTTCATGTTAAAAGAGTCCAAGCATTTGTTTGTAAAAGCTATAGGAAACATTAAAAACATAGAGTTTCTCATCTTATAATCTTAGTACAATATTTGCTTAACATTTTTTGCTATGTAGTTAACAACAGGAGAAAAAAAAATATTTTTTGTTTGTATTATAACAAAGATTTTTTATGACTAAATAAATGTTTTCTGTTTCTGTAAAAATATCATTGTTTATTGTTGACATTCTATTAGCTACTAAGATTATTTTATGTAGGTTTTTCCAATTAGATGTATATTTATGATTTAGCCATTGACTTATAATATTGAGGATGGTTAATTCTGCATAAAGCTCTAAGTGTGGAAAATCTATTCCACCCTCTTTCCAACTTCTGTAGTGCCATGTTTGAGTAATTCTAGGCTTTTGTGCAAACCATAAAAAATTAACTAATAAGTAGTTAAGTTGTTTCATTAACTTTTGGAAGGAGATGCTATTATAGTTTAAAAAATGTACAGGGTTTTAGGTAAGATAATAATTTTAACTAATGCTAACCTTTCTACCATATTAAAGTACATTTTATTCCATTTGTTCAATTGCTCTTTAACAGTATTTATTAGACTTGTATAATTTATTTGCATAGTATCTTTCCAATTTGATTTTATATATACCCCTAAATACTTGAACATAGTGTTTGCCCAATTAAAGTTTTCATATTTTTCCAGTGTAGAGTTTATTTTTTTATTCAGTAAAATAGTTTTAGTTTTGTTATGATTAAAATTTAAGCCTGAAATCTTTTCAAAATTGTGCAGTGATTTTGTAATGTATTCTATTGAAGAATCTATATTTCCAATTGTTAGTAAGATATCATCAGCAAAAAGCTGTATTTTGGAATCATAGTTTGGGTTAATTGAAAAACTACTTATATTGTCATTAGTTCTGAAATAGTTAGCAAATGGCAACACTGATAGGGCAAATAATAAAGGCGATAATGGCAGCCCTGTTTGGTACCTTTTAATATTTTAAGTGGTCCTGATAGGCTCCAATTTTGATATATGATATGGAACTACTAGTATATAGTTTATTTAGCGGCTTTATAAAATCAGGGGAAAAATTATACATTTCTAATACTTTAAATAAATATGACCAATTTATAGAATCAAAAGCCTTATCTAAATCTAAACTGATAATTGACAATTCCTTTTTTTTCTTATTTGCATATTCCATTAAGGTTAAAAGTCTAACGACATTATCTTGGACTTTTCTGTGTAGAATAAACCCTGTTTGATCATCTGCTATTAAATTTGGCATGAAGGGATTTAATCTGTTGGCTAAAATTGATGTGAATATTTTATAGTCCACATTTAGTAGAAAGATAGGGTGATAAGAAGTCACTAGCTTGGTATCTTTGTCATGCTTTAGGATAGGAGATATGGCATATTTCTATGAAGGAAAAAAGTTGTCATTCTCTCTGAATTCTTCAAAGGCTTCAATTAAAATCATAAAAGTATCATCTGGGAGTATTTTGTATATTTCTCCTATTAGTCCATCAAGACTTGGAGCCTTGTTATTTTTAATGTTTTGTATTCTTTCATTAAGTTCCTTTAATGATATTGATTTAAAAACTTTAGTATGTTGTTCCTTTGTTAGTTTTTTGTTTATGTTATCTTTCAAGAACTTGTCTTTTAGAGTATTGTCAATATTACTTAGATTGGTGTTATTCACTTTTTTATAATGTGTTCTAAAGACCTCTATTATTTCTTTTTAAATCAGTTATATGTTTAGGTTTATTCTTGTAATTAACTATGATTTCCTTAATATGATTAGTGTTTGTCAAGCATTTAGATTTAACTGCTAACCTGTGCATGCTTTTAGGGTTAGTAGTGTACATTTGTAACTTTAATCTTTCCAAATTTATTGCTACCTTATGGTTCAAGTTTTCTGTGTATTTAAAATTTAGTTGTTTCAGTTGTGAAATTTTAGTTATGTCCCTAGTGTTTAGGTTCTTTTTCAATGCATCAAATATTCTTATTAACTCCTTATCCCATTCTTTCCTTTTGTTTAAAAAACAACTCTTAATTTTACCAAATAAATATGATTTTAATGCATCCCAAAGGATAATTCTAGAAGTCTCATTATTGTCAAAGGAAAATATACTTTAAAAATGATCAATACACGGTAGGTTCAGGTTAAGACACTTTAATCTTGCAGCAAGGAGACAAAAACGTGCTAATACAGAGTTTGTCTAACTAGAATCAGGAAATACCAGCATTTTTATACATTTTCTAATAAGACCTTGCCTACCAAGCTGACGTAGCAAATCACAAGTTTTAACATCATCATCATTACATAGCAGTTGTTTTCATGCTGTTCTGCTTGTACCATCAGTTTTTGTGAGAAACTTCCTAAGAAAAACAACGTGGCCTTGGCTACCACTGGTTAGATATATGCAATGTTACCATTCAAGGTACTACGGCTAATTTGAGCACAAAGCAAGTATAGATTGCAGTTCATTTCTCCAACAGTTCTTTGTCTGTCTTTATCCCTTCCTTCTGCAGCTGTGCATGTTCTCATACCACGAACAGAGCTAATTGTTCAAAATCATAACATTATAGAATATAGCATTGTTCATTCATTGCTTCCTGGCCTAGCAGATAATCACCTGTTTTTCAAGTACATTTCCAAAAGGCATAAACATGAATTTTGCTGTGCTAGCAGTCACTAGGTCAGAGGGCATTTTGCAAGTTTCAGAAAGCACACTGCAGTTTCAAAAGCATCTTGTTAACTCTTTTAGTTTCTAATTAGCATTAAGCACACACATTAATACATATTTTTCTAACATTTCCCTCCTGTTAATACTTTTTAATTCTATTTTCAAAAGCATAAACAGTTTGCTTCTTCTCCTTACCTCTTCCATTCAGGATTTACAGTTAAGAGAATCATTCAGTTTAAACTTATGAAAGTGTTTCACTTTTTAACAACTCTTCAATTTCAGTACTTTGATACAAAGTCTCAGAAACTAACATGTCTATAAAATCTTTGATTAGCTTCTTCATGCAGGGAATACCACAACAAATGCATGCTCCTAATAGGAGTAATCCCACACAAATGTCATTCAGGATGTTCATTAGGATGGAACCCCACCCCCCAAACAAATTCTGGAAAAAGTCCATCAGAGGGTTTGGGCCTGGTTTGGTCATGGTCGACACTTGATGGATCACCTCAAGATGGTCGTTTATCTTGTGCTGGTTGTCAGGAATATATGAACAGCATTTTTCTTTATTAAAGCGCATGTACCACCTCTCGCCGCTAGGGTGAAGTCGAGAGCCATGCTGTTCTGAAGCACCACAGTTCTCATAGCATTCAGTTCATCAGTCACTAATTCGAGAGCAGAAAAAGTTGCATTGCTCATAACTTTGAGAAGTTTAGACAGTTTTCTCAGGTCCCAAATCGATTTCACTGTGCTATATGCAGGGGCTATGCCTGCCCACGATATAATGGTGTCACTCAAGTCCATGTGTGCCAGTTTATCTTTGTTTTTCATGGAGTTATGGTTTCTCCACCCTGCTTTGATTCATCCCACTGGATTCTCGGGTCTCTTGATTTGACTTCTAGGTTTACTGCTGAACTCTCTGACATTCCGAATTTTTCCCTGAGGCAAAGCTGCAGCGTGTCATATGGCCGGAACCAGGTAACCCAAAAAACAACTGCCGGACCAATTCTCAGGTAGCCATTTATATGCCTTTTTCCCACAAACAAAATAACAATTTTCTACTTTAGTATTGATATAAGTTTGCCCTGCATGAAACATTTTCTTATCAATAATAGAAAGCTGCTTTAAAAGAACAGGATTATGTTGTATTTCACTAACACTTTTATGCATCTTTTTGAAATATGCATCATAGTTTGTATCACAAATAGTTTTCGTCTTACTGGCCTTAATATAACATTTATAAGAAACAGTCACATTGCAATTGCTCCAACCCACCTGAATAGTGTAATTTTTATAAAAACATACAATCCTTTTTGTGTAACAGGTAGGTACAATGCTATTTTGTCTTGTGATTTCACAGGTGTAGTATCAAAAATCAGGTTTTCCCAGGTCTCATTGAACCCTAGGGGGACAGCAGTCATCAATAATCCCCTGTATGCTGTTGGTATAGCTGTGCAAATCCAGCAGTTTGAAATATTAAAAGTCTCAGCATACACATATTTAATTGCTTGGTAAGTGTTAAAGTTTGGATGCCAGTCTATGAGTAATGCATCACGTTTGTTCAGTTCAACTCGTGTGGCTGGGAAAAGGAAAGGCCACAGCAAAAAGATTGTTGTTATCAGTATAGCTATCAGAATAATCATGCAAATTTTCTGAGGTTGTTCTGCATTTCTGTTTACTCAATACCTGGTCATTTTGTTCTCGTTGTACAACAGTAACAAAGTTTTTGTCCAGTTCAAAGTTCTTAACCAATTTACAGTGTGTCAGATGAATCCAGGACGCTCGCTCTGCGATCTTGACTGCAGTGGGTGTTGACAGTAGCACCTGGTACGGTCCTTCCCACTTTGGAAAACTCCAATTCTTTTTCTTCACAACTTTCACCTAGACCCACGTGCCTGGGACTATTGATACTTCCGATGGTCTGGCTTGTTCTTTATCTGAAACAGAATTTAACTGCAAAAGTTTGTTATTCAAAAATCGCCTCATATACTCTGCAAGTGAATTGTCAGCCTCCTGGTCTGCAGGCATGAGAGGTTTCCACTGATGTGTATAATATGCCCTTCCAAACAGAATTTCAAAAGGAGTTAACCCTTTTACATTAAAATAGTTCTCATACTCAACAGTGCCAGAGGTAGACAGTGCACCCAGTTCTTTTGTGTCTCACTAATCAATTTTCTGAGCTTATTTTTCAAAATTCCATTGTGCCTCTCTACTAATCCTGCAGATTGAGGGTGGTATGCACATTGGTTTTTCAGAGAAATCCCAAAGTAATGGCTTAATTGTTGTATAGTTTGATTTACAAAGTGTGTGCCATTGTCAATATAAATCTTTTCCGGTATGCCATATCTAGGAATAATTTCTTTAACGAGGACTTTTTCAACAGTAGCTGCATCTGGATTTTTAGTTGGAAAAGCTTCCACCCATTTGGAAAACATATTTATAATGACAAGGCAGTACTTCTTATTTTCGCATTTGTTTAGCTCTATAAAATCCATACAGATAGTATGGAACGGATACAGTGGTGTAGGGAAACTCCCTTGCTTAGGTTTCAATGCCCCTTGTGCATGATGCTTGTTGCAAACATGGCATGCTGCACAAAAATTTTTTGTGTAGTTTGTAAATCCATACGTTGTAAACACTCGATTCACTAACTGTACCATCTCCCCTGTTGAGACATGGCACTGCCCATGGCTAAACAAAGCTGCATATCTAAACAAGTTAGATGATAAAATCGGTTTCCTCTCTTTGGAGATGTACAGCCCTTTCTCAAGAATTGCTCCTCATTTTATCCATTTTTGTTTTTCTACATTTGTAGTAAGTGTCTGCATTGTTTTTAACATTTCTAAGTCTAAAATCTCAGATGGTTGTAATTCCTCACTCAAAAGAAATACTTCTGAAGCTGAAGCTGCTTGTTTTGCAGCTGTATCAGCCCTCGCATTACCTTTTGAAATCCTATCCTGTTGTTTGGTATGAGCTACGCATTTGCATATAGCTACTTTCTGAGGTAACTGAATAGAGTCTAACAAATCTAAAATAAATTGTGCATGATTAATTGGTTTACCAGTAGATGTTATCATTCCTCTATTTTTCCACTGCTGTGCAAAAACATGTACAATAGAAAAAGCATACTGGCTGTCAGTAAAAATGTTCACTTGTTTACCCTTTGCCAAGGTACATGCCCTTGTTAAAGCAATCAATTCTGCTGCTTGTGCAGGCAACTTGTGCGGTAAAGACTTTGCTTCTAAAATATCAATATCAGAAACTACTGCATACCCCACTAGATTCTGTCCTGTAGGACCCCTCCTATACGAGCCATCCACATAGTATGTCACCTCGGCATCATCCAAGGGAACATCCATGAGATCTTTTCTAGGTAGTGTCTTTTGCTCAATCTCCTGTAGGCAGCAGTGTGGTTTGCCATCTGCAGGGGTTGGGAGCAAGGGTGATGGATTCAAAGTTGTGCATCATTCAATTGTCATATGAGGTTGGCTCAACAGTATAGTCATACAGGAAAGATGTCTAGCAGTTGAAAGATATGCTACTTTTTCTTGCAGTAAAATAATCGCAACTGCATGAGGCACTCTCAATGTGAGAGGGTGGAATAACACTACTGAGGCTGAAGCCTGCACTGCCATTGCAGCTGTAACTACTGCTTGTACACAGTGGGGCAGGGATCACGCCACTGGGTCTAGCTGTGATGAATAGTAAGCTATGGGGCATTGTTTGTCCCCATGCTGTTGTGTTAACACTGATGTCATATAACCCTGCTTACAATCTACAGTTTGGAAAAATCATTTATGATAGTTTGGTAATCCTAAAACTAATGAGGATGCTATCAGTTGTTTCAATTTGCAGAAAGATGATTCTGCTTCTGGTGTCCACTGTAATAAATCTTGTGCTGCCATAGGTTTTTTGAATATCAAGTTGGTCAGTGGAGCAGATTCCAAGGCATAGTTTGGAATCCAACTCCGACAAAAATTAGTAGTACATAGGAAGGACATAATTTCCTTCTTGGTAGTTGGTTTAGGTGCTTGTAATATTGCTGTTTTTCTGTCTTCATCTAATATTCTGCCCTCTTTGGATATTACATATCCCAGGTATTTGACCTGTTTTTTCCAAAGTTGCAGTTTGTTTTTGTTTACCTTGTGTCCTTGAGTAGCTAAAAATTGTAGTAATGCTATGGTATCCTCTCTGCATTCTTGCTGGGTGGGGGCTGCCAGCAGAATGTCGTCTACATAAAGTAAAATCTGGCTGCCTTTCGGTGGGATAAATCCCGCCAGGTTACTTGCCATTTCCTGTGCGAATATTGTGGGACTCTCGTAATATCCCTGTGGTAGTCATGTATATGTATACCTTTTCCCCTGAAATGTAAATGCAAACCAATGTTGACTGTCAGGGTGTATCGGTATTGAGAAAAATGCATTGCTGATATCTACCACAGAAAAATATTTTTTTTGAGGTTTCAAATCATTTAATAAGGTATGTGGATCTGGCACCGTAGGTGCCCTGGGTATAACTGCATCATTTACAGCTTGTAAATCTTGGACCATACGCCATTCTCCATTTGCTTTCCTAACAGGAATTAAGGGTGTATTACATGGTGAATCAGGAGATTCTATCAATACTCCTTCCTTACGTAAGGCTGCTATTATAGGTTTGATTCCTATTTCTGCATCCTTTCTCAAGGGATACTGTCTCTTTTGAGGTCTAAATGCTGATTTTGGCATGATAGTAACTGGTCCTGCTGTACAAATAAGTCCTACATCTGATTTTCCTGTTGACCAGAGAGTCTCTGGTATGCCTCGTAAGGCTTTTTCTTCTTCTAGTAAGAGTGCTACTCAGCTGTCCTCACTTGCCTGCAAGTGTACAGCTGGGTGTGTTTGTGTTATCCAATTCAGCTTCTGCTTTTTTGCTCCCTGTTCGGAAAGTTCTAACTCTGTCTGTTTTTCCCACCTTGTGACTTTTTCTCCTAGGTCTGCCCACTTCACATTTTTATCTTTAGTCAAACTCACATGTGGTAATCGATTAGACTTGTAAAGTGCTAGGAATTCCTGGGGCAATGAACAGCTTACTACACTGTTTCCTTCTGTGTCCCAGTATAGATTTCATAATACTAATCTGTTAGCATGATTTCTAAATAGTTCTTGCTCATATTCTTTATTAGGTCCTGGTTTGCTACAGTAATATAGAGTGCAATGCAACAAATGCTGTTTATCAGTGTCAAGGGAGGGGGATTTACTGATGGCTATGTTCATCAGTTCGGTTACTGCCCCTGGACCAGTCGTAACCAAGTCCTGGCTGTACCAATAAAATGTTTCACCCTTTGGTCGCACTACAAAAGTATCCATTTGTCGCTGTGCTTCCATACGCTGCATAGTTGGTACTACTGCTATGCCAAATATCTGCATTAGGTCTTTGCCCAAAAGATTTACTGGGCATTTTGCAGAAACAACAATTTTGCTTTTCTGGGTCATCCCTGAAACAGGGTCAGTTATTGCTATGTTGTGGGAGAGTGGCTCCCGATACAGCTGTCCATTAGCTGCTTTCACTAATATGTAATCAAGTGATTCTGAATTTTCTGGTAGTTTGGAAGGATGTATCAGGGTCCGTGAAGCCCCTGTGTCACACAGGAATTTAACTTCCCTCCCCTCTACCAGAAGTGTAACTTCCGGTTTTGTGTCTGCTAAGTAGAGCTCTAGGCTCAATAATGCCAAGTCTAAAATTTCATTTTCTTCATTATCTGTGATTTCATGCACATTCTCTATTTCTTCTATCACATCCTCTACTCCTTCTATCACATTTGCACTTGTCTTTTCTTGTTTATTCTTTTCCAGTGATTTTTGACTATCATATAGTCAGTCCTCACCTTCCTTGTCTTCTGTGGTTACCTTTTTATTTTGCCTGCAATCCCTTGCTAAATGTCCCTTTTTTCCGCATTTAAAACATTCACCCCTTTTCTTTCTCTCTTCAAAGTCCTCTGATCGTTTACCAGATTGTTTGTTTCCCTTGGCATTTTTTTTTACCCTTCTTCCCGGTCTGTACTACAAAGAATTCTGATCCGTCTTCTACTGCAAATACTTGAGTTTTCTTTTTATTTTTGCTATTAAAATGCTTTTTGGCATGTCTTGCATATTCAAGTAATGACTGTAATCTACTTGTACGATGATCTACCATGTGCTTTGTAATAAAGCTGCTAATGGGTGCAATACTGCCTTTCAAAAATGCATTCTATAGCTGCTGCTCATATGGGGAATCATGTGTTTGGTCTTCAGGTACCTGCATTCCACAATGGTTATTAAAACACTTTAATAATCTGGCATAATATCTATCAACAGTTTCACCTTCTTGTTGTATGCATTGATTAATGCAAGTCCAGTCAGCCCTAGGCTTCCATTTTTCAGAGATCGGTCTGTCAGACCTTTCACTCTATTATCCAGTTCTGCGTTACTATGTGGGAGTGGCCTAAGTTCTGCGTCACGGGGATTCCAGTTGCCACTGATTATGTGCCAATCTGGACCCACGATTTGTCTGACTACTTTCTCTACTTCCTTTCCATTCAAATGATAACTTAACCTCATGCTCTGTAAGTCTTCTAAGAATTTTCTAAAATTAACTTTTGGATGGGGAATTCCCTCTGTGGCTTTCCGGATGTCTTCGGTGTCCACGGTCTATATACTAGAAGAGTTGGGTCCTGTCCTGCCTGTTCTGCCTGTGGATTTGGTACTTCTATGAGTGGACATATCTCTTCTTCACTCATAGCTTGTGAATTTTTACTTATTTCATACAATTCAATATCCCCTCTTAAGTTGCGTGTTTGAGACCTGGTCTCGATAGGATCTCTGACAAACGGTTTTGGTTTTGCAGGAACAGCTGGATATAGCGGAGGTGGATCAGCTTGTCCACTCACTTCATATTCTGGTAAGGGAAGCGGAGGGGGCAGAGGGGCTGTTGCTATTACCAAGTTATTGTCTTCTTTATCTAAAAACATTGCTTTTGAATTTTTAATCTTTTGTTCCCTGTGGTTTGCTTCCTCAAGCCACCTGTGTGCCTGAGGGACTCCTAATTGACGTTGCTTTTTTAGTTGACCTTTCGGGTCTGTTTTAAGTTGTTTGACAAGTTTGATAAGTGAAGGTTTATCTAAATTACCATCAAATTTGTATTTATTAACCCATTTTGTATAGTACCTAACATTGTCGGCACGCTGTAATTGCATATATTTCCCGTCTTCGGTTAAGGGCGGATCTCGGGAACTTTTTGTGCACTGATTTCCCATGTTGTCTTAGCTAAGTTAGAAATTGTTACGTAACCCTTTTTATCACGTGGTACCACGATTTACACTTCTTCACAGTTTATCTAGAATAACTGCCTACCTATTCTGTTTCCCTGATCTATGACAAGACAGTAATCTTTTTTGTCCCTGATCTGCACTTGCAAATCTCCCTGACAAAAACAAAAATACTGTAACAAGTCCCTGATCTAAAACAGAAAAAAGGTAAATTCCTCCTTACCTGAGCCTTCGTGTTTGATCCCACTGGAACTGTTGACTCGTCCTCCAATCGCAGATCAGAAACAGTGGCTGGCCTCTTTTGAACGACAATTCAGTCGGAGGTCTTTTCAAAGCAGAAGAACCGATGTGGCTTCTTCCCCATACGGTTTCATGCCACCGGGCCCATCTGACCTGAACTATAGCGAGAGATATTTCCGGCTCGAAGGACCAATCTGTCAAAGGAAAAATATACTTTAAAAATGATCAATACACGGTAGGTTCAGGTTAAGGCACTTTAATCTTGCAGCAAGGAGACAAAAACGTGCTGATACAGAGTTTATCTAACTAGAATCAGGAAATACCAGCATTTTTATACATTTTCTAATAAGACATTGCCTACCAAGCTGACGTAGCAAATCACAAGTTTTAACATCATCATTACATAACAGTTGTTTTCATGCTTTTCTGCTTGTACCATCAATTTTTGTGAGAAACTTCCTAAGAAAAACAACGTAGCCTTGGCTACCACCGGTTAGATATATGCAATGTTACCATTCAAGGTACTACTGCTAATTTGAGCACAAAGCAAGTATAGATTGCAGTTCATTTCTCCAACAGTTCTTTGTCTGTCTTTATCTCTTCCTTCTGCAGCTGTGCACGTTCTCATACCACAAACAGAGCTAATTGTTCAAAATCATAACATTATAGAATATAGCATTGTTCATTCATTGCTTCCTGGCCTAGCAGATAATCATCTGTTTTTCAAGTACATTTCCAAAAGGCATAAACATGAATTTTGCTGTGCTAGCAGTTACTAGGTCAGATGGCATTTTGCAAGTTTCAGAAAGCACACTGCAGTTTCAAAAGCATCTTTTAGTCTCATATAAAACTAAGCTGTATGTAAAATAGTGTATATAAAATAGAATGAAAAACGTGTTAACTCTTTTAGTTTCTAATTAGCATTAAGCACACACATTGATGCATATTTTTCTAACAATTATCATTAACATCTAGAAATGATTTTATTTCTTTTAACAGCCATTCTCTAAAATCTTTTAGTTTAGTAGTGTAAGCAGGTAGTCTCTGCCACAAAATCAGATCTCTTGGTGTTATATTCACTTTAAAGAAAATAGCATTATGGTCAGATAGCAGGCAAGAGCTAATTAAAACATCTTGTATTTTAGATATCAGACTATCAGTCACAAATATCTTATCTATAGTTGTTTGCATATCGAACCTATATGAATAATGTGTATATTTAAGGGAATCCAATTCTTTTATATCTTAAATGTCTCTCATATTTGAAGTGCTTATAATTTTTTTTTAGCTTTTTAGCTGAAGCAGGCATTTTAAAAACACCAGTTTTGGTAGTATCATTCTTAGACAGGATGCAATTAAAGTCTCCTGCACATATGAGTTCTCCTTTAGCTTTAATTGAAACTAATTCTAAGTATTTATTTGCTGTTTCAGCTCTGATACCAGGTATCCAATATATGTTAACTAATGTGATATATTTTGTATTTATTTCCAATTTTATCATGCTCAACATACCATTTTTGTCTGAATATGAATCAATAATTTTTAGTACTGGTAATTGGTCTGGTAGTGAGATTCTGTAAGTATTGAGTATCCATTGAAAGACATTCTGTTTAAGTCTTTTTCTATTATATGAGTTTCTTGTATAAAAGCAACATACACTTTGTAAGTTTTTAAGTACTTACTTAAACTTCCTCTCTTTATAGTACTGTTAAGGCCATTGAAATGAAGTGCAACACATTTATACAAAGACATATTTATAGACATGTTTTTGTGTTATGAGATCTGTATTGGACAAGAATGTAACTTTAAATATAACTAATGTATATTTGAAACTATATACATCCCAAACATGGAATATAATACTCCTGGTTTGATGAACAAGTCATCAAATACACCTTCTTCCATCTTACAATCTTTAGCCTAAATCAGTCTAATGCTTCTACCTTAATTTGGCCAATAGTACACTATATAACAGTAAATAGCATCTCTCCTAATATGTATAAAATAAGCCGTCTATCTGCTTTAATATCATTAAATTGAATAATGATTATCTCTCATAGACAACTATGAGTATAAAGTATGATAGTTATCTGCAACATCATAAGACCACTCTGTTTTAAAAAGTGAAGATTTTAAATCTCTAGGTAGTATAACATTCATTACTTATTATTACTAATAGGATGAACAAAACTTTGTGTATACTGGTTATTTCCGAGAACTATGTAACATATTTATATCAAACCAGCTAACATTGTTATTTCAGCTGATAAAATGTTCTTATAATAGAGTGTAGTAAACATAATGACCTCCTTATTTTAACTAAACTAGTGTGAATGTTATTTATTTGCTAAGGAACAATAGAAGAAAAAATTGTTAAAGTCAACAATATTGAACATATTATTGAAATAAAGCATTTATAAGGATCCGACAAAACACTTCTAATAACTTTGATCCTTTTCATCTCACACCATTCATTTGTATGAGGCTTATTTTGAGTTTCTCCCATCACATCTCTTCATTTTATATATATCAAAGAGTTTGCACTACATATCTGGTATATGAGCTAAGCCATTGAGTAACTCCTGCTTCTTCTCATTCCTTTTTCTTTCCCCCAGAAAGAGAGAAAACAAAGTGTAGGTTCTATAATCTGAATTTACATAGCAGATTCTATAATATGAATTTACATATTACCATACATCCATTAGGTTTGAATATGTTTAGCTAAAACACTGCTTACATACATTTCTAAACATATAAATGCTTACTTATGTTTATTGCAAGCGATTGTATATATTTGTAAACATTATGCACTACAATCATTCCATATACTGCTAGTAGCTTAATTCCAATCTGTCATGCTAGCTCTCAACCTTTGTGAACTTGTATTCTACTATATGCATCAATGTCATTATTTAAACCTGTATGTCCCTTAATCAGAATGGCCTTTTTCATATTTTTCCTTCTTTCCCCTTTTTATTTTTTTTTACTTTTTTTGTTGTTAAAGCAGTATTACATTTTCTTGCTTGAATCTTTATCTGCTTGTTTTCTTAGGGTTTTACAATTCTAATGTCAAAATTTGTTCATACAGCATTGCTTATTACCACATATCTATGAGACTTATTTATATTTAACTAAAACATTGCTTACATACATTTCCAGTCTTATAAATATATTGCTATATTTGAATAAATGGCAGTATGCATTTGTAAACCCTATATACAGCATCCTTTTTCTTTATCAGTAACCTAACAAGTTTACCACAACAATTTTGCTATTAGTAATCCGATCATACAAAATATATATTTAGGATGACCTTCTTTAAACATTCTGCTAAGATTAATATTATATATTCTTTTCTATACCTTTAAATTTTCATTTTCTTAGTGGAGTTACCTTTCTGGTGCTTGAATTTATCTATTCCACCTTCCTTTGAGTTGCGACTGCAGGGATCCTCCATCTTTTCCCATTGTGTATTGTCATAAAGCAGAGACGAGAGTTCAGAGGTCACACTACTGGCTTCTCCATGCTGTGCTTCAAGAAACAGTTATTGCATGTGAAGAAAAACATCAATGCTGCACTCAAGACTCAAATATAGTGAAGCTTTTTTTTTAAATTCTGGTGGCAAGGAAAGTCTTGAGAGCAGCACTAACCAAGTCGTTATACACAAAGGAAAGCAGAATACTGTAATGTGAAAAAACATTGTGATGATGGCAGAAAAGACAAACCAAAAAGCTATCATGTTAGATGCAACAAATATAAGTATTCCGACACCGTCAAATGTGCCTATAGAGACACCACTAAACCACCATGGTTTTTAAAACATAAAAAATCAAATATTAACATGAGCCACATTGATTTCTTTACATTTTAACTCCAGCCGTCTAGTATAACAAAATCAACTTAATGTATTTGTTGACAACAGCACCCCCTCCTTCTCAACCCAATGCACATAAGGCTACTATTTAGAATATACACAGTGTTACTTTCTCCAGTAGAATATTGTGCACAGCATATACCATCCTAGTAGTTCCAACATTGAATTTTTGCATGTTCAGATATACCACTAAAGGGGAACTTTGTAACTGGATCGTTACATGCTATATCTAAGGTAGTTAAAGGCACTATGAGGGTACATAAGTAAACTTTTATCATTACTTCATTGCAGTAAAGTTAACTATGTTCCTAATTAAGCATTGAGAGATTAGATGCAGTTTAAGTCACCTTAATTATATTATATGAATTTAAAATTTTATTTATTTTTATTTATTTATTGACATTTGTTAACCGGGTTAGTCCAACTGGGCTTGGGACCCTTTTTCAGTGCAGACCCGACGAGAAAAGCTCCTTTAAACACAGCAATTTACAATAGAAGTTATACAATCACTAAGTAGGTCTTTTACATGCACAGTTTACACTAACATAATATTACTTAAAGAAAGGTTATACAATGTTGAATATGAACAAAATTGATATAACAATGGATATGTTAGACAAATCAAAAGAAGAAATTTAAAAGGCAGTAAACCTGCATTATATTACAGGGTAGCAGTGTAATTACATATTTACATATTTACATTACTGGTTTGTTTCGTCAGTGCAGGTATCGGAGATTTGGGGAGGAAAAAAACTGGCATGATTTGATCAAATCAGTTAAAAAAAAGGGGTGTAATGACATAGTGGATATGGAAAAATTATCAGGTTGGGGCTTGGCATAGACAGATTTTAGATTTTAGTAGGTGAGATTTGAGATTTTCTTTGAAATGGGATGGGTGAATGATGGAACAGATGTCCCTGGAAAGTTTGTTCCAGGCTTGGGCAATGGAGGATTTGTAGAGGTATTTGCCGATAGTTTTTTTGGGTTGGTGGGTTTGTAGTAGTAGCTGGTTAGAGGTACGAAGAGTACGAGGAGGAGAACAGATTGAGATGAGAGAAGAGAGAGCAGGGCAGGATGATGGTTTGTAGAGAAGGCAGTGCAGCAGAAGTTGAGATAGCTGCAATAAGTGGGGGAATTCGAGCCAGTGTAGAGAGTTAAGGGATAAGCAGTGGCGTGCATTATATGGCGAGTTAGTGAAAAATCTAGCTATCTTATGGTAAGTTTGTTGAAGTTTGTTTAAGGTAGTAGTTTGGATATGGGTAAATATAGGGGCAGCATAAAGAAGGGAGGGAAGGAGTAAAGCTTGGGCAAGGGACAGTCTAGCATTGGGTGTTGGGTATCTTGTGTTTTGATAGAAGAGACCTAGTTTCTGGTGAGTCTTTTTTATACTGTGCAGTAAGTGTGTATTAAACTTCAGTTCGTCATCGATGATGACTCCTAGAAGTTTAGTTTGAGTATCAGTTTTGATAGTAGTGTTATCTGAGGAAGTGATAGTAAAGGTGGATTTGTGGTAAGAGAGAGTGGGGAAGAAAGAGTAAAACTTTGGTCTTTTTGGCGTTGAGGATCAGTAGGTTATTGGTTAGCCACTGTTCAGTAGAGGAAGGTCTGTTGGGTAAGAGTATGAAGTTTGGAGATGCTGTCAGAGATACAGATGAGGGTAGAATCATCAGCATATTGGAAGAGGGACAATTGTTTACAAGATTTTTGGAGGTCATTAGTAAAGATGTTAAAGAGGAGGGGTCCCAAGATGGTGCCCTGGGGAACTCCTGTTGGGACAGGTATAAAAGGAGAGGTGGAAGAGAGCCATCTTACTGATTGTTTCCTACAAGTTAAGTAGCTAGAGAACCAGGTGAGGGAGGAGGTACATAGGTTAAGATTAGCAAGTTTAGATAGCAGTAGGGGATGGGAGACTGTATCAAAGGCTTTGGAGAGGTCAAGGAAGAGGCAGGATAGGAGTTTATTTTCATCCAGGGCCTCTGCAATGGTATGGGTAAAGGATAGTACTGCAGTAGTTGTGCTGTGGTGGGGACGAAAACCATGTTGGGTGGGGGTGAGGAGATTATGTTGGAGCAGGTAGTTGAGTAGTTGAGAGTGGACACATTTTTCAAGAATCTTCGAGAGGGGGGATAGGATGGATATGAGTCAGTAGTTAGAAGGGTCAGTAGAATTGCCGCCTTTGTGCAGAGGAATGGTCTAAAAGGATTTCCAGAGAGTGGGAACAGTAGATTCTTGTATAGATCTGTTGATTAATATGGACACTGGATAGGCTATGGTGTCTGCAGCTAGTTTGAGGAAGGTAGGTGGTAGGTTATCTGTGGAGGAAGAGCATGGTTTGAGTTTATAGAGAAGAGATCTCATACAGGAGGTGGAGACAGGATGTAGAGAGAAAGGGGAATTGTCAGGTAGGTTGGGTGGGGTAGACAGGGGAGTAGTCTTACAGTTTGGGATGAGTGACTGAATGGTATTGATAAAGTGATTGTTAAGAAGGGTAGCTGTGTCTAGAGGGCATGTTTTGGGGAAGGGGCTGGGTGTTGAGGGACAGCCTGGGGACAAAATTCTGTTAATTGTAGTCCAGAATTTCTGAGGGTTTGATTTGTAAGTAAGTTGGCCAGAGTGTAGAAGGACTTTTTATCTGCATTGGTATGTTTCTTAGTAAGGTTTCTGAGGTGCTTATAGTGGTGAAGGAGGGATAAGTCTTTGATTTTGGTCCAGGCTTTCTCTCTGTTGAGCATGAGGGACTTAGTTTGTTTGGAGAGCCATGGGGCATGATTGGATTTTATTTGAATCCTTCTAGAAGGAGCAAGGGAGTTAAGGGTATTCAGGAGGATGCTATTAAAACTGCTAACTACATCATCTATTGGGATATTTTTTAGGAAGGACCAGTCAGTGGAAGATAGATTTGAGTTGAATTGTGTTAGATTAAAATTGGTCAGTGTACGGCAGTCACGATATAGATGAGGTTAGGGGGGGTGGGTGGTAAATCTGAGGACAGAGGTGGGGAGGTGATCACTAAGTTGGTCTGGCAGAGTAGTAGGGTTGTGGTAAAGGTGGGGGGAGTTGGTAAGTATCCAGTCTATTATGGAGCTAGAAGATGTATTTCTATGGAGTCGGGTGGGGGAGGATATGAGTTGATGGAAACCGTGTAAGTTAATACTATTTTGTGGAGAGTCAGTTTTCAGTTTGGACCAGTCTAAACTGACATCTCCTATGATGAGGGTCTCATAAGTTGTTTTGGGAAAACCAGGACAGTATGTATTCAAGAGTGTTTAGATTGTTTCCAGGAGGGATATAGATGGAAGCAATAGCTATTTTCTTGTGAGGGTTGAGGTGGCAGTTGAGTATTATAAGTTCTGCTGGGTGAAAGTTGGGGACTGTTGTGGGGAGTGGTGATTGATTGAGGCTGTTGGAATGGGGGATGGCGACTCCACCACCTTTTTTTGGGTATCTATCTGAGCGATATATGTTATAGCCTGGTGGGAGAATTTCATTATTGGGGATGTGTGGTTTAAGCCAGGTTTCAGATAGTGTGAGGGGTTGTATGGGCTATCCATTTTATAAAAGAAAGAGAAATTGAGAAAAAAAAGAGACTATCCCATTTACCTTGAGGTTTGTTTGTTTGTTTCATAACACTTACATGACATCTGTCAGCTGGGTAGTGTTGTAGATGAAACTTATTTAATTTATTTCCCTTTTAATTTTTTATTTCTTTTATCAATTGTGGATAGTTTACCATTAACAGCATGTCTTTTCAAACTCGGTAGTGTAATATCCATATCTTCTATCCAACAGTTTGCTTTTCTTGACAAAGTCTGTTGTGTCTTCAAGGTTGTTAAATATTTTTTGACCATCCAGGAGGGTAATCTTGATTCTTGCAGGGAATAAGATCTGAGCTTTTATAGCAGGCTTTTTCAAATTTTTGTTAAGATGGGCACATTCTTTTCTTTTTGTTATTGTAGTGGAAGTGTAGTCATTATCAGACCTTATATTTTTTCTATTGACTTATTGGATTACCCGACCAAGCTGTTCTCAGTGCTAAGTCTTTGTCCTGTGTTGATAAAAACTTTACTATAATAGATCTCACTGTAGCTGGATTTTTGGAGAGAGATGAATTGGATAGAGACCTATGAGCCCTCTCAATCCCAAATGAGAAGGACTCAGGAAGATTCAATATTTTAGACAGCCATTCATTTAAAAACAAGAGCATATTACTTCCTTCCATCTTTTCTGGTACTCCGTATATTCTGATATTGTTCCTTCTAGATCTGGACTCCAGGTCTTTGACTTTCCTTAATACTTGGTTGTTTTGTTTTAGAAGGAATTCTATCTGAGTGTCATTTTTCATCTGTCTCCCATCAATGTCATTTACAGTTTCTTCTATGGCTGCTATTTGATCAGAATGTTTAGTAATAATTTCTTTTAGGTCTTCTATTTGTTTCTTACTTTCCTTTTTCATGTTCTCCATAATTTCTTCTAACTTATCCATTTTCACAGAGAGGTCCTGTATACTGAAAGTTACTGTGTGAAGTTCTTTTTTCATGGAACTGTCCTGAGGGGAGGGTCTTGTATGACTCATAGCTATATCCAGTTGTACTAAACTGTAGACCTTCTGACAGGAAATTTCTTGATAAAAGTCTCTGAAAACTTGAGTTTCTTCTTTATAGATAATCCACAATATCAAGAAATATAACTTGTTTTAAAATCTTCAAAGTTTTATAAGTTAAAGCATAAAAATCCTGTCAGAAACAATCTTTATAGCCAGAGCATCAGAAAAGTGCTGCTATCACCTTGGCATCTTACAAATTAATATTTCTTGATGGATGGATCTAATGTAGCTACTTAGCCTATGTAGAGTGGTCAGTACACACTTATCATGACCCATACTTTCATATGTCAAAACTTTTTCTTCTGTTGGGTGTCATCCATGCATTGGATAGGACAGTTTCTTTCCTCCTAGAATGTATGAGCCAGCATCGGTCATTTGCCCATCATGCCCAGGTGGCTCCTCCAACCTGCAGTCCATTATCAGTCTTGATGCATCTGAGATGAAGTAAAAACATTATCACTCTGCTCTGTAAAGCTGTCAGAAAACAGTCACTTCTAAATTATCTTGCCATGGAAGAGAGGCTTGTGTATTCCACTGAGAATCAGAGTTGCCATCTTGAACATTGTCTTCTTGGTAATGTTTTTCTTCATGCCCATGCCTGATGTGAGGACCTAGACAAGAGCTTTATATGATTTAAAGTAATAGGAAGAGGACCTGTGCAACACTGGGATCGCAGGACTCAAACTCTGGAACCTGGCTTTTGGACAGTGTCTGCAAAAAGCACCTGTGGGTCAAGGCTGTGTGTATACCTGCGACATGAAGACATTCTACAGGCATACCATCTGCAAGCAGGTGGAGTTCCAGTCAGATGACAATTGTAAGCAGGGTAGACTCGGGAAATTCACATTCATCAGTCTCTTTCTATAATAACCAACAACAAACAGTTGGAAAAAAGACTTCAAATGATCAAATCTCAGATATAGGAAGAAATTGCAGGCTTTAGCCAGGCCATGAATACTGTACCAGGTCTTTAGCTTTTTCCATTTATGCAAGTAATTATGTGAGTACAATAATTCAATCTGCATTTGTTTTTTTTTTTACTTGGACAAGGTAACTGGGGTATCTTAGGTACTGTTGCAAGCTATCTTGTGCTGGTATGCATGCTATGAGAACTACTCCTGTACTCATAGCATTAAATCTGATGTGTTCATAGAAGGTGTTGGGTTATGAAAAGGTATAACAGGGATGTGTCTTATTAGAGATCGATATCTGTGCAGTAACTGAGACCTGGTTTAAGGCTCCAGAGAGCACCCCTGCAATACAAGGCTACAATTCTTACGACACTTTTCGGCCACCAAGCCAAGACCGAAACACTAAAGGTGGATGAGTGTCCATATTCACCGAGGATATTCACACCTCCAGGCTAGTTGCCCAACACAATGTATCTGAAATTCTCCAGGTGCAACTAACACTAGGTAAGACTGCAATCCAAATTGTAGCTTGATACAGATCCTCCACCAAGCCCCAAGATTCTCACTACACCTTTCTAAACATAATGGAAAATATTAAGATACAACCAAACACCGTAATACTGGGTGATTTTAACTACCCTGCCAATAACTGGGAAAACTACTCTGGTACCAACTGGTACCAACACCTTTTCTCAATGGTTCTTGGAATTCATAAATTCCAATGCCCTGGATCAACTAATCTGTTGTCCCACCAGGGGCTCCAATATCCTAGACCTGGACATTACTAACATGGGAGATAGATGTTCCACACCAGTGGTCACCCCCTCATTGGTCAGATCTGACCATAAGCAAATCACCCTTGGCATCCACATCCCACCCCCACCCCCAGTATGGAAACCTCCATAAAAAACTTCTCCAAAGCCAACTTCATGCTACTCAAGTCAGAAGCGACAAACCTCATGACACCCATGCAGACAGGAGCTGTAAGTTCGACTGTTGAATCCTACACTAAGGCACTGTACAAGCACATCCACTCGTGCATGAATTGTACCATCCCAAATAGAACCAAGACGCTCTCCTCCAAATAAAGGAAGCCAATCTGGTGATCTCCTGCCATAAACAAACTATACAACAGAAGGAAGAAACTGTTGCAAAAAAGAGGAAAATCCCAAGATGCAAAAAACTCCCTTACCAGCCTCAGTAAGAAGCTGAGAGCCCTCATAAAATCCTCCAAAGCTAGTTACGAAAATAAAATTCATTCATGTTTTAAATGTATTACTTATTTTAAATGTATTGCCTACTATTTGTAATTTTAGTAACGTGAAACTTCATAACAACATGCTTTGTCTCTCTCATTTTATGCTGTTTATATTATTCACTTATTCAATTAATTATATTTAACTGGTTGGAAGAAATGATTGGATAAATTTTAACAATACATGTATATATAGGATGGATTTGGTATGGTTACTTAATTCTGATGAAGTTCATTGACGAAAACTTAAAGGATACTTGTTGCGGCATTATTTCATGTGTGGAGTTTACCTTCTGTGGTTTGTGTGATTAAAGATTTGAAAATACTACTGCTGGATTCACTGTGCCTTTCTTCTATTTACGAAAATAAAATTGCCAAAGATTCCAAAGACAACCACAAGGCATTCTATAGTTATGTAAAGAATCTAAATGGCAATGCTCAGATCTGCTCTGAGCTACAACAGAATGGCATTAAATATACTGATCCCAAGGATATTGCCAATATACTGGCAGATTGATTTAGTGCAAACTTCACCCCCCTCTCACCCCCTAAAGGTCCCATCTCAATACCAAAAGATTGCCAAATTCCAGTAATCACAGCCACACAGGTAGAAACTGCACTCTCCAAAGCTAAGAATACAGCATCCATGGGAACAGACGGCATCCCGGGCTGTGTACTACATGAACTACAAAATGAACTGGCACCTCAGCTAAGTGTCATGTTTAATCATAGCCTCACCTCAGGCTTCATGGCAACTGAGTGGTGCACAGCTACAGTTATCCCACTCCACAAGGAGGGATCCACCTTGGACCCTGGGTCCTACCATCCCATCAGTCTGACAAGCCTGATCTGCAAGGGCATGGAATTCATTATCATGGAACTTATAAACAAAGACATTGGCAACCTTCAAACACTGGATCCCACCCAGTTTGGATTCGTGAAGGGCCAATCTTGTCTCCTGAACCTGATTGACTTCTTCTAATCAGTCTCCAGAGCTGTGGACGAGGGTAAGGCAGTCCACACAACCTATCCGGATGTTGCCAAGGCCTTCAACACCATCCCCCATTCTGGAATCATAGATAAACTTACTAAGCTCGGCATAAATCCTTACATCACTTGATGGGTTGCCAACTGGCTTAGAAACCAGACTGTAAAAGTAGCTGACTCCAAATCCAGCTCTAAACAAGTGACAAGTAGAGTACCTCAGGGTTCAGTCCTGGGACCGCTCTTGTTTGGCATCTGCTTCTCTGAAGTACAGGCCAACACTAAGGGACTCTGGCTAACAAAGTTCACAGGTGACTGCAAACTGGGAGACATTATTGAATCCCCAAATGATGTGGATATTCTACAAAAGGGCCTTATAGAAACAGATGCTTGCTGCCAGAGCCATGGGCTCAAGCTTAATACCAAGAAATGTATAGTTATCCCCTTAGGAAAAAAACATGCACCCATGAATTACCACATAGGTGGCAGCACATTAAACACTGAAAGTGTGATGAGATACTTAGGGATATAAGTGGACAGTGGTCTCACCTTTGATAACCACATCACCACAACAGTCAGGAAATCCTTCTATGTGGTACACCTCATCACTAAGGGCTTTTCATCCAGAAAAAAGGAGGTCATTGTCCCACTGTACTCATCCTTCATTAGACCCATTATAGAGTACAACGCCCCATTTGGTATGTACCTCACAAGACATCTGCAACAGCTGGAAAGACCGCACAAATACCTCACTAAAAGAATTACAGGCCTAAAGCAGATGCCCTATGCTGACCATCTAAAAAAAACTCCAGCTATACTCTGTGGCATATCATCTACTCAGAAACAATCTCTGCTTAACACACAGGGCCATGTCAAACCCTGAGTTGTTGGACATGCTCCACTTAAAGAAATCCCAATCCCTCAGAGCCACATGCTTCAGGGATCTAAACCTTGTCATCACAATGAACAAAACATGCTGGAGGGATAGGTTCCTGACCCAGAGACTCTCCATACTATGGAATAGACTGCCCATACATGTCAAGCAGAGCACCTCCTTGACCCTCTTTAGAAGGAACCTTGACGATTGGATGGGAGATAGGAAATTCACCTGAGGGATCATGTCAGTCACCCTGCTAGACAGGGGTCCAGGAAAGTAAATATTGTGGGAAGAAATATCCAGAGAATTGTTATGGCTAGGCTTGTACAGGCCCTAGGGCTGATAGCCTAGTACCAACCTATGAACTACTGCCATTTACAATTTCCATGGACAAGGTGTCAAATGCTGGTAGTATGTGAAGAATGTCTGTTTCGGAGATCTAAAGGTGCCATCTTTTTTGTTGTTTTTTTGTTGTTGATTATGATGTTCTTTCAACTTCATTAGACCATGACATTGGACATAAACAACTCAAAACAGATTATAAACTGGCTGGGAAAAGAATGCATCCCATTAAATCTGTGGATGTGGTACCTTCTTAAAAACAGTAAACTGCTGTGTTCAGTAGTGGGCAACTGCCCTAACTGGAAAAATATAACTACCTTGTAGTCTTGTTGACAAGTAGTAGTAGCAAGTGTTGAGCCAATGATGAGGACAGCTAGATTTGAGTAGTCACCATAGCTTTATGAGTGCTGACTGGTCTGCAGTGGCTAAGTAGCTATTGAAATCTTGGACAGAGCTCTTACTCTCCATCCTCACTGGCTAGTCTATATCTGCATCCTTACTAGTGGTTATGAGTTTTGTCATATTATCTGAAAAATGATGCAATGAATGAGATCACAGTGCTGGAAAAGAGGATTCTCTGGTGGTTAGTCTGTTTGCACTACTTGACTGTTCAGACCAGCCCCTCTTTGCACTATTTAGATTAATTTTTATAATTCAGAGTTAGTACAGCTCTGTAATTTATTTATTTTTTCAGTATTTTTCCTGTACAGTCTGGAATCCTGCCTTCTAGCAATTCTTCATGCTTCTGTGATAAATATGTTATACTCCATGTAGCTGTAGTTCCTTGCATGGTCTGTATTTCACTTTCAGATCATGTTTTAATGATAAAATAAAACCCTCTTCTATCTCCAATAAGACAATCTGAATATTTTCTGCAAGGGTTTGTGGTTAGTTTCCTCCGGAATGCCCTTATCTTAAACATACCTGCTGCCATTCTTTCATGCTCTTACATACAGGTTGCAACCCAGCTCCTTATATGAAGCCCTTATGGAAACAAAATATATAAGATGATACAAAGTCCCATTATGCAGCAAACATAGTGAACTGTGGTACTGAAGCAGCAAACATAGTGAACTGTGGCATTGCTTAATAATGACAGTGATTTGTATATCATTAATTCTTTATGAAAAATAATTCCACTTAGCTCCAGCAGATGAATGACAGAGGTTGTTTCCTTTGCTGTGCTGCAAAAGTGATCTGTCATCCTGACAAGCTTTGCCATTAAAGCTCATCTGTTTAAACATTCAAGGATATTAAACCAGCATTAAACTCTGCAAATAAAACTATAAATAAGTTCACGTTTCAGCATTCATTAAAAATGCACTTTCATTTTTAGTAAATAACTTACAGTCATGTAGGTCTGTTTTAGGAGTATCTCATGTGCAAAAGGATGCACAACTACGCTGTTAATAACTATCAGAGCTCACACACAAACAAACACATAGAGGGGCGCACACAGACACACACAACATGCACACTATTTTGTGGTTTAGTACTGAGCTAATGCATGCCTTATGAATGTCCTATGTCATTATTCTAGTGACTGAGAGCACTTATGCCCTCTATTAATACAATAGTCTTTTGAATTTCAATTTCATACACATCTCCACATTATAACGGCATGCAGTTCTTTGCAATGTATCTGAAAAATACTTCAGAGAAAACTGCTGAAAACACAACCTTTATTACATGCTACTGTTTCACGTCTCTTAGCTGTTTCCTTTACCAAAATGCAAGCCATCTACAGCATCAGGCATTATGTGAATGAAACCCAGACATCCATCGATACTGATGTGACCATGTAATAAAAGTGCAGTATGTAAACACACGTGCAAACGTAGGGAGGGAGGTTGAACCTACAGACAATGCCTGGAACAACACACCTTTATTAATGTTATTGGGTTTTCCTGCAGTATATCTGACTATGACTATGATAGACTGACAACAGATATGCCCTGATGAACTGCACATCCCCATGCATAAAACAGTCTTCAGAACTGCAAACCAATGCTCTTATCAAAAAGTGTTTGATACAATAAAGTGTGCTATTTCTTAATTTTGTTAAAATATGCCTTCAGATAAAGATGTATAAATGTCAGAACTATTTCCTCTCCTTAATCCACAGCTACTCCTGAAAACGTCAGTAATGAAGTGCCCATGACCTGCTGTAGTGATTATCTGGAGGCTTGACTTCAGAGATAGTAGGGATGAAAAGTGTGACTGAAAGACTACCAAAAAGAACTGGACAGTCCTTCTGTAGGAGAATATTTTAGAGGAAGTAGCCAACTTAAACGACATGCTACCATCACCATTAAGGAAAGGCCTTCAATAATACAGGACTGCTATAACTGACCTATGGATATGTTTGTATCAACAGACAAAAATGCATAAAATAGATCTGCAGGTCTGAATTGTATATCTGACAAGTAGTATATTTAGGGTCTTTTCTTAATGCGTCACCCCATTGCTATACCCCTTGATTCTCTTAGTCTTTCTAAATGTTCATCATGGGCTTCCCTTTTCACTGCAATCTCCTGGACTGTAAAATAAAGAGGAGAGAAAAAAAGAAGAGCATTATGCATGCTAGCCTTGCCTATCTCCAGCTTTGACTATAATTTAAAATATCTTTACCTGTACACTTACACAACTCTGGGGTGTCAACAATCCTAAACGTCCAGCCACTGTTTGAGTTGCACCTGCTTACCCCTTTTCAAGTCTTTGTAGTGGTTTCTGCATCACTTTCTAGTGTGTGGAATGTTAGTCACACTGCAGACAGCTTGGCAAGACTATTCCAAGCCTCTGCTTTATATAGAGACCTGGTACAGTCCCCTATAATAGCCTATGGCACTTTACAAGGAGTCCAGTGAATATTGTGGACTGTTCTATACCCCATCTTTGAGCCCTAAATTGGGCACCTTCCTTTCCAGCTCCTGCCATGTCTGCACAGGTTATACAGCAGCAGCGTTTTCCTGCCAGTTTGTAATATTGTGTCTAATAGTCAGTGTGCAAACCCACACAATGATGCCAACCATGTTTATATGATGTTAAGTGGAGGGCAACATTGCCAGAGAAGAAGGCAATTTATGAATTAGGAAGGGTAATGTGACAGTTATTAATTTCTGGAGTGGATGCTGCTGTACCTGTTATATGACTTAACTTTTCAGATATATTTGGATGCATAAATGTTATGACCTGACACATTTTTGTGTAGCTTTACACACTGATACAAGTAATTTATACAATGTGGGGTTCAATACTATGTAAAATAGACAATACGTCATCTCTCACATAAGTGTTTTTAATCCCTTGCCACAGAGAAAGTGTTTGTCAGACATGCTCATTATATACACATTTGAGTAAGTGGTTAATCATGTATGTGTGTGACCAGACAATGTACTGGTTTATACATTCATGTGTATATGCTTACCATTGAGGTATGAAGTCCATTCCAGGGCAAAAAATACACTTTTAGGTACAAAAACATAGTTGTCAGTATACCCTCAGTCACACATATAATTCGGGTCTATATCAGAAGATCGAAGTTTCAAAACTTCGAATCTGATATGGTCAACACCATGTGATCGAAATTTTGAAACTTCAAATCTTTTAACGGAGATCTCTGTACAGCGTGGAAAGGGAAATTTTGCCTTTTCTGCACTGAAGGGCGATCTCAGAGTTGGTATATTTAAGTAGCAGGGAGTGTGGGGGTGCTTGGGGGCTTGCCCCTCTGCTTAGAGCATTTAAATGGCTTGTTTATGTAGGCTGTTGTGTTTTATTACATTTTCAACATTTCAAAACTTCGATTATATGGTGTCGACCATATCAGATTTGAAGTTTTGAAACTTTGATCATGTAATATAGACCGTATAATTCATATGATATCCACTGCTATACATAGTTATTTATTTATTTATTTATTTTACATTTGTTTACCAGGATAGTCCGACTGGATACATGTCCATTTTCAGTGGAGGCCCAGGGAGAAAAGCTCCAAAAAGACATTCAACAAATTGTTACATTTTTACAGTTTAAAACACAAAATAAAACACAAATAAAAGGATTTTTATACAGATGTAAACAAACACAGCAAACAGATATACACAAACAAATCATTACATTTTTACTCAGATGGAAAATTCTAGACAGTGTTTTTAAAAATGATAGGGTATTGAAAGCCTAGTAGGCTAACGTGGTAGTATTTTCAAGGAGATCATAGGATTTATAAGTTAAGAAACAAAGTGTAGACAGAAGTCCTCCACATGCGCACGAGTTATGGTTAGAGTTAGTCTGGATTAGGACAAGGACATAGCCATCATTTTTTAAAAGACTGAATCAGACTTTTCTTGAACTGAGGTAAAGAGAGTTCAGATGTAAGATTAGCAGGAAGAAAATTCCAAGTTTTGCCAACAGAGTTAGCAAATAGAGATTTACCGGCTGTATTGTTGGATTTGAGAGTTTGAACTAATAGTCTTTCAGATGAACAAAGTGTGCTAAGGTTACTGTAGGGGGTGATGAGGTTTTTAAGTACGGGTGTATTATTTGGTTGGTACAGGATCTTGTGTGCAACTATTAGTTGGCTAACCTGAAGTAAGTTAGGCAGTTCAAGCCATCCCAGTAGATTTAGGTTATAATAGTGATGAGTTCTGTAGGCTGCATCGGTAGCAAATCTAGCAATGTCATTGTAGCTGCTAGAAAGTTTATTAAGGTCAGTTTTGCTGAGGTTTGTAAATAGTATTAAGTGTAATTATCTTTATATTGTTCTTTAGTTTAAAATTGAGTAAAACAACTTTAATGAAATTTGGATTGTAGTAGATTAGAACCCTAGCTTACCTGTATTATGGCCATGAATTTATGTCAGTTGCCACAGGGAACACTGTGCAATAGGTGTATTTTTTACAGTCATTACTGTGTATGTTTGCTGATTGCCTCACAATGCCGCTTAGTGTGTTTGTGCAGTGAAAGACCACACATGCAACAATGTAGCTTTTTACAAACTGACAAGTCTGCAGATGTTGTGGAGGCATGCTGACTGCTGCACAATGCTTGTTGCTCATTGCAACTGAGGACTTGTTTGACACACATGCTCATTAGTTATATATTCTCATTAGAAAGTTGAGTGATTAACCATGTATGTGTGTGTGTGACATGATGCTCAATTCACCTGCTGTACATCGTTATTTTTATGTATAATTATTTTTATATTGTTAATTTCAGCATAAATTACAGCATTAATAAAATGTGTAGTTTGCTGGATTAGAATCTTGGCTCACCTGTATTGTGGCCCCTAACTTACACTTGTTGCCACAGGGAAATCTAGGCAGCAGCTGTATTTTTTCACAGTCATTGCTGTGTATGTATGCTGACCATTGCACAATGCCACTTAGCATGTTTGCGAGATGAAAGACCACTTGTTACAATGTATCTTTTTATAAACCGACAAGTCTGCAGGTGTTGTGGAAGCATGTTAACCACAGCTCAATGCTTCTTAGTGTTTTTGCGTGACAGAAAGCAAATGATTTAACAATGTATCTTTTCTGAAACTGACAACGTCTGCTTGTTGTCTGAAGGATTATGCCATATTTGTGAGGAGGTGAGCAACATGCAAACAAGACAACCAAAGCTCAACATGTATTATTCTTTTAAAAAAGTATTTATTAGTTTTCATCATTAAAAGATAAATGTGGGACTTAAAAACCATGATCTACATATCCTATGTGCAGTGTGCTTTATTGTGTTTAACAGGTGTGTTACACGCACACTTGATTCACAGCTATAATTTATGCTGTCATCATAGAAACAATGTCCATTAATTGTAATTTATCCATTTCACCATACTTGCTCTAAGCTGCACATTACTGAAATATTAATATCTTTAAAAAAGAAACATAAACATTACAAAATACATTTTAACACCATATAGATTTTTACACAAATCTGGATTTGAACTATCATACTAATGAACATATAAAACACACTAGGGATCTCTATCTTTGCAACAGAAGCAGCTTGGAAGGCTTAGCACAAGTATGGTAAAATGGATAAATAAATTAAAATTAATGGAAGTTGCTTCTATGAAAAGGACAGCATAAATTAGGTCTATATTAAATCAATGAATGCTTAAAAAAGTGAACACTGATTTATCGACCCCATGTAAGTGAAAGCTTACAATCCCGAGCACTCAGAATGGCGATTTTTTTTTCCCTGTGGAAAAACATCACTGTTTCACAAAAAAAAAAAAAATAAATGAAAATAAAAACTTCAAAACATTACATAAAGTGGGGTGCTTAGCCCCCCACCCCCCATACTTAAATATACCAACTCCGAGATCGCACTACAGTGATGAAAACGGCAAAGTAACTGAGGCAGCCAAGCGATTTTTTTCCCAGGTTCACTATTTTGCTGTTTCGTGCATTCAAGTTCGATCAAGATGCATTCAAAGGATTGTGTCTTCGATTATATAATAGGAAACCATAAATTTATAGCTATGAATCAAGTGTGTGTGCAACACACATGTTAAACATGATAAAGCACATAGGATATGTAGATTATAGTTCAAGTCCCAGATTTAGCTTTTAATGATGAAAACTAATAATTACTTTTTAAAAGAATAATACACGTTGAGCTTTGCTTGTGTTATCCTGTTATTTCAGTGGGAAACAATATATTACTAAAGTGATATTCCTTGATTTGGTCCAAAGATTGGTTTGTGTGAGTGAGATACGGTACAACCACATAACCTTCAATTTTAATAACTGAAACATGGGTCTCCAGTGCTTAATGTTAAAAATATATATGTGTGTGTATGAGCTGGAATTTAATTATGTGATATATATGTGTTGTATACTTCTCTGTTTTATGTTACATAGGATTATGGCACCCAAGCATACAAATCTACGTAAACCCTTTTCAGTGACTCTGAAAATGATGTCATAGTGCAGGTATCCAGGCGCCATGACACCTTTCTGCTTGAGAGAGGATGTGGAGATATGGCTGACAGAATGTATATTTGAAACCAGATAGTCCAGAATGTATATTTGAAACCAGATAGTCAATGATGTCAATGCCTTACAGGGTTGCACCAGGTCTTATAATCAGGTGCATCATAGGACCACTGATATAATTTCATCAGCCCAGAGGAGAGCAACTGCAGTTTCCTGTGAACAGCTGGCTAGGTGGAGAAGCTGGTACAGACCCACCACTGATACCAAATGAAGAGTTCCTGTCCATTGTAAGAGATCCAGATGGCCCACTGGAACACGTGATCAATGTCAATGCTAATGATTCAGGAAGAACAATTATGAACCAGGAGGAGGTTCCAGGTAAGCTTACATATGTCAAGTTGTAAGATTTGCTTTTATAGTAAAATATAGAAAAAATGAACTAAAACTTCATGTACTTCATGTGTTTTTTTCTGGATGAGCTTATTGATAAACGAATAGACTTAATAACACATTTTTGTTCATTACATATGGCTTTGGGTGGATGTGTCAGCCAAGTTTCAGTTAAAATTATTGTTAATGGACAAATATTGTGCATTTACTGTCCCTCTGTGTTATTGCAATACTGTTGGTTACATCCTTACCTTGCTTCATTTCTTCTAGGACCATCCTCCCTACCAAGTGTGAAGTCATCTACACTTGGTAAGCCAAACATTTTTCTTTAATTATTGTTGAACATTTGTCAGATACATGCATTTATCTGTATGTGTAAGATGGGTGTAATGAGTGGGTGTGTATTGCTATACCATCTGCAATAGTGTTAACAGTGTACATTTGTTATCATATAAACTGGTTTAAATATTTAGTGCAGGTATTAATTTTGTTCCTGTGTTTGTTACTTATTATCACAGGTGATTCTGACTGTGGAACAGTAGGACTCTTTCCACCTGATGTCAGAATATCAGCAGACTCTGATAATGAAGGTGGCTAAACACAGGCACAGTCAGGGGGTGCAGAGGTTGAATTTGACACTGAGGTTGACATTTAGCCATCTCATGTCTTTCCCTCAGACACAGTCAAGCTTATGGATATCTATTCCACTAAGCCCTCAGATATTGGAGAAGTGGAGGGTGCCACACTTCCTCAGGGTAGTGTGGTTACTGTGGCTTCAGTGCCGGTTGACTCCAGCTATAGCCAAAGTGTGGGTAAGGTGCCACACAGGAGGGTTATTACAGCTTCTCAGAGGAGGTCTGCTATTCACCCTTCACCTCCTCCTGGTATGTCTTTATGTGCCACTCTATATTTAGGGTCATCATAGAGCCACATGCACATTCCACTAGGGCCTCAGAGGGCATGCTTATAGGTGTAGGAGTGGCACAGAATGATGTGCAGGACTGCCTCCTCCATGTGGCAGTACATCCAACCAGAAACATGGATGTGTCAGTGCAACTGCTGGTGGAGCCAGTTCTCACAGTCAGGAGCAATAATGATGAACTGTTACCTCTACCATGCACAGTTCACACCTGTACAATATACCAGGATATAGAGCTAGCACAGAGCTTGGCTGTGTTCTTGCAGACACTCACACACACAAGTTTCAACTCGAGTGCCCATACAGACACACACAGAGACATAATAGTTACAAGGGTCATTTGTGAGACTTACAGCTCATTCTGTTTTAGTGGTCATTTGATACTTTGTCCTACCTGCCTATCTGTCTTACTCAGATACATTCACTACCTTTTGTGTCAGCCTTAGCCTTCTGCCCCCGCCAAAACAACACCCTGTGCAAATTATGATAGCTGTGCCATATCCTTGATTGTGTATCTTTTGGATCCAGGGTATCTTTTGGATTCAGGGATACATAACTCTTTTGTCTGATGACCAGGGTGCATAGCTGACTGAGTGCTTAGTATATATGTGTTTGTGATGCTCTTTTGAAAATTCTACTGCTTTCTTACAGGTTTTGTAATGTGAGTATCTTTGATACATGAGGCCTATTAGCTGATAAAAAGCACATCTATTGACATAAGTCAGTGTTGTCACAAAGTGATATCATTACTGTAAAAATCACCCACCTTCTACTTAGTTACATTAACAAGTAACAGTATGCAAGGATCTGCCATTAATTTGTGTTTTTAGCCATTTATTTTCCTATTCCAGGTTCAACACTTACCTTGGTAGTCTAGCAGATAGAAGTGTTTTAATTTGGCAATGACTGTGTGATGTTAGCTGTACACAGCCATTGCATGTGAAAGTAAAGGTTGTGAGCATTGCCTGGTATCCATTTTATTGTATGTATGTGCATAAGATGAAAGTTTTACTCCCTTATGTGATCAGCATGTGTGCTTTCTATGGCCTCTTGGCCAGGGTGAGGCCTTATTGTGCACGCCTACATCTACCTACACCCACAGCAACTGGTGGCTCCCCCTCTGACCCTTCACCTTTGTGTGGCTGTGGTGACATTGCTAGTTGGGTCTATATTACTTCATTAATGTTTTATTTCTGCAAATACCTAATGATCAACCTCTTTACACTGAACATCCATTAATCAAATGCTCATATCAGCGAACAGTTTTCATAAGGAAGGGAGTTAGCTGACTATCATTAGAAATTTGCCCTTTTCCCCACTATAGTGTGATATCTGAGTTGTTACAGATAAGTGGGAAGGGACACAGACCCCCAACTTGGGTGGTGCATAGCCCCCCCACCTTGGTGAGTGTGAAATAATGTGGTATGTGTGACAATCACTGTGGTGGACAAGTAATTCCCTTCCCTATTAAAACTGCTCACTGATGTGAACATTCGATGAATGGATGCTCAATGTAAAGGGGTCAATGATTAAGTGTTCATACAAAGAAAACATTGATAAAGTAATATACACACACACCAGTGATGGTTTTGGGATGCATACCCCTTCCTTTTGCAGTTTCTGCTGGAGCTATTTTCTCAAGATAATGTTGTGGAGCATGACACAAAAAGAAAGTGACAATTTTAGCATAGGTACAGGGATTGTACTGCAGGGCTCCCACTGTTGTTTCTAGGCACTGGAACCATGACTTCAGCAGCCAAAATTTACAATCTTTATGATACTTCATGTTTGAGCATGTGGCTTATTGTAGCATTCTTTGGTGGCTATTTCTGCATTTCTGATGGGTATTATCAGCCACAGCTTGAGAACATCCCCTGCATCCTTCAGTAAATGACCTTGTGGGATATCCCCTCTAGAAAACCTCTGATACAGTTGAGAGTTATGCCAGATAAGGGAGTTGTGGTAACTTCCTGAGTTGCTAGCACACACATTTTGGATGATTCCCTTAGTTTTACACATAAACTGGCAGTTAATGGAGTGGAAGCCCTTTCTGTTTATGCACACCCTTCCCTGTTCCCTGGATGATGCTTTGATTTCAATGTGCATGCAGTCTATGGCATCTGACACTTCAAAGAAGTGTGCTACAGAGTAGAAATCTTGCATAGTTTTAGTTCTGTCCTGAGGTATACAGGGAAAATGTATGTAGTCACTGGTATGTTGTAGCATAGCATTCAGGAACTGATGCAAAATTGTGGATGCTGATACTGTGACAACCCCAGCATATCCCATATTGGTTTCTGGAAGGTTCCTGTAGCTAATATTCAAAGTGCTACAAATTCCTTAGTCTCCACATGTACTGGTTCCCCGCAGTTTGCCCTTGCTCTCAGTTGAGGATGAAAGAGGTTGCAGAGTTCTTGTAGTGTGCCTCTATTCCTCCTGTAGGGCTCTACAAATTCCACCTCATGCATACCATGAAAAGTTAAACATGGTTTAAACACCTTTGCCTTTCTTGGCTGAGGCCTATTAGTAGCTGCTGCAGCATAGACTTTGGCCTCTTGCAAATACAAACATATGAGAGCAACAGCAGAACCTAACATTGTTTCTATGTAGAATAGTTTCTGTGGCTGTATTCCAATAGGTTTAGGAATTCAAGGCCAAAAATCTTCAGTGAGTGTACATGATTGCTTTATAGCTTGTTGATTAGCTCCTCAATCTCAGATTAGTAAATTAGCATACGATTCAGCTGCTTATGCTGTAAGTAGCATGCTGTGATGTTTACCATGTTTGCACATTTCTACATAGTGTGTAGAGCTGCTTACTGAATACAAAATGACCAACTACCATGTGAGCACAGTGGCTCAACACACACACACACACACACACACACACACACACACACACACACGTACGTGCGTGGTCTTAGAGCACTGTGTAGCCTTTATTAAATCTGCACCAGTGACTTTTACAACTCTTATAGAACATGCATGGAATAATACAGTTAGAGGAATTCCATAATTTATTTTGTATTCAGAAGATTTTATTGTTAAATTTAAAGAGGTGAAAATAATGGGTAATGATATTTTTGTTTTTGGTGATATTGGAATCATTTATATGGTAAACTATAATGATTTGAGACTAATTTAAGGAATTGTTGACTAATTTTATATCTGATAAGAATATCTATTTGATTTATAAATGTTTATATATAATATTATCTAATAATATATTTTTAAATATTGTTTTCTAAGCAGTTAATAGGAGTTCCAGTGGTGGCAATGATGGTTCTCAGTTAGCTAAACTTAATATTAGGACAGTGGGAAAGCTGTTATGTTTATAAGTACCCTTTCTTTTGTTTTGTGAAAGGGCATTTTCATTTTTTTGACAACATATTTTTATCTGAGGTGATAATGAGAATGACTTGAAATGTTTTATTAATTATTTTTTTCTACAGATGTTTGATCTTAAATGTAATATTAATTAAGATTTTATTATTTTCTTGTGTACAGAAATGTTGAAATAAAGCAATAATCACTACATTTTGAAAGAAGATTGTTAATAATTCTTATTTAGAAATTCATAGCATGTATCCCTTCTATGTTAAGAAAAATGTGGTGGGGTATGGCTAGGATGCTGACAAGATAACAGCAGAATTCTCCTGCCCTGTTTTTTTTATCTATTATTGACCAGGAATAATAATTCTAAACTATCTTATTTTATTTTTTTGAAGTTGATATATATACATTAAAGTGCTCTGTAGGAGAGTATGAATTTTCTTGATATTTCAAAATTTTCCTGTCACATTTTTATCTGGAAAAATATCCTTACATACAGACTGGAAATGAGTTACTTGAAAGCAAATTCTCAAGACTCATTATTCCAATAAGAACTTCAATCAGTTCTTACCAATAGTCAGGAATTCTCCTTAAAAATGGACAAAATGGACACAAAACTACTTGACAACTTTAAGGAAAAATTCCCCAAACAAATGGATCAAATCCATGAAGCATTACAGCAGCAGAAACTCCAAATAACTGGTATAGAACACTCTCTAAATTACATGGAAGGGAGACTAAATAAAGATGAACATAATATTGAACTTTTATTGAAACAAAATACCATTTTTTTGAACAAAATAGATGACCTAGAGAATAGGTCTCATAGAAACAATACTAGAATATTTGGTTTACCAGAAAAAATCGAAGGAAATAACATGGTGGATGTTCTGACAATCTAGCTTCACAAGATACTAGACTTACATGAAGCAGTGTCATTTGGTATTGAGAGACCACATAGGTCTTTAGTTACAACATCTTCTTCAAGGAACAATACTTCTCCAAGATCTACCATAGTAAGATTTTTCCTCACAAAATAAAGAGTTAATTGTTAAAACTGCTTAGCTAAAGTTTCCCCTTAAAATAGAAGGCAGAATTATTCAATTTGACAATGACTATTATTCCACTTCTGTCATTTCTAAAAGAAAATGCTTTCTTCCATTAATAAGAGAACTGAAGGAAAAAAAAAAGTGAAACTTCATTTATGATTTCCAGGCAGATTAAATTCTTTTCTTCCTGATGAAACTAAAATCTTCTGGGACTTGGATGCAACTTTGTCATATTTAAAAATTAATAACATTTTTGAACAAACAGAAAACATGGCTTGGAAATATACTTCATTAAAGAGACAAGCAGAGAGATCCAGGTGGAAGACAAATGAAAAAAAAAGAAGAAATTAAAAGAAAAATTACTTAATCTGTAGTTAATTTCAATAAGTAAAATATTATTCATTTTTTCTTCCTCTTCCCTTTATTATGTCCTTACTGCAAGTGAACTTGCCTCACTTGACATCTTGTTGAGAATAAAGGGAGAATTGGATGCTTTTACATCAAGGTAAATTAATCTTAATTAATTCCTTCACATTTACATGCTTTACAAAGTTAAATTCTTTATACTTTATTTTAGCCATTTTATTGCACATTAATATTTACAAAATATGTTTTCTTTGATAATCTAGAATAACATAATGATAGACCTATTGCTATTACTACTTCTTTTACTAGCATTGTTCTGTTGATGTCTGTTTATAATCCGGGTCTCCTTTCCTTTTAAACAAACAATGTTTGCCTTATTATGTAGTCACCTTTAATGTGTCACTGCATTAGCATATAACATCATATATATTTATTAGTGTCACTATTGTTGAGGGTGAAATTTATCTTTAATTTGTATATTCTTTCTGCATGACCTGCATTCCTGCTCTTTGTTTTTCTGCAATGGCTTATTTTCCTTTTGATATAAGTGTTCCTGTATTTGTGGTTAATGGGATGACTCTTTGTGGACAGTATATGTGTTTGTGTTGTTAATGTTATAAACAGGTATCTAGTGGTGTGCTTTTATCTATGCTTGACTGCGTACTTTGATTTCTCTAACTATTTGGAGAGGCTTGGTGAGCTAAGTCTTCTAGTTCTAAGCAATTTGTTTTGTGGAAACTTTTTTCTTTTGTCTTTTGTTGTTCCCTTACCCCTTTTATTTTTATTGTTTAGCTCTCATAGTGGTTTGGTATGTGCAGATTTTGTGACTGGTGATGTCAGGAAGTGATTTATCTTTAGAGTTTGTGGTTGAATAGGAAAGTGGGAAGAAATGCATTGAAGACTCTAAATTGAGCCTGTTTGAATAATCGGATGAGTGGCAACAGTTTCAGTGTTTGTGCTCAAGCTTTCCATGTGTAATTGATGGATGATTATCACCTCAGCTTTCTTTCTTTTTGGATTTGGTCTTCCCACCAAGTTTGCATGTTTTAATCTGCTAATAGCAACAAATGTAGATGATGTCAGCTGGTTCTTGCTGTGAATTAAAGTGAACGGGGTTGGTATTTTACTTCACGTAACAACATAGGAGCTAATGCACTGCTTAGTTCTAAATACTAAAGCAATACAATATTTTTTATAATAAATAACTTATTAAGTTAAACTGAAACAGTAACATAACATTAAAAAAAATATTTTTCTTTTCTTGTGTTTATTTCCTTTTGTTTATTTGTTTTTATAGTATAGTAGCACATGGAATTTTTATCTGCATTCCTCTTTGCTTTGGATGTTGTTGTCATATATCCACTGCTGTTCTTCTGATTGACCTGGATGCTTCCATTTCTAATTTAAAGTTTATATTTAAATTATTTACTATAATTGCTAGTGCGTATATATGTATTTGATAGAGTAATGAACCTGGTATTTATTTCTGGGTGATATTTTATGGGTGTAAATTTTTTGACAACTGAAGATATGATTTGAAATATGACATTAACTATCTACTAGAAATGTTTTAGCCAGCAGTTTTGTGCCAGTTCATCATATTTTATTCTGATTACCTGAGACATTCACCTTCATAATACATACTCTATTTATGGATGTTATGAATATCTGTAAGTTTAGCTATAAGCTATTGTGTGTTAGCAATTAAATGTCTTTGCACTATTTCAGGCTCTTACTGCTGGTAAAGTTCTTGTGGGAGCTGTGTCACATTAATATTAAACCGATGAGATCTTCCTCTCATTTACACAATATTTTGCTAATGTTTTAAAAAAACACTAATAATATATATCAGGGGGCTCTTAATTATTATCCTGCTTTTTTTTTCAATTTTGCAATGAAAATATCCTTGTAAAAATATCAGGGAGGAAGTTGTCTCATTATTGCTGATGGATGGGAATGTTTGAATAGTTCTACTATTCCAAAAGGGAGCTTTAGACTCCATGTGGGGTACGATGAGATTTATAAATGTTTGTTTATAAGTTTTAAAAATAATTTATTTTTGAGAGGCATCTACTATTGTATTATATTGTTAACAGTTTAATACTTAATTATTATAAGTTTTTATAAAAGCTGTTTCTAAATTGGAAAGTGATTCAAAGGTATAACCTTTACTTGGAAATTATGAAAACATTTTATGCAGACCTGTTAAACTTTATATATGTCACATTTTAATTGCATCTGCTTAAACATTAATGGTTTAAATAATGGTTGCAAGAGAGGGAATCGAAATACATTTTTTAATTATTTTAAATTCTTAGACTATTTTTTTCTACAGGAGACACATTTTTTTAGAGACAGATACAGACAAGACTTAATACCAAATCATACTCTGTTCTATCTAGTTCACTCTACAGTCAGAAAAAATGTGGGGGTAGTTATTTTGTGGAGAAACTCTTTGCCTATACCTAAGATTGTTAGTTCTTATAAGGATGATAAAGGCATGTTCTACTCAGTAACATTACAAATTAATAGAACATTATACACCTTCAATTATCTATATTGGATTCCTGGAATAGGAGGCAGGACTGTTAAGCACCATCTCGACCAAATTTTTCAAATCTCAAAAGGTGATATATTGGCAGGAGACTTTAACTGTATTTTAAAATATGATTATACTAATACCACTAGAAGGAGAAGAGTGTCTGCCCCAGCAAAGGAACTAATAACACTTATAGATGTAATTAATATTAACAATATACATGAATTTTCAGACTCAGATTAACTTTATTCACTCATTACTCACATAGGCATGGAACTCAGGCCAGAATTGACAGAGTTTATATTTCAAATGATCTAATAAATAGTTTAGATAATGTTAAAGTTGTATCTTGTCCATTTTCAGACTACAGTGCTATAACTTTTGATTTGATTCTAAAACATAACAATAACATTCCAATTAAATGCATACCTGCCTACATAACTAGCTTAAAGGATTTCAAAGACTTTTTCATAAAAGAAATTCAGACCTTTATTGAAATTAATTATACTAAGGTTATTTCTGAGATTTATTTATGTAATGCTTTAAAAGCATATGTATATGGAAGAATTATAACCTGGTATGTTTTAAAGAAAATAAATAGTGGGACAAGAAACTAATTGATTTACAAGAAAAAAAAATAAAACAAACTAAAATTAGATAGCCAAAAAGCAAATACAGATATGATGGAAGAGATCAATAATCTAAATGGTTAATATTTAGAAATCTTAAATCATAAAACTTAGATTAATTTGGAAAGGATCAAAATAGTTAACTTTTCAGTGAACCCTAAGTCTATGCATAAGTTAGCTATCAGAACAAAAATATTCAATAAATCTAATCACATTAAGGAAATATATTCCCCAAAGAATAATAAGAATGTTACTGAAATAGAAGACATCCAGAAAGAATTTAGAACTCATTTTAACATAATAAATAACTACACTCCAATAATAGACTCTCAAGAGAAAATTAAAAATTTCATAAAAAAATTATACTAAGAAAAAATTAACTGAAGTTCAGATGAAAGTTGCTGACAGGCATGTTTCAGTTTCTGAATTAAAAGATCAGAGTAATAATTTTAAACCCAAAAAGGCCCCTGGTAATGATGGCATTATTCCTAAATCCTATAAGCTAATGCCAAATTACACTTTAGCTATATTACTTAAAGGTTTCAAGTTAATTAAAGAATTAGTAAATGTTCCTCCCTCCTGGAAATTCACTCTTATTTCTCAAATCTTAAAATCAGACAAAGATCCCGAAAAATGTTTTTCTTATACACCAACCTCTTTATTAAACATAAATTATTTATGACTATCCATGTCAGTAGATTAAAGCTGGTCCTTCTGTCTTTGATCAATGATGACCAAACTGGATTTATTTTAAATAGGAATTTTCTGTCTTTGATCAATGATGACCAAACTGGTTTTATTCTAAATAGGATTTTTTATGACATCAAAAGAATATTAACAATAACTGATTATGCAAATAGAACAAATGAGAACTTAACTTTAGTACATTTAGATACACATAGTGCTTTTGACTCTGTCAATTGGAATTATCTCTCCTTGGTTTTAGAAGAAAGTAATTTGTCAAGTAATACATCGCATTAACCTTCTTTATGATAACTCTTATACTTATGTAAAAATTTGTACAGATACCTCAGAATCAATTAAGATTCTCAATGGAAACAAACAAGGATGTCCACTCTGACATTTACTTTTTACTTTAATTATCGCTAATTTGATAAGATCAATCCCAAATATTAAAGGTATTCAGATAGACAAGAATTTAATTTCTTGTTTGTGCATGATATTCTTATGACCTTAAATGAATGTAATAATTCAGTTTCAGCTGTTTTTAATTCAATGGAAATCTTACAGAAAAGTTTTGGCCTTATTTTTATTGAAAAATAAAACAAATGTACATATAAATTGTAATTTTAATGATATAGAAAATAGGTTTAACAAATATATTGTTCAAGAAAAAAAGATAATTTAGGAATAACTATTGCTGAAAACAAATAGCCACCAATTATAATAGTTTAACTTCCATAGAGACTCTTATAAATAAATACAATACTTTTTTTTACAATGGATGAGAAACTTTCCATAATCAAAATTATCATCTTACAAAATTCCTATATATTATACAACCATTACCTCTACCCCCACCTTGAAGCTGTATAAAAAAGGAACACATAAAATTCCAAACACTACCATGGCTCAAAAGTAGCAAATCTTTAATGTAACAAACAGGTTAGTGCTTTTAGAAATAACTTCCTTCTTCAGACCATAAAACAAAATAAAAAACACATGTTTAAAGTACTAAGAAACACCAGTCACTAAAAAGAGGGATGACATAATTTCCTGAAATCATTACTAACTGCTACATCCCATTTATAAAACCAAAAATCTTCCAGGGAATCAACAAACTCTAAAAGAACCAAACATCCATAGAAGCAAAGTCCTCCTAATGTCTAAGTGGGCAGCTCTTAAGAAATGGTTTCAATGTTAGTTTCAAATTAAGCCTGGGTTCTATATATGATTTAAGCAAAATAATCCACTTTTGCTCCTCAGACTCCATTCTATTTCTTAAATCCCCATCCCTATTGTTCTTATTAATTAAATCTAAAACAAAAAAAAAACTGAAGCAATGTTCCACCCCCTTCTCTTTCACATGCCTTGCTAAAGCATTAGTATCTTCCCCCTGCAAACATTTATCGCATGTTTGAGTATTCTCTCTTCAGCTGCAGTTAGTCATTCCAATGTAAATGCCAGTTTTTATGGTCTAAAGAAGGAAATTATTTCTGAAAGTGCTCACCTGTTTGTTATATTAAAGATTTGCTACCTATGAGCTGTGGTAGTGTTTGGAGTTTTATCTGTCCCTTTATAAAGATTTGTATGGCTCCTGCTTTTATCTGTCTGAAAGTTCTTCTTTTTTGACTGTATAAAAAAATGTAATACATTACTTTTAAAATGTTGTGATTTCCTAACAAACCCAGAATAGCTTTACACCATCATATTAGAGAATGGTCAGCTGGTGGTATTGGTTTACCAGATTTAGAATTATATTCTATATCATCTATCAGTAAAACAATAGCTTTTTGGTCAAATAATTATTACACTGCAAAATGGAAATATTTTCAAGGATGTTTTTGGTTATGCTTATTGTCTTAAACATCCAAATTATCATTTAATTTCAAACAGTTCCTTGCTTTGGTTGTTAAAAGAATATTTCTTCAACAACTTTAATCAAACAATTAACTCCTCTAATATCTCCATCATAATAAATGCACTGAAAATTTTTATTTACAGAAATCCAATGTATAAAGCATGGATTTTTTTCATCTTTCTAATAGCTTATACTTAAAATAATATTTCCAGTTTAAACTTTCCTACACTTATTACTTTTAAAGAAAATAATCTGATATATTGATTTCAGTTAATGGATAAAGAAAGCCTGTATTCTGTTTAATATATAATTGAAACATTTGATCTGGATGAAGTCATGTGGTTACGTGTGCAAAACTGTAAATAATTTGTTGAACACCAAATTAAAGTAATGCAACCAATGATAAGATACGCTATTCCTAAATTAATTGATCTTTTATGTATTCTGCTATGACAGAGAACATCTAGAAATGGCCTTTTATCCAGTGATCAAAAAAGAAATGGAATATAACAAAGAAAGCTATTAGAATTATTTTAAACTCATAAATAATAAAATTCCTAACAATGAGGATAAAAAACTAATTTTATCATCATCAAAACAAACAACTTGTTCACTTAATTGGAGATTATTTTCATGGAAATTCATGCACAGGTCATTCTTTACACCACACAAAATTGAATTAATGTCCAAAAATAGGAATGTTTGTTGGAGATGTAAATTAGATCTTAAAGCTGACTGGCAACATATGTTTTTGATGTCTTTGTAATGAGTTTTTAAGGAGCTGAGGGGTGATGCTCCTTTTTTTTTTCTGAAGAAGTCAACTGTAATTTGTGACGAAAGTGCTCAACATTAAATTTTATACTTGTTCCTGTGGTGTCAGCTCGCTTTGTGGTTTCCTAGTTTAGTACTGTTTCATTTAGTTTTCAGCATGGATTCTTCCACGCAGAGCAGAGGGGGCACCAGGGACTTGCATGATGAACTTACCACAGCTATAAACAAGCTGACTGATCTTATTGGCTCTTTTAATACCCATATTTCGGGTTTGGGTCACAAAATTGATTACTGGTCAATGACAATGTTCAATCTAAGCCTGTTTGCAACAGTGGTACCCAGGACTCCCTTCTTACTATTCCTTTAGGGCAAGGTAGCCCCAACCAACGAGAAAGTGCCAGTACTACAGGTGCTTTTACTACACACTACCTAGCACTTCCATTTCTTTTGGATTACAGCAACGGAGGACACCAATACAGCAGAATGCTAGTTTTCATTCTGATTCAACTAAAGCATCAAATTTATTGGAATGGATTAACAGGGACAGCGTGGGGTTTGCTCACAATGTGAACCTTTCAAACACACAAGGTACTGTTGACATTATGTTAAACAATTTAGAAAAATAATGTCTCAAGCTGAAAAAGTTACAAGTAGATATCCAGTACTTGAGAGAATGTCTTAGGTGTGAACAAGTGCCTAAAGGTTTAAGATATTGGCGTTTTCCTAATGGCTTAACTTTTAACCACGACCTACATAAAGATTTGGTTTTATTATTTAACAACCAGGGGTGCAAACTGTTACAGCTGCTTGTTAAAGACAATGAAAAAAAGTTTCCGATTATGCAGGAAGCTGTGAATAAATTAGATGTTTGTATTAAAAATGATGTGGATTTTCCAGATAAACTCAATGAATATAATACTATTTTTGTGAATATTGATAAAATTATTGATAAAATCAAAGACAAAAAGAACAAGAAGCTAGCAAGGGACGCCAAAGAATATGATAATGGTTTAGCGTACCCTTTAAATGCTAATGTTCAAACTAACATTGGTACTACTACATCTATTAGTAACAATGATGTATTTATGGATGAGAGGATGGCTGAAACAGACTATCATGGTAACAACAACCCCAGTCCCATCCCTTTAGAACCATCCCTGAGAAGGTCAGAGAGAATTCAGCAGCAGAACAGCCAGTTCATGAAACCTAAGAGGGAGGGGAAGACGGGAGAATTGGCACTGAGTCTCAGCCCGGGACCTGACATTATGAATGGAGCACTGGAAATAATAGAAAATGACCACCATGATTTTAAAAAATATATAATTTGAGTAGTACAGTAGTAACTAAGGAATGGGCAAACCTCTTCCAAAGGGGGCTTAATTTTGTACCTTTGAGGAAATTCAACCTAGAAAATACATTGCTAGACATAATGTTAATTACTAGGAAGTTGAATTTCAGTGTTACCATGGGGGAAGGTAACCAAGTAAGTAACTTAGGTGGGGTATGTAGGAAGGCCAGTACAGTAAATCCTCCTTTGTACCCATCCATTCAACTTTTTCAAAGAATATGCTTGAATGATATCAGGAACCTTTCCAAGAAGAAATCTTGTACCACGCCACTTAATTTAACCCATGAAGAAATCTCCCTAATTAATAGTATTTCAAACAACAAAACAATCCGGATTATGAAACCAGATAAGGGAGGAGGATTAGTGGTTATGGACCAAGAAAGATACACTGATAGTATGTTATGTCATTTATTGGGGGATGGGTATAAGCTGGTCTCCCGGAATGAGTTAAACATCGCATATAGACATGTCAATATGGTATTAATGGATTTGCTTTTGAATAATCAAATATCCGAAGCAGAATTCAATTACTGCACCCAAAGACACCCAAGGATCCCCACTATCTTTGGGATCCCCAAGATCCATAAAGACATCTGCACCTTTAAGACCAATAGTGGATGCAAAAGGATCTAAGACCCTCTCAATTACAAAATTCCTAGATTTACAGTTAAAGAATTGTCTAAGTCCTTTTTTACATATTATCAAGGATTCCTGGGATTGTCTTAAAATAAAACAGGAATACTTTGGTAGTGATATTATTTTCACAACAATAGATGTGAAGGACTTATTCAATGTAATTCCACATGATGAAGGTGTAGATATGTTTTATGACTTTCTATGCCAGAACACCAAGTTTTCGCACACCAAAATTTTGACTTTAAGGACATTGATGGAACTTGTATTAGAGGATAGTTTTATAATTTATGAGGGCCAATTGTTTAAACAGAGCACAGGGGTTGCTATGGATGCAGCCTGTGCACCAGTTTTTGCAAACATGGTCCTGACCCAGTGGGAACTTTCTAAGGTTTTTCCATCTGAAGGGATGCCATTTTGTAAGTTTTATGGACATTATCTTGATTTTATGGAATGGCAACCAAGACCAGTTGTATGACTTTTTACTGTTCCTCAATTCCAGCACCACGTTTTTGGAATTTACTATGGAAACGCACTTAAATTCCATTAACTATTTGGACATTACGATAAGCAAAGATTACACTACTGCACAATTTTGCTCTACTATTTATCGTAAACAAACCTACTTGAACTCCCTCCTTCACTTTGAGAGTGGGCACCCAGTCCATCAAAAACGCTCCCTTGTTAAAGGTCAGGGAGTGAGATTGGCCTTCATGATTAGTAAGATCGAAGATTTCTATGAAGAAAGGGATGTTTTATTGAGAATGTTGGTACAAAGAGGTTATCCAGAGCATTTTGTGACATCCTTACTTGATGAAGTTACCAAGAAGAGCCTTGAGGGCCACTTCTATCCATTGTTAGGGATTGACATCTCCAGATTGTGTGCTCCATTGGAGAACAGTAAGTCATCTTCTGGTAGTTTCCACCATGGCCTTATATTAACTTATGCACCACAGTTCCCACTGATTCAGGACATTGTTTTCAAGAATTAGTTTATCTTGTCAGGGGACCCAGATTTGAGGGAGAGAATTGGAGATGCCCCAGTGGTTGTGTATAGAAAGGGCATCTGTGTTCAAAACATCTTAGAGAGGAAAAAAGGTGGTAATACCTTAGAAGAACTAGGGAGAATGGCCAAATGTAAACAGTGTAACCACTGTAAATATATCTTGGAAGGTGATAGCATATTTCTTAAAGATTATGGATGTGTGAAACTACTACATAAGTACAATTGTAGTAGTAAGAATGTCATATATGCTGGTATTTGTCAGACGTGTGCCTGTTTTTACATAGGCAAAACCAAGAATGCCTTTCGAACACGTATTTACCAGCATTTATATGACATCAGGAAAGTGAATTTAAAAATTTCACTGGCTAAACATGTCAATACCTACCCAGGTTACAATTTCAAATTCACAGTTCTTGAACAACTTACGGTGGATGAGAGGGAGGCCCTATAGAATATTTACTTTAATATAAAGAACTGTTATGGCAACTGAGGGTTAATGCAAACAGTAATCCAGGACTGAATGATATGGTGCCATTGACTAGTTTTTTGAAACTAAAAGCAAACTTTTTTATGTAATTTGTTAACTTTTATTATTATATTATTACAACATTTTTATTAGAATATTTTACTGTTTCATATAACTTAAGTTAACATCTTAGGCTTGAAGTTTTTAACATTATTAGATATCTTAAGCAGTGCAACATGACTTGTGGTTTTGTATGTAAGAAAAAGGGAGTCTGTATCTTTAAATATTAATGGTGTTCAACACACATCTGTTAATGATGTCTTTGTATTTAAGGAGCTGAGGGGTAATGCTCTGTTTTTTCTGAAGAAGTCAACTGTAATTTGTGACGAAAGCGCTCAACATTAAATTTTATCCTTGTTCCTGTGGTGTCAGCTCGCTTTGTGGTTTCCTAGTTTAGTACTGTTTTGTTTGGTTTTCAGCATGTTTTTGATTGTTATATTTAAACCATATTGGAATGAAATCAATGTTTTTCTACAGGGTGTATTCACTGACAAATTTTCTTTAACCAAATCACAAGTTTTATTTAATAACCCAATACCTGATTGTGTAACAAGATTGAAACAGCCACTTTCATGAAGCATTATAACAATTGCAAGAAAGGTTATAAACAGAACCTGGAAAATTAATCTACACCCTCTTTTAATGAATTCTCAAACATTGCAACTAAAGTTTGTCAACAGGGACTTACTACCATCAAGTCAAGGCCTTCCAGAATCACTTCTTCATATAATATGGACAAATCTAAAGACCTACTAAATAAATAATTGCTGGTACTCATAAAATAATTGTTAACTTTTGAAAACTTTTAGATTGCTTGTAGTTTAGTAGATACTCTTGTAAATAGCTGGTTTGTTGTGCTTTTCAAATTGTTTTATTATTTTGTTTTTTTATTTTCTCTTATTTACTCATATTCCTTAAAAAATTAAATGTTATCACTTGTTTGTTCATAATTCAATAAAAAGTTTATAAATAAAAAAGAAAAACATAGTGAAGAGAAAGATGGCTTGTAGCAGCAAACATAAAGTCGATAGTCAAGATTGTGCTGTTTTAAGTGAGGTTTTAAAAATAGATTTTTAAAGAGGGGTTATTATATGACGTAATTGATATATATATATGTATATATATATATATATATATATATATATATATATATATATATATATATATATGTGTGTGTGTGTGTGTGTGTGTGTGTGTGTGTGTGTGTGTGTGTGTGTGTGTGTGTGTGTGTGTGTGTGTATGTATATATATATATATATATATATATATATATATATATATATATATATATAAAATAAAAAAAAAAAAAATATATATATATATATATATATATATATATATATATATATATATATATATATATATATATATATATATATCTGTATATAAATATATATATATATATTATATATATATCCGACAGTACTACTACACACCACCACTGACACCACAACAAGAAAAACAAACAAAGGTTCATAAAAAACATGCGGTTCACAACCACAAAACAAAACATTCACTGTTCCACACAACACACACACAACACAAGCACACCAGCAACCTAAAAACCTACACTATACCTTACACACGACTATCTATACACTAACCTTAACCCTAACTCTAAGGTCCGTCACTATTGCACACTTACCTCACCTGCATCCTAACCCTAACTCACTTAATCCACCCCTAACCCTCAAGTCCCTCACTATCGCACACTTACCTTACCCGCACCCTAAGCCTAACTCACGTAATCTGCCCCTAACCCACAAGTCCCTCACTATCGCACACTTACCTTACCCGCACCCTAACCCTAAGTCCCTCACTATCGCACACTTACCTTACATGCACCCTAACCCTAAATCCCTCACTATCACACACACACCTTACACGCACCCTAACCCTAAATACCTCACTATCGCACACTTACCTAGTCGTGCTCACACATTTCCCATGGCGGTGTTTTCGCTGTATGGATTCCAAGTTGTCGGTTAACTGCTCAGTCAGTCTTCTGGCATCGGTGATGTCAGTGTCGATCTTCCGAGCTTTCGATCTAACGCAGAGAACCATATATATATATATATATATATATATATATATATATATATATATATACACAGGTATAGACAGATAAACCGATATAATGGCAAATAAATTTAATGTCTATTACTGAGGGAATTGTTTAGTTATTCAGGATAGAAAATAATGATAAAAAAGATATGGGTTTCATTCTTATTTGTAGTTTAGATACTCTTGGGATAAGAGACATTATTCCAAATAATTGGAAGGTTCTGGATGCTACTGCAAATATTGAATGCATTCTGGGAGATTCTCCAGTATGTAATAACAGTTATAATAATAATAATAATAATAATAATAATAATAATGATAATAATAACAATAATAATAATAATAATAATGCAAAAGATATTATTGAAGGGTAGACAAAGTATATCAGACATTAGAAAAGAACATCAAGAAAACTTTTTTCTTGCAATGCTTATAGTTAATGGAGGTTCATTTCAAATGCACTATCATTTATTTTTACTAATGGGCTTATGAGGCACTGGGGTATCTTAATTGAAAAGCCAAGTGTCTTTTTTATGTTGTTTCATGCTTATCATCTGTTGCTTTTTCTAAAGGATGTATAACAAAAGTGTTTATTTATTACCATTTCAAAGATCGTTAAGAATGCATTATAAATATTACTGCACCTGTTCAAATATTAGCAAATTTATGTTTTCAGTATTAGACTGTGTGGATTTGGATATATAGATGATGTTGCAGATTAACTGAATTTCAGAGAGAATTATTTGCATGTCTTATTAAATGCTTCAGTGTACCATGGTTTGGATGATAATCTTAATTGCAAAGTAGTTCTCAAAATGTGGTTTATAACATTAAATGATTTGTTAATGGCACTTTATTAATTTAAATATATGTAGTATAATTCAGTTAATTAAACATTTATGATTTTACTAACACCAGTCTTATGAGTTTTGTATTTAGAGGCAAAAGTGCTTACTTTTGTTCTATTTATTGTAATTTTTAATAAAGTAGTTGATCCAGACTGCCTGCTTATGTTTTTTTTTTTTTTGGTTCAAGTAAGTTTGTGGTCATTATTGTTTTACTTCATTCTATTTCTTTATTTTGTATGAAGCCCAAAATATGAGAAGTGGGTAAGCCTTGTTGCTGCATAACCAGAGATTCAGTAAGAGGATGGCCACGAATGCATCTTTGTGGTGGGACATTTATCACCCAATTTCTGACTCACAGTTGTGATAAATTTGGTATAACAGAGGAAGGTAGACATGGCAAGAAACCTCATTGAGCATACAATACTTCCAGATGTACATTGACTGCATGCCAATTTGCACATATACAGGACATGTCAAGGTTATTGCCCAGGGTTTAAGTGCTTCAAAAAGGCTTACGGTACAGTTCCATAGGAAATTCAGACCATCAGCCATGAGGCCAAGCTAAAGATAGAAGAAGACCTTTTACAATATTAAAAGTAGTTGAGGTAATTTTTTTTCAAGGAATCCTTCTTTTATGCCTAAAGTGGTTTCTGAGCTTACTTTAAGTCAAACTATCCATTTCCCAGTTTTCTTTCCTGGACCTGAAAATGAAGGAGAAAGAATACTCCATATCCTGGATATCCACAGACTACTCTCAGATCATCAGATCAATTGTTCATTCTTCCTGAAGGTAAGAAGGGACAGCCTGTGTCAAAACAGACTATTTCTAAATGTTTGTCTAAGGCCATTACCTTTTGTTATACTCACCATGGCAAATCTATTCCAGGCTGGGTTAAAGCCCACTCTACAAGGACCCTGGCTTCTTCTATGGCTTTTTTGGAAAGGTTGGATTTCAGAACTATTCTAGAAGCTGCTACTTGGTCCTCTGTTCAAACTTTTACAAAGTGCTATAAACAGAATATCTTCTCTAGGTCTAGATCATGCTTTGCTAGGATCATTCACCAGGGGTTCCTCCTTCTACCACCCAAATGTAGTAAGCTACGGTAATCAACCCATATAGCTAAGGCTACTGCAGCAGTGATCACTACAAAGAATGTAGTGCAGTCAAGTAAGTTGAACTTACCAGAACAGAAGATGTTCCAATGATCACTGCTGCAGTAGCTGCTCCCTCCCTCTATCCCCTTTGTCTTGGGGGTGTATTCTATGTCAGAATGTGGACATTTATTTTTGTTATTCCTAGCCCTTTCCTTTCAGGACTCCATCTCCCTCTCTCTTCTAGCAGGAAAGCTTTGAAGGGCTTTGCACTCAAAGTAAACTAAAAGACGACTTAGGTTCTATGAACCTATGAACCTAAGTTGTCTTTTAGTTGGCTCAGCCCAAGCTGCTTGACAGTGCAGACATATGGAAGGTGCCCTGAATTTTGGAACCTGGCCAGCTGTTCTATCCTTGGCAGGATATAACCCAAATAAATAAGGCTACTGTACCAGTGAAAATCTGAACAGCTACTGTTATGGTAAGTTCAACTTACACAACTGTACTTTTGCATTTATGATTACACTGAAAAGTATCATAGACTTCTTAACACATTGGACTCATTTTATGGAGTAGGTTTAGTAAATTTATGTCAGCATGTGAGTAATTATAAATGAGGATTTATTCTCATCTTCTCTTTGTTGATAATTTAAAACTGTATAGCTCATCAGATGAGCAACTGAAAGCACAACTGCAAGTTGTCAAAACTTTTTCAGATGATATAAGAATGTCATTTGGTCTTGATAAATGTGCAAATGTAAACTTTAAAAAAGGAAAACTACAGCACCAAGTAAACATCAGTCTTGGACAAGAATATGATGTAAAAGAACTTGAGCAAGAGGGAGTATATACATATTTTGGAATTTAATGATCGAAAGTAATGAACAAATGCAAATAAAACTTAGTAAGGAATACTTTAGAAGACTTAATCTTGAAAACAACATTGACATCTAGGAACAAAATTCAAGCTATAAACCAATTTGATCTTCCTGTCCTAACTTAGAGTTTTAGAGTGATTGAATAACACTAAAATGTATTGGGTAGATTAGACTTGAAAACAAGAAGGATGTTTCATGCTCACCAAATAATTTATAAAAATCAGTGCATACCAAGATTATATATTCCCCATTCGAAAGGAGGGATGGACCTCCTTGAAATTGATTATATGTATAGATCTGCAGTAATGGGACCCAAACATAGTGAAAATTTTAAAACATGAGGTGAAAAAAATCTAAGATGACATCTCTGCTTAATCTAGCAGAAACATATCAGCATCCAGCAGGAATGGAAATTAAACCAGAAATAGATAAAAATCAAGCAACAATTGAATGTGTCAGAAAGCAAAAAGAAAGAATATAAGGTGAAGGACCAGATGAGAAGGCAAGAAATGTGGAAAATGCTTAAATATAGTTGCAAGTATAGAAAACTTCTGGAAGAACATCATGTTGATCAAGATCGAACACATAAATGGTTAAGGAGAGGTGAATTTAAACCAAGAGATGAAAGGTTAATATTGGCGGTCCAAGACAGTGGGCTATGTACACCTTGGTTTATAAAGTCCATTGAACATGTGGGAGAAACAGACAAATGTAGGTTTTGCAAAATAGAATCAGAAACACTTGCTGGTTATGACATACTTACGGCAGAAGGACTGTATACTGAAAGGGATAATAATGTGGCAAGACTGTTACACTGGGGATTGTGCAAACATTATGGTACTAAAGTGGCTGAAAAACACTGGAAACATGAGCCACAAACCACCATGGAAAATTAAGTCTACATCACATGGGATCACGCATTACCAACAGTTCAAACGAAAGATGCTAGAAAACTGGATATAGCGGTCCATGAAGAGAAGACAAAATTAACCTTGATCATTGAAATCACCACGCTCAATGATTACTGTCTTGCATACAGAGAGACACAAAGTCATAAAATATCAGGATCTGCAGGCAAAAATGAAAGCAATCTGGAAGAAAGATACCCAGACAGTTCCAATAGTAGTATGAGAAATAGGTCTTATACAAAAGAATCTTCAGTTGTATTTAGATATGTTACCAATACATGTAACCCCATACAAATTGCAGAAAGAGTCATTACTGGGCAGAATGCAGGTGCTGTGAAGATCACTTATGGCTGACATCAAAGACTGAAACAATACTAATTTCATGAACTTTAAAAGTACTTTGACTTAGGAATGGGGTCCATTCCCTTCTTGCTATTAGAAATCCAAAAGACTTGAAGAAGTTAAAAAAGAGAATTTATTAACAAAGAAAATATAAATCTAAACACAAACGTTAACACAACTATTTGTTTTTAAATATTTTATTGAAATGTTACATGAAAGAACAAACGCATTAATATAATAACACAAGTAACTATTTACACAAGGATCTACATCAATTCTTGCTATATACATTACTAAAAGTCATTAAACAGCAATAAACTGATCCTTGAACATAGATTAGAATTTATCTATTGGTGAGATCAATTTTACCCAGTAATTATATAATACAGCTATTTTGTTTGTTTTCATCTTACTTCTAGACAATTCTTTATGAGACACAACGAGGACACTATATAAATTCAGCAAATAAGGCATAATCTCATTTTTCTAGTTTTGTAGAAATTTTTCTGGCAATCATTAATAACCTACAGAGAAGTGAGAATTGAGACTTTGGTACACATTCAGGAAATGGAGCATTGAACAACACCAACACTTTTGTTAATATGAATTTTCAGATCAGAATGCTTGCAAGAAACATTATATATGGCCCAAATTCAGAAAGGCTACTAAGAGATGCACACATCGCATAACATTTGTGCATGCAGAGACACCCTGCCATGGTGCTTTTGCATGAAAATGTGCAGCATCCCAGTGGGGTGTCTCTGGGGCCATACTAGATATGGCTATGGTATTTCAGGGAATACACATATACTAATTAGCCATGCGTCCTTCCTTGGAACTGCAGGCTATAAGGCACTTACACAATGAGAATCACTGAACCGCATAGAGTAGCATTGCTACTTCTGGCTGTTCGGTGTCAATAGGAGTCCTGTTAAAATTGAAAAGTTTGGCGAGATAAGATTAACTTTCTTACATTACTAATAATAATAGTAGTATAATGTATAGAAGGTTACAATAATGTAGTTAAGTAATTTTTAAAGTTTTTCTTTAAAATTTTTAAAGTTTTTCTTTGAATGTGTATATACGGTTAGGTTAGTTTATTTTAGTGAGACACATACACTGTTTAAGTATTTTATTCCTTACTTTTTATTTATCATTTATTTTTTATTTTTTATTTTTCATTTATTCATTTTTTATTTATTTTTCATTTATTTTTTATTTTCATCAATATTACTAACAATAGACTAGACTATGTAATTCATTCTTCAGCTATTTACAAGGTTTATTATTATTAATCTTTGAGTCTACCATTTATATATATATGAATCACTTTTCATAGTGCATCATTGTTCAGTTTCACAAACTTGTGCCTTTAAATTCTAATTGTTAATTGCTTAATTAAGCATTATTGTTTAATTTTGGCGCCTTTTTTAATATAAAAACGAGTAGAAGTTATTCTGTCTGTATTCTGAAGAAGGCTAACTATTGTGAGCCGAAAAGCGCTTCATTTGTTAATAAAGGTTCGTTTTTCAGGTTGGACGTGGCTTTTACTTTCTGAGTTTCTGTTTGTGTTCGGTGTAATGAACAGACTGCAGATGAAACATTGTGAGTAATAAGAATATTATCTCAATTAATGCTAACAGCGATCATCTAGCATATCTGGTAATATGGTTCTAAAGTATGTGTGAATCAGTGAATTCTGTTTTAAATCCTCTAAAGCTAGCATGTTAAAACTGATTGAAAATTATCCCAAGTCAGAGAACTGCTGTCCCATTTTCCTTCATATAGCATTCAGATATTCTGATATGCTTTGACTTACTTCAGAAAAATGCAGCTCAGTTCAATTTAAACTTTAACACCAATTAACTGTGTATTTCATTTCAACATTTCACACATTCAGTAACTGCATTTTTACTGCACACCTGCCACCTATCAACAAAGACTATCCCTTTTGTAGCCTATAAACTTCATTGCACTTAACTGTAAATGAATGCATTTAATTCTGATGTACAAACTGACATAGGCTTCTTGAAAAGGCCAAAATGGAAACTGTGCAAGACGTATTGAAAATAGATGATATTTCATTTTTAATGTTAAAACCTGCTGTGGTCAGATTATTTATAACTTTGCTCCTTATCCACACTCCATTGGATAGTTGTCTGATTTCTATTGTTAAAGTACATTATAGTCAAAAAAAAAAAAAGAGAGAGAGAGAAAAAAAAAAGATTTAATAGAATGAATCACCTTTACATGACATGTGACAGAAAGTGATAAGGTTATTTCTTCAGTTAGTGATGTGGGTATGCATTATTAACACCCATGACCCTATAAATGAATGAAAATGACCTTTGCAACACTGACAAATATTTTTCTAACCGTCCAAGTTGACAGAGACAATTTAATTCATATGCAGATTAATTTAGGAGGAGGATGCCACAATGACATTTGTGCTGGTGCCAGACTTTACATGAATGTAGAAAAACAGCTTAATGTTTTCATTTAAATAACGCAAGAATGTTATTTATAAAAGGATTCTGAAACTTAAAGAACGTATGATGTCAGCTTTGACATACTACAAATATGTGTGATTGAACTGTCACTCTATTCCTTATTCAGAACTGGTGAAGCAATTCAATGGAAAACTGTTAACTGTCTGACTTATTTCAATATATGTATTAGACTGCTGATTACGTATTCTTATTTGGTACACAGCAGAGATACTTTCTGAAAGAATCACAACATATGGTTACAGAAAAAATACGAAAGTGTGAGTACAGTATAATTAGGGTTGTGCATTTTGTGTATATATTGCGGTGGACTGGACTACATTAAACTAAGTGGGACTATTTAGAAAAGAAAAGATTTATGGGGTATAGCCTGCTTGCACCATTGTGATAGTGCAAAACTTTTACTCACTGTCCCTGGTTCATGCAGAACATTATTTTTCTGTGTAAACTGGACTTTTCCTCTGCCGTCTTTTTTTTTTTTTTTTTTACTTTAATACATCAGCTAATCTTTGAATTAGTGAGGTTTTGCTCAGAATGAAGTGTTCTGATAGATCCAATAGTTAGTGAAGTGACTGCAAGCTCTTACCATGTGGCATTATATCAAGGTAAGAGCTCAGTAACCATAAGCCTTCATACCTCTCAACTACTCAGATTTTTGCAAAATGTCCAGATTTTTGCCTCATATTTTTGGTCTGTTCCTTATGAAATGTGTGGTTTTCTAGCAAATCACTGAGGACTGAAGTCACTAAGTAATGAAATACACTTGACAATGTGAGCAGAAAATGATTGAGTATAATAATTGTCTTAGTTTTTGGTGTCAGTCCAAGGAGGTACAACATTTGTCAGCACAAGAGGATATGGTCTACAGATCACACTGCTTTGCCAGGGGTGGTTTGCACCTGTACCCACTAGGCTTTAAAATATTGGCTAAAACTTTGTCCTTCTACATTGTGCCTTATTTAGATAAAGCCACACTGACAAAACTTCTGATATAGCAAAACTAACCCTAGAAAATCTAAAACTGTGATTGATCAATGCCAGGGACCTAAAGAAAAAGAAATATACTCCTTCTAGGATCTACACTCCTTGGAGAATGCAGACATTTATGCAGTTACTGAAACATGGCTTAAAGTCCCAGAGAACACCTCTGGCAGTTCATGGTTACAGTGTCCTCCACACCTTTAAGCCAGCTACTGTACAGGCAGGAGATGTCTTAAATTACATCAGAAATAATCATATTTGTGTGTTGGTCAAACAAAACAGGAATGGTGCATCTGTGCTTCTCCATATCCAAATTGCCATTGGCAAAGTCCTTGCAAGCTCCAGGTTCCCATTTATGACCCAGGAAACCTATAACACATAGTTAAACTTACTGGGGTCACTCACCATTCAACCCAATACCATGCTGATGAGTGCCTTTAACTATTTGACTATAAATTGTGAATCATGCATGACCCAAATGTGCAGGCCTAGAGATTCCTGGACCTTGCCAACCCAAATACCCTAGACTAGATAATTCAACATCTACAAGGAAAGTGAGCAAACTGGATTTGGTCTTCACTAACATGTAATGTATTGTTCTCTTTGATGAGGTCATACCATAAAGTTGTCTCCTTTGAAATAAAAACAAAACCTGAGACCCCTGCTAATCCTGGAACATTTAAAAACTATTCTAAGGCAAACCTCCTACTATTAAGTGATAAACTGGCAACATTTCAAGTCCTCCAAGCCTTTGTAACACTGTTGCCTATGCAGAATTGTTTACAGAGATCCTGTACAATCATATCAATAGATACATAGAGAAGGCTATGCCTACCAGGAATAAACACAAAACAAACCACCTTGTTGGAATCCCAATATAAATGGGTTATACAACAGAAGGAAGAAAGTTGTGGTAAAAATAAGGAAATGCAATATCCAGCAGAATTAAAAAAAAAAACTCTCATTGGTCTATACAAGCAGAACAGAGGACAGATCAAGTCCACAACCTCAGAGGGTCTGCACATGTGCAGAACCACTTGTAAACAAAGTCTCCTACACTGAGCAGATTTAGCAAATGCATTGTCTGACAACTTCAATTCTGATTTTACTCCTGGTTCTCTTCCAGCTATCCCTCTGAAATACCATTGAACATACCACCAACTATCACTAGACAGCAAGTCCACAATGGACACTCTCCAAGGCCAAGAATACCACATCAATGGACCCCAATAATATCCCAGGATGCTTCCTAAATAGCATGAAACATGAAGTATCAGGTCAAATATCATTTTTTAACCATAGCCTCCAAACAGGTTTCATGCTATGCGAATGATGCACTGCAATGGTCATCTTCCTGTACAATTATGGGCCATCCATGCACCCTGCAAACTTCAGATTCATAATCCTAATGAATATTATATGCAACACTGTGGAAGGAATTATTTAAATAATTAACAATGACACAGGAAATCTTCAGACATTGAATCCAACCCAATTTGGGTTTGTCAAGGGCAGATCATGCCTGCGGGTGGGCTTTTTTAAGAAGGTCATCAAGGCACTAGATGAGGGGAAGATGGTGCATACTCCCTACCTTAATCTGGACAAGCCACTTAATACATACCCCACTCAAGAATTGTAGACAGGGAATTAGGTATAAACCCCTATGTCACTCGATGGATAGCTGGGTGGCTCTCAAATAAGAGAAGATAAAATAATTGAGTCCACCTGGATAAAGAGGCTAGTGACTTGCAGATTCTTTTAGAGCTCTCTGCTGGATCAATTCCTTTTTGGGCATCTACTTCGCTGAAGTCAATAGCAATGTCAGGGTCTTTGACTGACTAAGTTTGATGATGATTACAAACTAGGTACAGTCATAGAATCCCCCCAAGACACAAATATCATCCAAGAAGGGCTGCCTCTGGTAAATAACTGATATCAAAGCCATGGCCTGAAACTCAATGAGAAGAAATACCTAATAATGTCCTTTGGTAGTTTGTCCCCCCCTGGCAACTATGTCACTGATAACACATCCCTAAGAGTAGACAAAGTAGTCTGGGATTTGAGGATGCATGTAGGCAGTAAGCTGGCCTTCAACCATCATGTGTCTGTAGTAGTAAGGAAATCATTTTATGTTGCACAACTTGCATGCACGTGTATGGCATCTAGGTCCATGCAGTCATTGTTCCATTGTATGGAAAAGGTTGACATAATGGTTAAGGTATTTACCTTACAAACAAAAGATGCAGGAATTGATTCTCACATGATGTAATTGGCTAGTCTTAACATGGCCAACAAGGACCATTAGCCTAGTACTAATCTATGAACCTATAAACCCTCATCAGACCAATCACTGAATACAATGTCCCCTTCACTATATACCTGATGAGGCACATGCAACAACTGGAATGTCCACAGAGATTCCCACAAAAGGAATACAGGGCATAAACATGTCCTATGTGGAATGCCTCAAAGATCTAACCCTGTACTCAGTCTCCAACAGACTGTTGAGGGGTGAGCTATTCATGGATTACAAGGTATCTTTGGATCCTGCTCTGATGGACTTTCTGCATATCTACAAAACAAATAGCATCAGAAATACCCACTCTAAAGACTTGCACCTTGCTTGCAACATAAATAGGACACGTAAGAGGGGTTGGTATGTGTCTCAGAGAAAATCCCTTCTCCAGTGGTGGCTGATGACTTCAAATCAAAGGGGGGCTGCAGGAGACAGCTGAATGGGTGGGGTCAATGGGAATGGATGTCACCAACTAGAAAGGGGAGGAGCTATGCTCAAAACCACAAAAACTGTAACTTTAATTAAATATGCTGCCCTGGGTGCCAAACCATCATTATGAGAGTCCAATCAAGACAAAATGAAGTGTAGAAGAAAAAAAATATATTTCAATGCATTGGCTGCATGACAGCTTACTTAATATCTAGATGGAAACAAAAAGGTTGTGAGGCATGAAAAAATAAATTACTTTTTAAAAACATTACTGGAATGCCAGTCAAAATCAAGTATAAGAAAAACAAGCAGCACTCAACTCAAACCACTTCTTCTTGCACTACAGTTCTAATTATAATTTATATTCAGCTTTATACTGTAACAAGTAATATGCTGAAAGTAGCAATCTCTGTGATACTCCCACTTGTAAAAATGTTTCTTATCCAGAAAAGACCTGCAGCCTGACAACTATCTACTTGTTTCATGGGGAAAACATGATCAAAGTAAAAAATGAAAGCAAACAAGAAACAAGCTCAAGATACATTGCTTAAAGGATTACTGCACAGGTTATGGACCACACACGATAGATTGGCATTCTGTTTAGTTTGCAGGTAAAGCCTGCAAAGATGACTGCAAGTCTCCAGCAAATGTAATGAGTTTCTTAAAATACTGTAATCCTGTCCTTTATTACAAATACTGTCATATGCATTTCAATACCCAAGGCTTATATGTTATCTAGTTATGTAAGTATTCTCTGCATGGCAACAACAGAAAGTCTTTCAATGTTGGCAATTCTTTAACAGTATGCCTATTAAAGCTTACTTGCATCGTACAATCTCAGACAAACTTATCTGATAGTCATTAAAGCATTGCTATTGAAACAGAGAGCAACAGGCACTTTCTGAATAATAATAAGCATAAATCAACAGTATAAAAATATGGCAGAAACCTGAACATTTTGCAAAATCAAGGACAGATGAAAAGCCACTGTAGTACTTGTGTCTACCTTGGATGGGGGGATACTCTTCACATTTACCCTGCATAACTGCTCCTTGCCTTGCTTGGACACATCCAGAGTCACTACATGGGGGAGTGGGGTGCAACAAGTATGTTACAATTTGAAATGTCTCTGGTTGACTCTGATGGCCCTGACACATTTGTCATACCTCTCAACCTCAGAACGAGAAATCTGGACAAAGCCATACATAGAAGTGGAACAAAGGCCCAAAAATAAGGACAATTTTTAAATATTGCTCTTATAAACTTAGAAAGATAATAGAATAGTAGGTTTTGCATTAGTATGAATTTTCTGAAGGGTATGAAATCTGAAACTCAAATGTCTGTCATTATTGTCTAACTTCAGTCTTTAATGATTTGCCACTAATTTGCCAAAAAAAACACAATTTTATGAAAAACGGACCAAAAATATGATGTAAAAATATAAAATAGCCGCACAATACAGCTGGGAACCTGTCAAAGAAGGGACACTTTTTTAATATTAGTACTGCTAACTTGAGCAGCTGACAAAATAAAATAATCTACATGCATTTCTGAAATAAAAGTAATCTATAACTCTGATTATTACAGATATTTATTAATTGTAAACCCTCCACGTTTTCTTCCAAAATTGCCATTTTGTAGAAGGATTATTAGGGGAAGAGCAACATTTTGTGCCAAAATCAGGGACAGTTGAGAGGTTTGGATATGACTAATTATATAAAGCAATTTATTTGCACGTACCTCTCAACCTGTTATTGCAGGAAATCTGGACATTGGGGGGACATATAAACAGTACTAAAAAGTGCTCTTGTATAAACTGAGACAGTTGATAGAATAACAGGTCTCGCTTTAGCATGCATTTTTCTAAATGATTTGCCAGAAACCCAAAACTTTTATGAGGAACAAACCAAAAATAAGAAGCAAAAATCTATTCATTCTGCAAAAATCTGGACAGTTGAGAGGTATAGTTCAGCCGGGGCTGTCTTTGAGTTTGCCGCCCTTCCCTTCTCACAAAATCATGGTCGAATGGAGCCTCACCCCTACAGCCATTCCAATAAACCATTACTTGCCTATTTCACCCCATTTATCATAAACACTAATGTACATGCTGCTTTACTTCTGTGATGATTTGGACTTCATTTGAAAGTTTTATTTTGCATTTCACAGCACACACACTAATAGATATCTGCAAAACAAAACAATGCAGTCGTACAATGAAAACAGAAAGCATTAAAACTTCTCTCCCCTTGAAACTCACATTTATTGAAACAGCATTGAAATCCACATTCAAAGAAAATACATTTTGCCAGTGGCAGATAAAGATTAACTTTGAGTTTGGGCTGGTTTCAAATCACAGGCCCCTTGCACACGAAACATACACATGCTCTTTGATACACCTTCCTGATTGTATTAAATGATATTCCTTGTATAATACAGTCCAGTTTTAGAGGGTGTTTTAAATGTATTGCTTTGAACATTTTTCAAGTAAACAAAGAAAAAAAAACATGCACCAGTAATGACAAAACTGCCCAATTCAGAACATCTACATCATAAAAGTCTACTCAAACCTCTACAGTCCACCAGTATCACTAAAAATGCACAAACTCTGAAGAAGGAAAAGTCATCTAAATAATTTCACATTAAAGAGAGCTGTAACTAATGAAGAGGTTGCTGCTAGCAAACAACTTTATATTGCATTGTTTCATCTACAAATAAAGTACCTGTTGCCCTTGAGGAATAAATTGCTTGTGTTACACTAAAAAATGATAAGCTAGTAATTTTGCAATAGGGAATGGATGGCAAACTGATAAAAGGTTCATAGTTACTAGTTATCTTCACCAAAAAGACTGCAGCATCCACCCCTTTGCAACACAGTACAGTATCAGCAATGCATCTACCTACTGTGGGAGTAGAACCCACATCCTTCTGCATCAAAAGCAAGTGCACTACCTGTTGTGCTATTAGCAATGCAATCAGACAGCATAAGCGCTCCCCTGCAGCTCGCAGCTCCTTGTAAAATGTACTCAGCTGTATCTCTGAACTTTGCAGCACAAGAACTCTGGAAAAAGCCAACATTTGTTGGGGGGGGCAAAAGCCCAAAAAACAGGAACACATTTTAAACATTGCTTGTATAATGCTGGAAAGTTGCTAGAATAAAATGCTGTTTTACCACCATGCATTTCATTGCCAAGTCTTGAACCCAGGACCCTGTGCAAAACAGTCAGAGCAACATACCACTATGCAACATCAGCTGTTTTGTAAAAGAGAGGAAGACTAAAACTTAAATGGCTACCATTTAGTAAATTCAGTTCTCACCATAGCTGTTGACCTCTTAGCAGAAAACACCTGAACAAAGCCAGTAATGGGGGAATACAGCCCCCAAACATATTCAGTGAATTCACTTCTCACCATAGCTCTTAACCTCTTAGCAAAAAATACCTAGATAAAGCCAGTAATGGGGGAATACAGCCCCCAAACATATTCAGTGAATTTGGTTCTTACCATAGCTCTCAACCTTAGCACAAAAAACCTGGACAAAGCCAATAATGGGGGAATACAGTCCCAAAAATAAGGACAAATTTCAAATATCCATCTTATAAACTTAGACAATTGCTAGAATAAAAGGTTTTGTGTTACCATACACTTTCTGAAAAATATGAAGTCTGAAATTCAAAAGAATGTAATTTTTATTTAACATTTGTTAACCAAGAAAGTCTGACTTGGAACAAAAGCCAATTTTCAGCAGAGGCCCAGGGAGAAACACTCCAGACACATGTCTCTGTAAGATGGGACACCAGAGCAAACACAGGGAGGACATGTAGACTCCACACAGAAGGCACCTCAGCCAAGAATCAAACCAGAGAACCTGTAGCTGTCAAGCAACAATGCTACCACTGCACCACTGCACTACTGACTTTGTAAAGACACAAAAATATGGAAACCACAGAGTTTATGAGGAACAGAACAGGACAGATATGAGGCAAAAATCTGCAATTTTTTTGCAAATGGTGGTGGGTAGGGAATTCAGGCTTTTGCCACCTGGACCCAAGGTACAGGGTTCAAGCCTGTTCTCTACCCACCGCCATATAGCAACTGGGCATTTTACACACACACACACACACACACCCTTAGTAAAGTCCATTGTGTTCCATACCTCAAAGTTCATAAAACGCATCCAAGTAAGTTGTAGCATCCATCCAAAGCCTGTAAAACAAATGTCCTTGTCTGTAACATCCAAAGCCTGTGATGAGAGCAAGTCCTTCCAGCGTAAGCAAGCTGAGTGCTACCCAACCTGCGGACAATGCAGTCTGATCCTCCTTCAAGTCTATGCAGTTGTAACTGCATAAACTTCTGGGATAGTGCCACTGAATGTTCTCTTCCTAATCCGGACTGCTGGTGAGACAGTCTGGATTCTGTGCACATGCCCCAGACAGGTTCACCAGCAGTCTTGAACTGCTGTGCATGTGCAATTTTCTGTGACTCGCATTTATTTTTATTTTTGTATTTTCATTTATTTTATTTTCTTTTTTGTTTACAGCTGGGGGGTGCAGTCCTGCAGCACAATAGCATGAGCTGCCTCTTCCCTTCTCTAGAACAAGCTTTTAATTCATGTGAAGCAGAGTTCTTCCTTAAACCAATCCAAGCATAATTTGGACCAGTGAATGGGGAACTAGAAATGTACCCATGCTCTGACAGGTCACTTCCATAACCACCAAAGCCCTAGCCTACATATACTTAAAACAATCTTAATATCAATAAACTTGTCTGATGCATTTGGGATGCATGGCTAGGCTTATAAAGGCACCTATGAAACACTGTAAATGTACCTTAGCAACATGAGTAAGTCATATATTTTCAGAGATAATACTTACCATTCAAAAATGTACATACAATTGACTTAATGTCAAACATGTTGGTGAACATCATGCGCTATTAGCTATTAATTTTAAATTTGGCAAAAACAAAGTACCCACAAATTATCACATAGACAGCAACCCACTGAGTACGGAAAATGTAATCAGAGACCTAGGGACCCAAGTTGACAGCGACCTCTTATTTGACACCCACGTTGCCAAAGTGGTTAGAAAAACATTCTACCTTGCACACCTTATCATGAAGGGATTCACATCCAGATCCAAGGATGTCATTGTACCCCTATACTCCTCCCTCATCAGACCCATGATTGAGTACAATGCCCCATTTGGTATGTACCTCACCCGGCATTTGCAACAGCTGGAGAGACCACAAAAGTACCTCACCAAGAGGATCAAGGGTCTCCAACATATGTCTTATTCTGCCAGACTAAAGAAACTCCAGCTCTATTCAGTAGCATACCGCCTGCTCAGAGGTGATCTCTGCCTGACATACAAGGCCATGTCCAATCAGGAACTGATGGACATGCTCCACCTCAAAAAATCCAAATCCATCAGGACCATGAGCTAAAGACTTAAACCTCGGCACAAGTATGAATAGGACATGCTGGAGGGATAGATTCATAACCCAGAGGCTTCCCATGCTTTGGAACAAGATCCCAGTTCATGTTAGGCAGAGCCCCTCACTGACTCTCTTCAAGAGAAATCTTGATGAGTGGATGGGAGATTGTATGTTTACCCCAGGGGTCACATCTGTGTCACTACTAGACAGGGGCACAGTAAACTAATTCTATTATATAAGTGGACCTTCATTGTGTCACTACTAGACAGAGGCACAGTATTCTAAATCTATTCTGTGCATTTTTGTACCATTTCATGGGGTGGTGAAAGCCACATCACTATGGCTAGGCTTACAAATGCCCCAGGGCAGATAGCCTAGTACTAAACTATGAAACTATGAAACTATGTACATAATTTGGATTTTTTTATGTGTGCTTAACTTTGGTTTACTCTTGTTTTTTGTTGTTGTTTTTTTACAGATGCCTGGTGCTATATTTCATTTCATTTAATGACAAATTCAAGTCATTAAAAAATAACTAATAGATTTAAAGGGGCCTCTTAAAAGCTAAGTAGTTTGTTAAAATTTTAAGAGGAGCAATGACTTCCACAGGCATGAAGCCTCCTGTGAAAAGGAATTTCTTATAGAGTGTTGATCTGTACCCACAGATGACATGCAGCATCCTGCCTACTGAGTGGAGAAGCTGAGAGGATAATTATGGTCACTGTGTATGCCCATCATATTATAACACACATTGTGTGCTCAATGAAACTTAAATGTGATAAAATGAAATCCCTGGCAAATACCATACTGTGAAGCAAGGAAAAGAAGCTATCCACAATGGAATTCTACAGAATGCATAACAATACTGAAACAAAAGTGCTGCCTGCAATGAATGAATTGCAACAGGCTATAATACTGCATGGCATGGAACAGAATCTGGTTGTGTGTCCTAGAAACAGCAAGCTAGACAGAGAGCCAGGCTGCAACAAACCAACTCTCAGATCAAGAAATGATTGACAGGTACTCTTAGACAGACAACTGGTGCAGACTGTGTGCAACATGTGTGCCCACACATGTCTATGTGTACATTGAGATGCAACCACATACCTCTTAAAACAAAAGTCTGTCTGAGCCTACTTGTACTGGAATCTGAGACATTCCAACAACATATGAGAGATGCTGTAATAGTGTCACAGGCAGCTGCCAGTTGCATCCTTACACTATTCCTAGCAGCAATGTACACCAAGGTAGATAAACACTTTGCATCTACACCCATGGAATGGCAAAATGTCATGCATCATTTCTATTGCATCGCCAACCTCGTCCATGTCCAAGATGCAATAGACTGCACCCATGTCTCTGTCAAGACCCCCATGTAACCAGAAGCAGAAAGATACATCAAGAGAAATGGGTGACCATCCCTGAACTGTCAGTTGGTGTATGCAGTAGATGTCAGCATTACAATTATCATTGCAACATATCCCAGAAGTGTCCATGATGTCATAAGGATGGAATGTGGTCTGAGGACTGCATTCTGTCATGGTGAAATACTTGAGGGACAACTATTAGGTAAGTAAAGCAACACAGCTAGGATGTAAGTTAAATGCATCCCTGTTAACATTACGCATGATGACAATATGTGTGTTTCCCCTCCCTACAGCAGGTGACTCTGGTTATCCACTTGAGCCATTGCTAATGACCTGTACAGAGAACATGCCAACCCTACAGAAGAGTCCAGCAACAGAGCTCATGCTACAACAAGAAACACCATAGATTGTGTGTTTCTGGTACAGTAAGCCAGCTTCATATGTCTGAACACATTCAAGGGTACTCTGCAATAGACACCTGAAAAGGTAGCAAAGACAATTACTGTGTGTGCCATGATGCACAATATTCTAACAATCATGCACAATGGTCTTCCTGCTGTAGGTGTGGGCAAACTACCCTAAGAACCCAGATGTATGAAGAAGACATTCTGCAGCTATCAGAAGAGGAGCAGGAGAACACAAGGGACAGGAAAAAACAGGGGTGGGTGATGGAGGATGCCACCACAAGTGCGGGTTCAAGCAACATAGCAATGCCTGATACATACTTCTGAGGTATGACAAGTCACACGTACAGAAGTATACAGATTACACATTGATGTTAAGGAGTTGTTGCACCAGAGTAGCACAATTGCATCAAATGGACATTACCCAGTAGATGTTAGCACTGAACATCAGAAGTAAAAACATAATTGTAAATATACAACAGTATTAACATATACAAATCTAACATGGCAGGGATCATCAACGCAGACCACATGTGACACAGGTATGCATACAGACTCATACTGGTGTATATGTATAAGGCAAACAACAAGGGACATACTTCTCTGAACCCCATCTCTACTTCTCCACTATGAAATGAATCAAACAGGAAAGCAAGATAGAACATACTGCAGAACTGATGCCAGTATCACTAGTAACATCTAGCAATGTAAAGTATGGCTAAAGTATCATGTACTGAATGAAATCACCTAGGTCAGTAAAAGAGACAGACTCCCATGGAATCAAACTTCACATCAACCACAGACAGATGATATTGTCAGTGGTCTGATCAGTAATCATCATTGCCATGGAGTGAGATGGCACTACAGGATACAGTGGATCAGTGTTACTTTAATGCAGTCTAGGGCACCCACACTGATGTTTCACACCATGGATGTGGCTGCCCCTTCCACATATGGAAACACTCTGCCTATTTTGCTTCACAGAGGAGACTGATGGGGTGACTCCAGCATGTGGAGATATACTGTGAGAAGGAGTATGGGTGTGGGTTGACCGTTCGTGGCATCTGGGCCCAAAGTGGATTGGTCAGCAGTAAAAAAAAATTTTTCTAAGATTGTTTCCTGCCTTTCCTATAACTAGTTTAGTCCAGATACAGATTTACTGTAACCAGGAGTGTTTGTAAGCTTCTGAGCCCCCAAAACCTTTCTGTGTTAGAGGGAAGCCTTCTAGCTTATCAGTGGGAGTGGTAAGCACTAGGTAGCCTATCTACCACAAGAGTGGTTTGTGGCCCAGAAATTGTAGTTTATTGGCTGTTTGGGCAGGTTTTCCATCTCTTTCAACTTTCTGGTTTAAAAGCCTGTGTTTGTACTTGTTTCCCACCTTTCCTGCAACTAGTATAGATCCCATAGCCTTTCTGTGTTGGAGGCAAGCCTTCTAGCTCATCAGTGGGAGTGGTAACTAGGTAGCCTATCCACCACAAGAGTGGTTTCTGGCCCAGAAATTGTAGTTTATTGGCCGTTTGGCCAGTTTTTACATCTCTTTAAACTTTCTGGTTTAAAAGCCTGTGTTTGCGCTTGTTTCCCACATTTCCTGTAATTAGTCTAGTTCAGATACAGATTTGTTGTATCCAGGACTGTTTGTAACCTTCTGAGGCCCAAAAGCCTTTCTGTGTTGGAGGGAAGCCTTCTAGCTTATCAGTGGGAGTGGTAAGCACTAGGTAGCCTATCTACCACAAGATCCAGGTTCAGATTCTTAGTTTTAGCACTTGAATTTGCTTATTCGTGCTCAGCACTTGCTCAGAACTTGTTGTTAGCACTAAATAAGCTACAAATTACTACAGCACTCAACCTTCCTCTTTACCTAGAGGAAAACAGTTTTTGTACTTACTTGCCTCACCTGCTTAGAGAAAAACAGCTCATATACTCACTTTCCTCACTTATCTAGTGGAAAGTAGTTCTTTCTGGAATTCATAAATTCCAATGCCCTGGATCAACTTATCCACACCACCCACCAGGGGCAACAATATCCTAGACCTAGTCATCACCAACATGAGTGACTGGTGTTTCACACCTGAAATCAGCTCCTCATTGGTCAGATCTGACCATAAGCTAATCATCCTAGATTTCTGCATCCCGCCCCCACCCACTATTAAGGAAACCATGGTAAAAAACTTCTCCAAAACCAACTTCATGCTTCTTAAGACAGAAGTGGTGAACTTCATGACACCCATGCAGATGGACATTACAGTTACGACTGCTGAATCCTACACAAATGCACTCTATAAGCACTTGCACAAGTGCATGGATTGTGCTATCCCAAACAGAAACAAGACGCTATCCTCCAAAAACGGAAGCCAATCTGGTGGTCCCCTGCCATAAACAAACTCTACAACAGAAGGAATAAACTGTTGCAAAAGAGAGTAAATCCCATGAGTGGAGGAGCTCCCTGGTCGGCCTCAGTAAGAACCTGAGATCCCTTATAAGATCCTCCAAAGCTAGCTATGAAAACAAAATCACCACTGATTCTAAGGGAAACCACAAAGCATTCTATAGCTACGTCAAAAATCTCAATGGCAACACCCAGATCTGCTCTGAGTTACAGCACAATGGCACGAAAATTACAGAACCAATTGATATTGCCAACATCCTGGCGGATAGGTTCAGTGCTAACTTTGCCCCCATCTCACCCCCTAAAGGGCCCATATCTATACAGGAAGAATGCAGAGTCCCTGTAATCACATCTATGCAGGTAAAAGCTGCACTCTCTAAAACCAAAAACACAGCATCCATGGGACAGGACAACATCCCAGACTGCGTTTTACATGAACTTCAGAATGAACTGGCTCCCCATCTAAGCACCATGTTCAATCATAGTCTCATGTCAGGCTTTGTGCCCACTGAATGGTGCACAGCAAAAGTTTTCCCACTCCACAAAGGGGGAGCCACCACTGATCCTGGGAACTATCACCCTATTAGCCTGACGAGCCTGGTCTTCAAGGCCATGGAACGTATCATCATGGAACTCATAAACAAAGACATTGGTAACCTTCAAAACCCAGTTCAGGTTTGTGAAAGGCAGATCTTGACTTCTGAACCTGATCAACTTCTTTGAGGCAGTCACCAAAGCCGTAGTCGAGGGTAAGGTGGTTCACACAGCCTATCTTGACCTCGCCAAGGTTTTCAACACCATCCCCCATTCTGGAATTATAGCTAAACTCATTAACTAGGTATAAATCCCTATGTCACAGGATGGCTTGCCAACTGGCTCACTGACAGAACCCACACTGTAAAAGTTGCAGACTCCAAATCTGACTTCAAACCAGTGACAAGTGGAGTACCACAAGGTTCAGTCCTGGGACCTCTCCTGTTTGGTATCTACTTCTCTGAAGTACAGGCTAGCACAGAAGGCCTCTGGCTAATGAAGTTCGCAGATCGCTGCAAACTAGGAGCCATAGTTGAGTCCCCAAATGATGTGGACATCCTACAGAAGGGCGTCACTGAGAGAGATGTCTGGTGTCAGAGGCATGGCCTCAAGCTCAATGCCAAAAAGTACATTGTCATCCCCTTTGGTAAAAGGTCTGTACCCATGAACTACCACATAAACGGCAGTCTACTTAATGCCAAATGTGTGATAAGAGACCTTGGGACCCAGTTGGATAGTAGTCTCTCCTTTGATAATCACATTGCCAGAGTAGTCAGGAAATCCTTCTATGTGGCACACCTCATCACAAAAGGGTTCTCATCCAGGAAAAAAGAAGTCATTGTTCCCCTCTACTCTACACTCATTAGACCCATTATAGAGTACAACACCTTTTTGGAATGTACCTCACAAAACTTCTGCAGCAGCTGGAAAGGCCACAGACGTACCTCATAAAGAGGATTGCTGGCCTCAAACAGATGCCCTACACTGACCATCTCAAAAAACTCCAGCTTTACTCTGTAGCATATTACCTACTCTGAGATCTCTGCCTAACATATAAAGCTATGTTAAACCCAGAGCTGTTGGAAATGCTACACCTTAAGTAATCCCAATCCCTTCGAGCTACATGCTCTAGGGACCTAAACCTTGTCACCACAGTAAACAAGACATGCTGGAGGGATAGTTCCTGTCCCAGAGACTTCCTATACTCTGGAACAAGCTACCGATCTATGTCAAGCAAAGTTCCTCATTAGCACTCTTCAAGAAAAATCTTGATGAGTGGATGGGAAATAGGAATTATACCCCGGGGATCACTTCTGTGGCTCTGCTCGACAGGGGCACAGGAAATTAACTTTCTTGGGTGGTGTAAGCCAGTGAACCTTGTTGACTAGGCTTACCTAGACCCTTGGGCCAATAGCCTAGTACCTACCTATGAACCTATGAACATTGTAGCATAGACATTGATGCCCAATGGACAAGGACTGGTCTAATGAAAGGGAGCCTACTTCTCTCATGTGGCACTCAGCAAGGCACAGTCAGGGCACACAGAACCCTGCTCATACTATGACACTGCTATCGTAATGCCATAACCAGGTATTCGACAGACAATGCCACAGTTGACATGCTGTCATTTTGAGCAGCCAGTGACACCATGACCTCACTATGTCTGTGCTCCTATCCTTCTTGCAACACACACACACACACACGCACACACACACACCTGGTTTGCAACACAATCTGTGGCACAGGCAAGTGCACGAATATCAGATCCAAGATGTTACCGGGAATGTTCATTTGCCTGTAGGTGTAGGCAAACACTCTCTGATACATGGCCATGCACACCAGCTACACACCTACATCTGCTGCACTGGGCAGTATCACTGTGTTGAGGGAAAGTGTCAACATCACCAGCAGGCTCAATGTGGGACTGTGTTCCACAGGTCTCATCCTGTCCACCATCTTATGTCCCCACATTGTCAGAATGGCTGGACATATTTTCCTCCACATCTGTGGCTACAGCCTCATCCACATGACTGTCACCATCTGGGCTGAACTTCTTCAACAAATCTGTGTCCTTCATGCCTGGGTCCATGGTAGCTTTGTGAGACATATCAGATCCCACCTCAAGATCAGTAGATGGGCTAATGGAGGTTGAAGGCAGTGGTCAAGCTAAAAGAATAGCGAGATGACACAGATCAAGTAAACATGCTTATATCCCATGCCGAATATTATTACTGACATATGACACAACTATGTCATTACAATGTTATAGATGATAAGGACTTGCCAGGAGGTCATATCTAAGCTTGGTCCAAGGGACCTATATAACAGAAAGTTGACAATTGCATTACATATGCAACATGCATGACACATGTGAGGAATAACAACATAACACAAGTACAACATGTCCTCGTGGGAAGTTGGTACCAGAGATAAGGGCTGAAATGGAACTGTTGTAGGGAAACAAAGGGATCCAGGCAGTGTTAGTAAGCACTTACTCGCTATCATGTACCACTCCAATAGAGGTACAAGGCATAGTAGGAAATATTCACATACCAGTTCATTGTGGCTGAGATGTCAGTGGTGGCTGTCCTGTTCATGGATAGAAGGACCCTAGATTAATGGAGGACAGCAAAAGGAGTAACAGCAATGACATGTAGGAAACAGTGGAAATAGCATAGTATTTACACCATCCCTACTTGGTGAGGTTGTCTATGACAAAGCAAACACAGTCCTGAATGCAGGTATACACACATAATGACATATACAACACAGTAACAAGAAATGGTGATACTCATGTGACATACAGTGCATATGTTGACCAGATGCCCCTGTGTATGAAAAATAGCGACATTAACGTCATACAACACAGTTGTGCTACACAGTGCTACAGTATATGAACAGGGTTTGAAACCATACCTGGTCTGTCTGTAGGTGCACCTGCATGGCTCATGTCTCCAGATGAAATATCTATATGTTACAATATTATGCAAATGTCAGTATGACAGTGTATACCACTAGCATGAGAGAAGGCATAGGCAATAACAGGTAACAGTCACAGTAACAGTGTATGGAGGCATTCACCTGTCATGTCTTGCTGCTGTGCAGAAGTAGTTGGACCTGTGCAAATGAATTAAGACAACATTACTCATGTTGCTTATAGTGTTATGAAGTTGTAAAGCAACGTCATTACCCTTATGTTGGTTGTCGTCAGCATGTGCACAGTTCAGTTCTGCTGCTGCAACACAAAAATAACAATACATGAATATGCATGCAATAACAAACTGTACTGACATAGTCTATATGCAACAATATTATGCAAAGTAACACATACATGTGTGGCCTAGCACACCTGCTTCTATTCCACTCCCAGGTATGCAGCACTCCCCACTTGCCATATGCAGGGATGCAAGAAACTGTGTGAGCTCATCTGGGTGAATCAATGGTGGGCCACCAGCACTGGCATTCCTTGACCTCTCACACCAGAGTAATTGTTTTGGTTTTACAAAGGATAATGTTAAGGCACTGTTGGCAACAAGCCTCCTGGGATATATTGTGACCTCTCACAGCATTAGTCATGGTTGTAAGGTCAGTTTACACTTCATTCCTCCAAATTATATTTCCTGCCTGTTCAAGGAGCCTCCATCCTTGCTGGCACAGTGCATCTATTATAATCTCATTTTCCTGTGGCAACAAATTGTCACCCCAAGGTATATGTGCCTTCTGGAAGATGGTTATATGCACATGATTAGATTAACATTGGGGCCCACATATGGAGATGCTTATGTTGACAGCTTATGTCAATTTATCCTTTCTGCATTCCTGTGCACTGCAAAATTATATGAAATAGTCCCTGTTCTGTATAGTAGTGTGACATGCAGATGGAAAATATAGGAACAACTGCTGAATCTTACACAAATGCACTGTATAAGCACATACACAAGTGCATGGATTGTGCCATCCCCAACAGAACCAAGACGCTATCCTCCAAAAAAAGGAAGACAAATTGGTGGTCCCCTGCCATAAACAAACTCTACAACAGAAGGAAGAAGCTGTTTTAAAAAAGAGTAAAATCCCAAGATTGGAGGAACTCCCTGGTCATCCACAGCAAAAAAGCTGAGATCCCTCATTAAATCCTCCAAAGTCAGTCATGAAAATAAAATTGCCACTGATTCCAAAGACAACCACAAAGCATTCTACAGCTATGTCAAGAATCTCAATGGCAACACTCAGATCTGCTCTGAGCTACAGCACAATGGCACTAAATATACAGAACCATCCGATATTGCCAACATCTTGGGAGATAGGTTCAGTGCTAACTTTACCCCCCACTCACCCTCTAAAGGGACCATCTTAATACTGGAAGAATGCAAAGCCCCTGTAATCACAGATGAACAAGTAAAGACCGCACTCTTCAAATCCAAGAACACAGCATCCATGGGACAAGACAACATCCCAGGCTGCATACTGCACGAACTAAAGTACAAATTGGCACCCCACTTAAATACCATGTTCAATCATAGCCTCACCTCAGGCTATGTACCTACTGAATGGCGCACAGAGACAGTTATCCCACTCCACAAAGGGGGTGCCACCACAGACCCCAGAAACTACCGCCCCATTAGCCTGATGAGCCTGGTCTGCAAGGCCATGGAATGTATCATCTTGGAACTTATAAACAAAGACATAGGTAACCTCCAAACCCTAGACCCCACTCAGTTTGGGTTTGTAAAAGGTAGATCATGTCTACTAACCCTGACTGACTTATTTGAAGCAGTCACTAGAGCCGTAGATGAGGGCAAGGTAGTGCACACAGCCTATCTTGATCTCACCAAGGCATTCGATACCATCCCCCATTCTGGAATTATAGATAAACTCACTAAACTGGGCATAAATCCCTATGTCACAAGATGGGTGTCCAACTGGCTCACTGACAGAACCCACACAGTAAAAGTAGCCGACTCCAAGTCTGACTTCAGACCAGTGATGAGTGGAGTACCACAGGGTTCGGTCCTGGATCCTCTCCTGTTCAGCATCGACTTCTTTGATGTGCAGGCCAACACAGAAGGTCTTTGGCTAACAAAGTTTGCAGATGACTGCAAACTGGGAGCCATAATAGAATCACCTAATGATGTAGACATTCTACAAAAGGGCCTCACAGAGACAGATGCTTGGTGTCAAAGTCATGGCCTCAAGCTCAATGCCAAGAAGTGCATTGTCATCCCCTTTGGGAAAAACTCGGTACCCATGAACTACCACATAGGCAGTAGCTCACTAAACACTGAAAGTGTGATAAGACACCTCGAGACACAGGTGGACAGAAGTCTCTCCTTTGGTAAACATATTGCCACAGTAGTCAGAAAATCCTTCTGTGTAACACACCTCATCACAAAAGGGTTCTCCTCTAGAAAAATGGAGGTCATTGTTCCTCTCTACTCATCCCTCATCAGACCTATTATAGAGTACACTGCCCCATTTGGCATGTATCTCACAAGACACCTACAGCAAATGGAAAGGCCACAGAAATACCTCACTAAGAGGATTACCAGCCTCAAACAGATGCCATACGCAGACCGTCTCAAAAAACTCCAGCTCTGCTCCATCACATATCGCCTACTCAGAGGCAAGCTCTGCCTAACATACAAAGCAATGTCAAACCCAGAGCTGTTGGACATGCTACATTTAAAGAAATCCCAATCTCTCCGAACCATATGCTCCAGGGACCTAACCTTGTCACCACAATAAACAGAACATGCTGGAGGGATAGATTCCTGTCCCAGAGACTTCCCATACTCTAGAACAAACTTCCCATTCATGTCAAGCAAAGCTCCTCATTGGCCCTCTTTAACAAAAATCTGGACGACTAAATGGGAAATAGAAAATTCACCCCTGGGATCACTTCTGCAGCACTTCTTGACAGGGGCACAGGAAAATAAATTTATTGGGTGGCAAAAGCCAGTGAACCTTTTTGGCTATGCTTATATAGACCCCAGGGCCGATAGCCTAGTACCTACTTATGAACCCTATATAAAACAACATATGTGATATGAAAATAATGTCTGAATACATGAGGCATGGTACAATATCATAACCTGAGACATCTATATAGGCTGTAAGTGGGATTTGTACCCATTATAGTGGATGGCCAACAACACCATTGTGCCACTCAATCATTACATTCTGCATGCACTGCATAATAACATGCTACTCATAACATAAGCGTAAAACAATAATGTTGGATGGCTGTCAGACACATCATGTATTGTCAATAAATGTCATACAATATGAGACTAAATAGTAACCTGAACTGATATGCATGAATAGCTATCAATAGTGAGCAGATAAAACTCAGTGATAACTACTACTATATTAGTCTTTGTAGAAAGTATCTTTGCAGTAGCAATTGAACAACTTATGGAAAACGTCAGAAAGCCTCGTTATCCATAATCATGCTACAGACAGTACAAGATAACCAGACATAAATTTGGATATAGTTTTATTGAGGAACTATTTATTCTACATGTTTTACTACACATCAGTGAATAAATATCTATAACATACCTACAACTGCATACTACATAGCAATGCACAGATACTGCTGGAATCCTTTGGTTTCTGTAAGTATACCACAGACTGTACAAAGTCAATAGCAATATATGTACATTATGTTTGTGCATTCTTACTTACTGTTCACAGGAACTTTTTACATTTATCTGTATAGGTGCATATGTGGAATCCCTGCCTGTTAGTGATTCAGATGTGCCCACCTGTATGCATATGGGTCAATCCTACATCCCCTCCAGTAAGTCACATATGTTTTGTAGTGCAGACAAATTTCCCTGAAAACATTCATTTAAGCATGTACAAATACATTTCCAAGGCCATAGGTCTAAAAGGAGAGAAGCATATCCCACTACATCAATGCTAGCTGGTGTAACATTACCATTACAGTTACCTATGAGTCAGGCTTACCTGAAAGTAACACCAGTTATATTCACACAGCTTTTAAGTCCCAGTTATGTTATACATAATTAATGAGATTCACTAACATTCAAGGCTTTTGAATTCCATTTGTGCATGTCCATGTAAGCTCTTGAAACTGGGCACATTAACCAATAGCTCAGTGTAAAGGGAAGGTGCTGTGGGCAAATAACCAATGGGTATCGTTAAACTGGACCAAAATTGTCATGTGCCCATTAGCCTGCAATGATTT